>NW_021703767.1:36576124-36650570 GCF_005190385.1 Monodon monoceros
TTCTTTCTTTCTTTCTTTCTTTCTTTCTTTCTTTCTTTCTTTCTTTCTTTCTTTCTTTCCTTCCTTCCTTCCCTCCTTTAGACAACGAATCATCCCAAATTGAGGAGGTGGTCTCTGAGAGCAAGATTTATGATTTTTTCCCCTTTACCTCTTTTTGTGAGGGTGTATGTGTATGCTTCTGTGTAAGATTTTGTCTGTATAGCTTTGCTTCCAACATTTGTCCTAAGGTTCTATCCGCCCCTTTTTTTTTTTTTCTAAATTTTTTTAATTCAATAACTTTATTATACTTTATTTTATTTTACTGTATCTTCTTTCTTTCTGTCTTTTTTCCTTCCTTCCCTCATTCCTTCCTTCCTCCCTCCATCCCTCCCTCCTTTCTTTCCTTCTTGCCTTTGTTCCTTCTTTGCTTCTTTCTTTCTTTCTTTCTTCCTTCCTTCCTTCCTTCCTTCCTTCCTTCCTTCCTTCCTTCCTTCCCTCCTTTTTTTCTTTCTTTATTTCTTCATACTTCTACTAATTCTCTCTACTTTTTCTCCTTTTTATTCTGAGCCGTGTAGATGAAAGGCTCTTGCTGCTCCAGCCAGGAGTCAGGGCTCTGCCTCTGAGGTGGGAGAGCCAACTTCAGGACACTGGTCAACAAGAGACCTCCCAGCTCCACATAATATCAAATGGCGAAAATCTCCCAGAGACCTCCATCTTAACACCAGCACCCAGCTTCACTCAGCGACCAGCAAGCTAGAGTGCTGGACAACCTATGCCAAACAACTATCAAAACAGGAACAAAACCCCATCCATTAGCAGAGAGGTTGCCTAAAATCATAATAAGACCACAGACACCCCAAAACACACCACCAGACATGAACCTGCCCACTAGAGAGACAAGATCCAGCCTCATCCACCACAACACAGGCACTAGTCCCCTCCACCAGGAAGCCTACACAACCCACTGAACCAACATTAGCCACTGGAGACAGACATCAAAAACAGCAGGATCTACGAACCTGCAGCCTGCAAAAAGGAGACCCCAAACACAGTAAGATAAGCAAAATGAGAAGACAGAAAAACACACAGCAGATGAAGGAGCAAGATAAAAATGCACCAGACCTAAGAAATGAAGAGGAAATAGGCAGTCTACCTGAAAAAGAATTCAGAATAATGATAGTAAAGATGATCCAAAATCTTGGAAGTAGAATGGACAAAATGCAAGAAACAGTTAACAAGGACCTAGAAGAAATAAAGATGAAACAAGCAATGATGAACAATACAATAAATGAAATTAAATGTACTCTAGATGGGATCAATAGCAGAATAACTGAGACAGAAGAACGGATAAGTGACCTGGAAGATAAAATAGTGGAAATAACTACTGCAGAGCATAATAAAGAAAAAAGAATGAAAAGAACTGAGGACAGTCTCAGAGACCTCTGGGACAAAATTAAATGCACCAACATTCGAATTATAGGGGTTCCAGAAGAAGAAGAGAAAAAGAAAGGGACTGCGAAAATATTTGAAGAGATTACAGTTGCAAACTTCCCTTATATGGGAAAAGAAATACTTAATCAAGTCCAGGAAGCACAGAGAGTCCCATACAGGATAAATCCAAGGAGAAATACGCCAAGACACATATTAATCAAACTGTCAAAAATTAAATACAAAGAAAGCATATTAAAAGCAGCAAGGGAAAAACAGCAAATAACACACAAGGGAATCCCCATAAGGTTAACAGCTGATCTCTCAGCAGAAACCCGACAAACCAGACAGGAGTGGCAGGACATACTGAAAGTGATGAAGGAGAAAAACCTGCAACCAAGACTACTCTACCCAGCAAGGATCTCATTCAGATTTGATGGATAAATTAAAACCTTTACAGACAAGCAAAAGCTGAGAGACTTCAGCACCACCAAACCAGCTTTACAACAAATGCTAAAGGAACTTCTCTAACAAGAAACACAAGAGAAGGAAAAGACCTATAATAACGAACCCAAAACAATTTAGAAAATGAGAATAGGAACATACATATTGATAATTACCTTAAATGTAAATGGACTAAATGCTCCCACCAAAAGACACAGATTGGCTGAATGGTTACAAAAACAAGACCCTTATATATGCTGTCTACAAGAGACCCACTTCAGACCTAGAGACACATACAGACTGAAAGTGAGGGGATGGAAAAAGATATTCCATGCAAATGGAAACCAAAAGAAAGCTGGAGTAGAAAATCTCATATCAGACAAAATAGACTTTAAAATAAAGACTATTAGAAGAGACAAAGAAGGACACTACATAATGATCAAGGGATCGACCCAAGAAGAAGATATAACAATAGTAAATATGTATACACCCAACATAGGAGCACCTCAATACATAAGGCAAAAACAGCCATAAAAGGGGAAATCGACAGTAACACATTCATAGTAGGGGACATTAACACCCCACTTTCACCAAAGGACAGATCATCCAAAATGAAAATAAATAAGGAAACACAAGCTTTAAGTGATACATTAAACAAGATGGACTTAATTGATATTTATAGGACACTCCATCCCAAAACAACAGAATACACTTTTTTCTCAAGTGCTCATGGAACATTCTCCAGGATAGATCATATCTTGGGTCACAAATCAAGCCTTGGTAAATTTAAGAAAATTGAAATTGTATCAAGTATCTTTTCTGACCACAACGCCATGAGACTAGATATCAATTACAGGAAAAGATCTGTAAAAAATACAAACACATGGAGGCTAAACAATACACTGCTTAATAATGAAGTGATCACTGAAGAAATCAAAGAGGAAATAAAAAAATACCTAGAAACAAATGACAATGGAGACACAACGACCCAAAACTTTTGGGATGCAGCAAAAGCAGTTCTAAGGGGGAAGTTTATAGAAATACAAGCCCACCTTAAGAAGCAGGAAACATCTCGAATAAACAACCTAACCTTGCACCTCAAGCAATTAGAGAAAGAAGAACAAAAAAACCCCAAAGCTAGCAGAAGGAAAGAAATCATAAAAATCAGATCAGAAATAAATGAAAAAGAAATGAAGGAAACAATAGCAAAGATCAATAAACTAAAAGCTGGTTCTTTGAGAAGATAAACAAAATAGATAAACCACTAGCCAGACTCATCAAGAAAAAAGGGGAGAAGACTCAAATCAATAGAATTAGAAATGAAAAATGATAAGTAACAACTGACACTGCAGAAATAAAAAAGGTCATGAGAAATTACTACAAGCAACTCTTTGCCAATAAAATGGACAATCTGGAAGAAATGGACAAATTCTTAGAAATGCACAAGCTGCCAAGACTGAATCAGGAAGAAACAGAAAATATGAACAGACCAATCACAAGCACTGAAATGGAAACTGTGATTAAAATTCTTCCAACGAACAAAAGCCCAGGACCAGATGGCTTCACAGGCGAATTCTATCAAACATTTAGAGAAGAGCTAACACCTATCCTTCTCAAACTCTTCCAAAATATAGCAGAGGGAGGAACACTCCCAAATTCCTTCTACGAGGTCACCATTACCTTGATACAAAAACCAGACAAGGATGTCACAAAGAAAGAAAACTACAGGCCAATATCACTGATGAACATAGATGCAAACATCCTCAACAAAATTCTAGCAAACAGAATCCAACAGCACATTAAAAGGATCATACACCATGATCAAGTGGAGTTTATTACAGAAATGCAAGGATTCTTCAATATATGCAAATCTATCAGTGTGATAAACCATATTAACAAATTGAAGGAGAAAAACCATATGATCATCTCAATAGATGCAGAGAAAGCTTTTGACAAAATTCAACACCCATTTATGATAAAAACCCTGCAGAAAGTAGGCATAGAGGGAACTTTTCTCAAATTAATAAAGGCCATATATGACAAGCCCACAGCCAACATCATCCTCAGTGGTGAAAAACTGAAAACATTTCCACTAAGATCAGGAACAAGACAAGGTTGCCCACTCTCACCACTCTTATTCAACATAGTTTTGGAAGTTTTAGCCACAGCAATCAGAGAAGAAAAGGAAATAAAAGGAATCCAAATCAGAATAGAAGACGTAAAACTGTCACTGTTTGCAGATGACATGATACTATACATAGGGAATCCTAAAGATGCTACCAGAAAACTAGTAGAGATAATCAATGAATTTGGTAAAGTAGCAGGATACAAAATTAATGCACAGAAATCTCTGATATTCCTATATACTAATGATGAAAAATCTGAAAGTGAAATCAAGAAAACACTCCCATTTACCATTGCAACAAAAAGAATAAAATATTTAGGAATAAACCTACCTAAGGAGAAAAAAGACCTGTATGCAGAAAATTATAAGACACTGGTGAAAGAAATTAAAGATGATACAAATAGATGGAGAGATATACCATGTTCTTGGATTGGAAGAATCAACATTGTGAAAATGACTCTACTACCCAAAGCAATCTATAGATTCAGTGCAATCCCTATCAAACTACCACTGGCATTTTTCACAGAACTAGAACAAAAAAATTCGCAAATTGTATGGAAACACAAAAGACCCCGAATAGCCAAAGCAATATTGAGAATGAAAAACGGAGCTGGAGGAATCAGGCTCCCTGACTTCAGACTATACTACAAAGCTACAGTAATCAAGACAGTATGGTACTGGCACAAAAAGAGAAAGATAGATCAATGGAACAAGATAGAAATCCCAGAGATAAACCCACGCACACATGGACACCTTATCTTTGATAAAGGTGGCAGGAATGTACAGTGGAGAAAGGACAGCCTCTTCAATAAGTGGTGCTGGGAAAACTGGACAGGTACATGTAAACGTATGAGATTAGATCACTCCCTAACACCATACACAAAAATAAGCTCAAAATCGATTAAAGACCTAAATGTAAGGCCAGAAACTATCAAACTTTTAGAGAAAGACATAGGCAGCACTCTATGACATAAATCACAGCAAGATCCTTTCTGATCCACCTCCTAGAGTAATGGAAATAAAAACAAAAATAAACAAATAGGACCTAATAAAACTTCAAAGCTTTTGCACAGCAAAGGAAACCATAAACAAGACCAAAAGACAAAACTCAGAATGGGAGAAAATATTTGCAAATGAAGCAACTGACAAAGGATTAATCTCCAAAATTTACAAGCAGCTCATGCAGCTCAATAACAAAAAAACAAACAACCCAATCCAAAAATGGGCAGAAGATCTAAATAGACGTTTCTCCAGAGAAGATATACAGACTGCCAACAAACACATGAAAGAATGCTCAACATCATTAATCATTAGAGAAATGCAAATCAAAACTACAATGAGATATCATCTCACACCAGTCGGAATGGCCATCATCAAAAAATCTAGAAACAATAAATGCTAGAGAGGGTGTGGAGAAAAGGGAACACTCTTGCACTGCTGATGGGAATGTGAATTGGTTCAGCCACTATGGAGAACAGTATGGAGGTTCCTTAAAAAACTGCAAATAGAACTACCATATGACCCAGCAATCCCACTACTGGGCATATACCCTGAGAAAACCAAAATTCAAAAAGAATCATGTACCAAAATGTTCATTGCAGCTCTATTTACAATAGCCTTGAGATGGAAACAACCTAAGTGCCCATCATCAGATGAATGGATAAAGAAGATGTGGCACATATATACAATGGAATATTACTCAGCCATAAAAAGAAATGAAATTGAGCTATTTGTAATAAGGTGGATAGACCTAGAGTCTGTCATACAGGGTGAAGTAAGTCAGAAAGAAAAAAAACAAATACCGTATGTGAACACATATATATGGAATTTAAGAAAAAAAAAATGTCATGAAGAACCTAGGGGTAAGACAGGAATAAAGACACAAACCTACTGGAGAACAGACTTGAGTATATGGGGAGAGGGAAGGGTGAGCTGTGACAGGGCGAGAGAGAGTCATGGACATATACACACTAACAAACGTAAGGTAGATAGCTAGTGGGAAGCAGCCGCATGGCACAGGGATATCGGCTTGGTGCTTTGTTACTGCCTGGAGGGTTGGGACATGGAGGGTGGGAGGGAGGGAGATGCAGGAGGGAAGAGATATGGGAACATATGTATATATATAACTGATTGACTTTGTTATAAAGCAGAAACTAACACACCATTGTAAAGCAATTATACTCCCATAAAGATGTTAAAAAAAAAAAAAGAAAGAAAACAGAGTTCAGTCAAATTGCATTTTATTCACCAATCTGCCCAAAAGATATGCCTAATTTTAAGACAATATAATAAAAATTAGCTACAAAGTAAAATACTAAATGAATGTAAAATTAATTTGATCACATATATAGTTGTGTCAAACAGATCTTTGGAGTAACATGAAGTTGTAGAGTAAGATTCAAATTACACACTGAAGGCTGCTTCTCTTGCAGATTTATCCCCTTACAGAGTTACCACAGGACACTCTCTACTTTCCTAAATCATAAGTTTATCAGACTCCTTCGTTCCTGAAAAATGTGTTTATAGTTTTCTCAACCAAAAGGAATTATTTACTGCTGAGACAGGCTAGATGTGTCAGCTATTCTTTGTTTTTGTTTTTCTTTTTTAACTGTGAAAAGTACCAAGAGTCTGAATTTTTAAAGTAGTCATGCAAACAAATTAATGTGATCATTTATATTAAATATTTATTTCCAGACACTTGTCACCTATACAACCACATATAGACAAGTAGATGAGTGGCTGCTGCCAAAGTCAGAGTTAAGACAAAACTAAAGTAGAAATTTCTATCGTAATTTTCTTCTTCATAAAACCTACACATTATGTATCTTCTCTTTCATATATCATTCAAATATTCACTAAATTTCAAAGGAAATATACATCACTGAAATTATCAATGGCTTTGTTTCGGGTTTCTCCAAGATCACTTAAAGAGGAATTGAGTGGGTGGACCTTCAAGATGGTGGAGGTGTAAGACATGGAGATCACCTTCCTCCCCATAAATACATCAAAAATACAACTACATGTGAACAACTTCTACAGGACCCCCACTGAATGCTGGCAGAAGACCTCAGACTTCCAAAAAGGAAAGAAACTCCCTAGGTACCTACCCATGTGGCTGACAGGATCTTGGTGCTCTGGCCAGGTATCAGGACTGAGCCTATGCGGTGGGAGAGCCGAGTTCAGGACACTGGACCACCAGAGACCTCCTGGCTCTACATAATATCAATCAGCAAGAGTTCTCCCAGAGATCTCCATCTCAATGCTAACACACAGCTATATTCAATGACCACTAGGCCCCAGTGCTGGACACCCCATGCCGAAAAGCTAGCAAACAAGAACACAAACCCACCCATTAGAAGAGAGGCTGACTAAAAGAATACTAACTTCACAGACACCCCAAACCACACCACAAACATGGTCCTGCCCACCACAAAGACAAGATCCAGCTTCATCCACAGGCACCTGTCCCCTCCACTAGGAAGCCTACACGACCCACTGAACCAACATTACCAACTGAGGAAAGACACCAAAAACAATGGGAACTATGAACCTGTAGCCTGTGAAAAGCAGATCCCAAACTCAGTAAGCTAAGCAAAATGAGATGACAGAGAAATATGCAGCAGATGAAGGAACAAGGTAAAAATCCACCACACTAAACAAATGAAGAAGAAATAAGCAGTCTACTTGAAAAAAAAATTCAGAGTAATGATATTAAACATGACCCAAAATCTTGGAAATAGAATGTTTAATAAGGACCTAGAAGAACTAAAGAGCAAACAAACAATGATGAACAACACAATAAATGAAACTAAAACTTCTCTAGAAGGAATCAATAGCAGAATAACTGAGGCAGAAAAACTCATAAGTGACCTGGAAGACAAAATAGGGAAAATAAATATCTCAGAGCAGAATAAAGAAAAAAGAATGAAAAAAATATGAGGACAGTCTCAGAGAACTCTGGGACAACATTAAGCACACTAACATTCGAATAATAGGGGTCCCAGAAGAAAAATAGAAAAAGAAAGGGACTGAGAAAATATTTGAAATAATTATAGTTAAAAACTTCTGTAAGATGAGAAAGAAAATATTCAGTCAAGCCCAGGAAGTGCAGAGAGTCCCTTACAGGATAAATCCAAGGAGAAACATGTCAAGACACACGTTAGTCAAACAAAGAAAAATTAAATACAAAGAAAAAATATTAAAAGCAACAATGGAAAAGCAACAAATAACCTACAAGGGAATCCCCAAAAGATTAACAGCTGATCTTTCAGCAGAAACTCTGCAAGCCAGAAGGGAGTGGCAGGACACATTTATAGTGATGAAGGGGAAAAACCTACAACCAAGATTACTTTACCCAGTGAGGATCTCATTCAGATTCAACAGAGAAATTAAAACCCTTACAGAAAAGCAAAAGTTAAGAGAATACAGCACCACCAAACCAGCTTTACAACAAACACCACAGGAACTTCTCTAGGCAGGAAACACAAGACAAAGAAAAGACCTAAAAAACAAACCAAAAACAAGTAAGAAAATGGTAATAAGAACATACATATTGATAATTACCTTAAATGTAAATGGAATAAATGCTCCAACCAAAAGACATAGACTGGCTGAATGGATACAAAAACAAGACCCATTATATGCTGTCAACAAGAGAGCCATGTCAGACCTAGAGACACATACAGACTGAAAATGAGGGGATGGAAATAGATATTCCATGCAAATGGAAATCAAAAGAAAGCTGGAGTAACAATTCTCATATCAGACAAAATAGACTTTAAAATAAAGACTATTACAAGAGACAAAGAAGGGCACTACATAATGATCAAGTGATCAATCCAAGAAGAAGATATAGCAATTGTAAATATTTATGCATCCAACATACAAGCACCTCAATACATAATGCAAATGCTAATAGCCATAAAAGAGGAAACTGACAGCAACACAATCATAGTAAGGCACTTTAAGACCCCACTTTCACCAATGGAGAGATCAACCAAAATGAAAATAAATAAGGAAACACAAGCTTTGAATGATACATTAAACAAGATGGACTTAATAGATATTTATAGGGCATTCCATCAACAAACAACAGAAAACACTTTTTTCTCAAATGGTCATGGAACATTCTCCAGGATAGAGCATAACTTGGGTCACATATCAAGCCTTGATAAATTTAAGACCACTGAAATCATATCAAGTATCTTTTCTGACCACAACGCTAAGAGACTTGATATCAAGTACAGGAAAGAAACTGTAAAAAATACAAACACATAGAGGCTAAACAATACGTTACTAAATAACCAAGGGATCACTAAATAAATCAAAGAGGAAATCAAAAAATACTTAGAAACAAATGCCAAGGAAAATACGATGACCCAAAATCTATGGGATGCAGCAAAAGCTGTTCTAAGAGGGAAGTATATAGCAATACAATCCTACTTCAAGAAACAAGAAATATCTCAAATAAACAACCTAACCTTACACCTAAAGCAATCAGAGAAAGAAGAACAAAAAAACCCCAGAGTTAGCAGAAGGAAATAAATCATAAAGATCACATCAGAAATAAATGAAATAGAAATGAAGGAAACAATAACAAAGATAAATAAAACTAAAAGGTGGTTCTTTGAGAATATAAACAAAATTAATAAACCGTTAATGAGACTCATCAAAAAAAAAAAAAAAGGAGAACACTCAACAGAATTAGA
Organism: Monodon monoceros; assembly: GCF_005190385.1. Taxonomy (NCBI): domain Eukaryota; kingdom Metazoa; phylum Chordata; class Mammalia; order Artiodactyla; family Monodontidae; genus Monodon; species Monodon monoceros. The sequence continues at coordinate 36,585,809 of NW_021703767.1, forward strand.
AATGTAAAGGGAGAAGTAACAACTGACACTCAAGAAATACAAAGGATTATGAGAGATTACTACAAGCAACTCTATGCCAATAAAATGGACAACGGGGAAGAAATAGACAAATTCTTAGAAAAGCACATTTCAAGACTGAATCAGGAAGAAATAGAACATAAAAACAGACCAATCACAAGTACTGAAATTGAGACTTTGGTTATAAAACTTCGAACAAAAAAAAAGCCCAGGACTAGATGGCTTCACCAGCGAATTCCATCAAACATTTAGAGAAGAAGTAACACCTATCCTTCTCAAACTCTTCAAAAATATAGCATAAGGAGGAAACCTCCAAACTCATTCTACAAGGCCAACATCATCCTGATACCAAAACCACACAAAGATGTCACAAAAAAGAAAACTACAGGCCCATATCAGTGATGAAATAGATGCAAAACTGTTCAACAAAAGACTGGCCAAAAGAATCCTGCAGCACATTAAAGGGATCATACACCATGATCAAGTGGGGTTTATCCCAGGAATTCAAGGATTGTTTAATATACATAAATCAATCAATGTGATATACCATATTAACAAACTGAAGGATAAAAAGCATATGATTATATCAATAGATGCAGAAAAAGCTTTCAACAAAATTCAACACATATTTATGACAAAAACCCTACAGAAAGTATACATGGAGGGAACTTACCTCAACATAATACAGGCCATATATGACAAACCAACAGCCAACCTCGTTCTCAATGGTTAAAAACTTAGGCCATTTCCACTATGATCAGGAATAAGACAAGTTTGCCCACTCTCACCACTCTTATTCAACATAGTTTTGGAAGTTTTAGCCACAGCAATCAGAGACATGCTGTTTGAAGATGACATGATACTATACATAGAGAATCCTAAAGATGCTACCAGAAAACTATTAGAGATAATCAATGAATTTGGTAAAGTAACAGGATACAAAATTAATGCACAGAAATCTCTTGCATTCCTATACACTAATGATGAAATATCTGAAAGAGAAATTAAAGAAACACTCCCATTTACCATTGCAACAAAAAGAATAAAATGCTTAGGAACAAACCTACCTAAGGAGACAAAAGACCTGTATGCAGAAAACTATAAGACACTGATGGAAGAAATTAAAGATGATACAATCAGATGGAAAGATATACCATGCTCTTGGATTGGAAGAATCAACATTGTGAAAATGACTATACTACCCAAAACAATGTACAGATTCAATGCAATCTCTATCAAACTACCAATGGCTTTTTTAACAGAACTAGAATAAACATTTCACAATTTGTATGGAAACACAAAAGACCCAAATAGCAAAAGCAATCTTGAGAAAGAAAAGCAGAGCTGGAGGAATCAAGCTCCTGGACTTCAGAGTATACTACAAAGCTACAGTATTCTAGACAGCATGGTACTGGTACAAAAACAGAAATATAGATAAATGGAACAGGATAGAAAGCCCAGAGATAAACCCACGCACATATGGTCACCTTAACTTTGATAAAGGAGGTAAGAATATACAATGGAGAATAGACAGCATCTTCAATAAGTGGTGCTGGGAAAATTGGACAGTTACATGTAAAAGAATGAGATTAGAACACTCCCTAAGACCATACACAAAAATAAACTCAAAATGGATTAAAGACCTAAATGTAATGCCAGACACTATAATAGTCCTAGAGGAAAGCAGACAGAATATGACATAAATCACAGCAAAATCCTTTTTGACCCACCTCCTAGAGAAATGGAAATAAAAATAAAAATAAACAAATGGGACCTAAAGAAACTTAAAATCTTTTGCACAAAACAGGAAACCATTACCCAGATGAAAACCCAACTCTCAAAATGGGAGACAATACCTGTAAATGAAGCAACTGACAAAGGATTAATCTCCAAAATATACAAGCAGTTAATGGAGGTCAATATCAAAAAAGAACACTCCAAAAATGGGCAGAAGACCTAAATAGGCATTTCTCCAAAGAAGATATACAGATTGGCAACAAACACATGAAAGGATGCTCAACATCACTAATCATTAGAGAAATGCAAATGAAAACTACAATAAGATATCACCTCACACCAGTCAGAATGGCCATCATCAAAAAATCTACAAACAATAAATGCTGGAGAGGGTGTGGAGAAAAGGGGACCCTCTTGCACTGTTGGTGGGAACGTAAATTGATACAGCCACTATGATGAATAGTATGGAGGTTCCTTAAAAAACTAGAAAATAGAACTACAATATGACCAAGCAATCCCACTACTGAGCATATTACCTGAGAAAACTATAATTCAAAAAGAGTCATGTATGAATATGTTCATTGCAGCACTGTTTACAATAGTCAGGATATGGAAGCAACCTAAGTGTCCATCAACAGATGAATGGATGAGGAAGATGAGGCACATAATTCAATGGAATATTACTCAGCCGTAAAAAAAAATGAAATTGAGTTATCTGTAGTGAGCTGGATGGACATAGAGTCTGTCATACTGAGTGAAGTAAGTCCAAAAGAGAAAAACAAATACCATATTCTAATGCATATATATGGAATAAAACAAACAAACAAACAAACAAAAAAATGGTTTTGAATAACCTAGGGGCAGGACAGGAATAAAGATGCAGACTTAGAGAATGGACTTGAGGACATGGGAAGGAGGAAGGGTAAGCTGGGACGAACTGAGAGAGTGGCATGGACATATATACACTACCAAATGTAAAATAGATAGCTAGTGGAAAGCAGCCGCATAGCACAGGGAGATCAGTGTGGTGCTTTGTGACCACCTAGAGAGGTGGGATAGGGAGGGTGAAAGTGAGATGCAAGAGAGAGGTGATATGGTGATATATGTATACATATAGCTGATTCACTTTATTATACAGCAGCAACAAACACAGCAATGTAGAACAGTTATACGCCAATAAAGATGTTAAGGGCTTCCCTGGTGGCGCAGTGGTTGAGAGTCCACCTGCCGATGAAGGGGACACGGGTTTGTGTCCTGGTCTGGGAAGATCCCACATGCCGCTGAGTGGCTAGTCCCATGAGCCATGGCCACTGAGCCTGCATATCCGGAGCCTGTGCTCTGCAACAGGAGAGGCCACAACAGTGAGAGACCCGCGTACAGCAAAAAAAAAAAAAAAAAAAATGTTAAAAAAAGAAAAAAAAACTCAGGGCTCCCAGATTGCAGTGGATTTCTAGAAATCTCATTGTGTTGTATTGTTATTTTTATTAAGTAATAAAGTTACCACTCTGTAGAAGAAAAAGAAGGAGGAACTGTGTGAACACTTTAGTTTAGATGACATTAATTTAAATTTTTAATATAATAAAGATGTTAAAGGAACCAAAATAAACTTTGATACAATCTCTAAATATGTAAAATTGTACATATAAATCAAACATACAAAACAAATAACAACCGAGTGGCAGAATTGGTTCAGAATTCAGAATGCCTTAAAATAAATGCTATCAAAGTCCACTGTTGTTTTAAATAGCACCAGATATTCAGAATTAAAATAAATTTGCTTTCTTCAGGGCTTTATTGTTCACAAGGTAAAAGGGATACTGAACTCTGCTATTAAATGCCATCATATTCACTGCAGGAGATAAAACATTTACAAGAAGAGCAAAAAAATGCATATGGTAGGATTCATACATGTACATATAAAGGAGACATTAGCCCTTCCTCAGCCCTCTCTTTTGCTTATTGTCCCACAGAATAAAAGTGCTCTACTATTTCTTATCTTTGGTCATTGTTCCCCTTATCCATCTCTGTGGGGCAAGAATATTTTGCTATATCACCAGAGTTAGTCTCCAGCTTTTATATTTCCCCTTTGAATATAACAGTTCATGGTGGTATTTAGTACGTGTACAGAGTGGACAGTAGATATCTGGACAATTGAAGAAGTAGGAATAGAACTGTAAATGATCTGATGTAGAAGGGCTGCATCAGTAGTAATAAAATTTAGCCAGGAAACTCAGTAAACTGCAGTAAATCTACATATTAAAGGAGTTTTTGGAGTTGCAGTCTGGAGTAGTGAGAGTGTATTAATCCACTCGGGCTGCCATAACAAAATACCATAGACTGGCTGGCTTAAACAAAAGAAATTTATTTTACTCAAACTTCTGGAGGCTGGAAAGTCAAAGATCAAGGTTTCAGCAGGTTTTGGCTTCTGAAAAATACTCTTTTCCTGGTTTTCCAGTGGCTGTTTTCTCCCAAATGACCTTTCCTGGGCACATATACATGTAGAGAGAGTGCAAGCTCTCTGGTATCTCTTATAAAACACTAATCCTATGGCATCAGGGTCCCTCATTATGATCTTATTTAACCTTAATTACTTACTTTGAGACTCCACCTCCAAAAACAGTCACACTGGGGGTAAGGGCTTCAACATATGAATCTGGCAGGACAGACACAAACCTTTAATGCATAACAGGGAGTAAAATTCTAGTAGCATCAGCAGACACAGTATAGGAAATACTGTCTAAAAAATACCCTAAAACTGGGCAAATGCAGACCTTTCTCTCATTATTATTTCCTGGACATAGAGAGAGACTAAATAAAAGCATGATTCTGAGTTTCAGAATGAGTCTTAGTCTACCTCTAAGAGGAAGGATGCTATCTCCTCCTTGCTTATTTGATTTTTTTTCAACTCTCTTATTCTCTACACTGTCTAGTAACTTCTATCATTGGTTTTATGAGAAAGACTGAGTTAGAGACTTCAGAGCAGAGAGGAATGGAAAGGAAAACTGTCTGTTGAATTTATAATGCTTTTGTGGGGAAATCAGAAAAATGTCTATAAGAAAATATAAAAACAAAACAAACAAGCTTCATAACAAGGCATAGTGTCACAGTAATAAAAAGTTGAGGGAAAAAATTTCCCTACCTTTTTATCCGAAATTTAATGATCATTCCACCTCCAGTCTTCTATTTAGTGATGCTGCCAAAGAGTCTTAATATATTTCATGCCTCTTCTCCCACATGATCACAAATACAACGTATGTTATTCTTCCTCTACTTCCACCATGGAATGTGGTTCTAACTAAGTTTTGGTTCTTGAATTTTTTGTAAATATCGTCTGCGAATATGTTGTCCTAAATCAAGGGAGGGAGTCATACCCTAACTGAACAGTACAGATCACTTTAGAATGACATGTGCTGCTTGATTGTTTGGACCTCTATTTTATTGGAATATATTATACATGTTTCATATTGCACATTCCTTGTATTCAATTTCTTATGAAGGTGTCTGGGCAAAGCTGTTTGTCAAGATTTAGTATTTCTCACTAGAACAGTTAGAAGCTCAGTCTGCAGTATCAAATTCTTAGTATGATGCTTCACTGTAAGTCTTGTGTTCTTGGAGATATTGGATAACACTTTATGATATTTAACATAGTTCCTCTTGCCCTATTTTCTGGATATATTTTATTGAGTTGGTCATGATATTTTTGTTTTAGTATAATGGAATATGGTGACCACTTTTGTATGTTTATTAAAAGTGACAAAGTGATCTACTTTATGCATCAGGAAGGAAGGAAGGAAGGAAGGAAGGAAAGAAGGAAGGAAGGAAAATGCATTGTTACTATTAAAGAGATTTGTTTTATTCAAAGCCTAGACTTTAAGAATTGAATTTCAGGAGATGCCATTGTCTTGCATTGAAATAATGTTATATTAGCATCTGGGATGATTTATGTTACTACTGGGTCTTTGATAGTTTTGTAGAAATGATGTAAGTATCAGCAATTTGCTGTCTCAAAAAAATAAAAATCAAACATTCTCCAGAAAATGCTAAATGAATTAGTGATAAATTTTTGAGGGGGACTTGACTTTTCCTTAAGAATATAGTTAGAACTATGATTCTTGGAAATGTCAGGGTGATATTTGATATATGTAAAAACCTTCACCAAATCATAAAGGATACCTGGCTTGGCTAGACACAAAACTAGGTGCCACATCTGAATATCAGTTTTATTTTGTTTTTTCTCAAACCCCAGAAAAAAATTAAAAATATGCATCAAAACAAAACAAAATTTTCTACACAGATTTATGAATTAAAATATTCTTGATGTTTATGTATGGACCTCAAGGTAAGATTCAGTATTATAGGTCTATCTAGAAATAGAGACTTTGTGAGAATAAAAATATATAAATGTCTTCACTATTTTATATCAAGTTTTTTATATGACTAAAAATATGTTTTGCTGTTTCTGTTACTTTTTTATACCTACAAACATTAACATACATACACAAAGCCAATCTAAAGTATGAAACTATCACAAAACATCCACAAACATTTGGATCCACTAGAACATGGAAAGATTTAAGGAATTCTTAGCAAAATATTTTCATAGCACCAATACTGTTGGGAAAAACAGTAAAAGCTTTTTTAATAAGTAATTTTAATGAGCTATGGTCCCTTTCTCACTCTGTATTTGTGTGTGTGTATGGATAACAACAACATTTGCAGATATTTTTTTTAACCTCTAACTATCTATTAACAATCTAAGATGCTGAAATGTAGAATAATGTCTGTGTAGAGAAAAGAAAAAATAAAAGAAAATGTCTTAGAGATTTATTAGCTAAATTTTCTGCTTTTTGTTACATGTGTGCAAGCTTCCCATTAAATGTAATGACTTATGAAAGTGCCATTGCCTTGTATTTGAAGTTTCTGTTGTGCTATTTTCTGTGTTGGAGTTACCAACATCAGCAATAACAGAGTAGATACTGCCTGAGTTAAAGCTAGCCAAAGTTGGAACTTTCATTATATGTATGCTATGCTACTAATTGTATATGTCATAGCAACAGAGCTATTTCTAACAAATTAAACGCTAAATTCAAAGTCACGTAAACATTTAAACAATTAAATTGTTTTCATTCTTTAGATCATAAGCATTTAGGATAAAATAAAATGTACTGCTCATAAAGCAGATCATGCCTCTGAAACAATTCCAAGTGCTTAAATATTTCACTCAGTTACGAATGCAATAAAACCTTGTTAAAAGTATTAGATACTCTCCCCACATACGCATAGATATAATGAAAAAAAATCCTCATTTAAAATTTTGAACATTCTTTTTTAATTTACCTTTCTGTATCTCCTTAAATGAAAATTAATACTCAGTGCTTGAAAAAAGAAGGAGACAGGAAAGAAGGAAGGAACGAACAAACGAACGAATGAACAAACGAAGGGAGGGAGGGAGGAAAAATGAAGAAAGCAGGGGACAAAAGAGGTCAGACCTTAATTCTACCAGTTAGTTGATGTCCCACAAAAGATCATTACATTCAAAGATTCAGGATGTTTAGAGTTTTCCTCAAAATTAATGGTTTCTTTTATGAATATGCAACTATTTAGAAAACAAGTATTTGCATTTTTTGCTATAATAGATTTTCATGAAGAAAACAGTTTTTATTTTTCCAAGTTTTTTTCTTTTTTTTCACTTTAAAATTTGTATTCATTCAAGAAAACAAGTATTAGATTGAGAACTGCTTAATCTTTCATTATTTGGCCTGTAATCAGGTATTTATGGTTTAAATTCCTCAGCATTTTTTAAACACCTACCTACTTAACACACACAGTCACATTACCAGCCCAACTAACAAATATTCATGGTAAAAACATATTTCTATCACACCCTTCTCACAAGAAATTCATAGTACTACTCTAATGTAATTAACTCAGGGTTTGTCTCAAGACAGAAGAGAATATTCCTTTCTTTTCTAAAGCTAGTAAAGTTCTGTGGGAAAGCATGAGTAATGCACTGCAACTCCACTTATAGTTTGAGGAGTAAATATTCAACATGCCAATGACATATAAATGATATTAGAGATTGTGAATGGCTAATTTTATGTGTCAACTTGCTTAGGTTACAATACTCATATATTTCAAACACCAGTCTAGATTTTTCTTGAAGTTATTTTTAGATGAGATTAACACTTAAATTGGTAGACTTTGAGTAAAGCAGATTACCCTTCATAATGTTGGTGTGTCTCATCCAATCAGCAGAAAAGAATGAAGTCCCTTGAGGAAGAGGCAGTTCTGCCTCTAGATGGCCTTCAGGTTTGAGCTCCAACGTCAGCCCTTCCCTAGGTCTCCATCAACCCTTCGGCCTTACCCTGAAGATTTTGCATTTGCCAGCCTCCTTATTCATGTGAGCCAATTCTTCACAATAAATCTTTTATGTATATATACATATTCTATTGGTCCTGTTTCTCTGAAGAACTCTAAAACACAAATACCCTCACATGTTATGCTCAAGAAATTCATCTGGTAAATTCAAAATTCAAAAAATAGTAAAATAAAAATCAGAGGTCTAGATAGCATTTCAAATAATAAATTCAAAAAAATCTCCATGATTATTTTTCATATCAGTTATGTATTTTATGGCTTAAATATTTTTAGATACTCTTCTATATCAAATTGTTGTATACTACTCACTTTGTTTTATGTGACACAACATCCATATACTTTGCTACATAAGAATATAATAAAACAATGAATATTTATCCATAGGAATTCAATAAAATAAAAAGCAAAGCTGTTTTTTTCTTTTGAGGTAGAAGAATATTAACAGACACATTCATAAATTCAAAAATTTGAAATCTTTATATTTCAAAAATATAATATTATGGTTATTTATCTAAGATGAACTGCAAAACTTATGTCAGTATTAACTATCAGTAAATGAAACTGCATTTGTATTTAATAAATATGAAAAAAAATTTAATTGTATTTCACACCAGTTACCTAGTCTCAAGCACAATTTGATAGGGAGATGCATCTCTTTACTATTTAAAGCATAAAAATTATTGGTATTAAAGAATAAAAAATGAATAATTTTTAAAAATTATGTTCCTTAGTACTACTATGGAAATTTAACAGGACTCAAAATATAGGACTCAACCAAATATGTTGAAAGAAAAATTTGTTCTATTAGAGGACATTCTTGAAAGAGCCTAATGAGTAAGATAATTGGAAAGTACTTATAAACTAAGAGTGCTATAGCATTCATGGTGATTAACATAATAAAAATCATTTTGCTTTTTAATCAAATATCTGCCATTTTGAGATGCAATCTTTTTAAAAGAAGTAGAAAGAAAGAGACTAATGATTCATATAAAGAATTTCCTAATTTCCATGTCATAAATTCCAGGCGCTTTACTAACAATCTCCCCACATGTCATAAATTTTCCCTTTACTTTTGCTCTAAGACAGTACAAATAAGATATTTCTTCATGTATTAAATCTTAATTTAGAAACCAAAGAAGTAATTGAATATTTTCATAGCTACCTTACCTCACTAATGCGTCTAGCAAAGACTGCTAGGAACATACTTGGTTTACGATAAGGAAAGACACACACAGCACAGGAGCAACTGTTGGGCACCCCAGAAAGAACGTATTAGAAAGGCCTCATTATAGGTTTTGGACTTGTGTTCTGTGATTTTAGGGACAGTTTATGTGGTGGAGTTTTGCTCTTGGATTGGATTGGTTTTACTGTAAGGAAGTGGAGGTAATTCTGTACCTTCTTATTTAGGAAGGCGGAAGACTAGAGTGAGGGTTAAACTGTAATTGGTAAAGAGGCAGTAGTAATTTATTTTAGTAAGGATAGCGAAATGTTTGGTCATTTTTATGCTTTAGATAATGTTCAAAGTCTGTGTTCAGACCTGAGTACAAAGTGGTCTTGTTTTTATTTTGAACCATGTTGGTCAGAATGACTTTACTGATGTTGATATTCTATGAAATTGTTTATGTTCAACAGAAGAACAAGACCTAGCTTTCCTGTCCCAGATGTCAGGGATTGCTTTTATCTTTCTTACTAATGTGCATAAAATTTCTCTCAAACAATTTATATATTCCTCCACATTGTCAGTCTCCTAACTTATTTTCTGCTTTTAATTTTACTCTTTCCTCATCCAGTATTTATATTGATCTTAAAAAAAAACATTGTGAACTTTTCTCTGCTCATAACCCATTCAATTACATTTCTCTGTCTTCAGCACGAAGGCCAGCCTCCTCAGTGCCTTGGCACAGCTTGTTTATCCGCAGATTTGGAAGAAGGCAAGCTGGAAAGTCTCTACATCATCATTCCAACGGAGCCAACACTCTGATATAGAAAACTGGCATTAACTCATTTTATGAAAAGGGTGAAAAGAATGCATTCTCGAGCTTCTCTTTCTGAACAGATTGCTGCTCCTAAACCTGTCCATCCAGTGAGACCTCCAATATAAATGGTGGTGCACCTGTGTGTGCATACATGCATGCATACATACACACTACCACCCCACGCTCCAACTATAATATAATTATTTTATTTCTTCTAATGTGACATTCTTTCTTTTGCCTCAGAGAATTAGCTCATGAGTTACACTGTATTAGAATACTTCACTGCTGTTACCCTTGTTTTATTGTTCCACCCCTCCTTCAAACTCTGTGGATATTCTGATTCATCATTCATAACTCAGTTTAGAAGTTACTCCCTTCTATTTGTGGAAGGAAGAATTACTATAACAGGTCTCTCTCCCTAATTAATTTGGAAGCTCATTGAGAGCCCATAACATTTATGCCTTTTCATTTCATACCCAGAACTGAATTTGATCTGTAGTATGTGTAGTTAACTTAATATTAGTAAGAAGTTAGAATATTTTAATGAAATTATTTTCATCTTTTTGCCAACCAACACGTTTCATGGAGGGATATACAATAATTATACTTTTAATTTCCTGACTTAACCTATCTATTCAATGTAACATTGAAATAGAGGATAATGTATCTGAGTATTGTTCTACCTTCACACTCATCAATCATCATTAATCTTTTATATTTTCTGAGTTAATGATAATCAGGGATCATGGCTCTTTTATTTTGCTCACATCATTTTCTTTCTTTTTGAAACATAAATATATAAACCTATATTATAAAAAAGGGAGAATTAGGAGGAAAATCATCAGAGATTTTTCCCTTCAAGAGTGTTGTCTCTAAAGTATAGGAGAGATTTTTTATGGTCACTGAAAACATTATCCAGAATTTGAAATATAAAAAAAGATGTCTTTGGCACACTTACTTTCTTTCTGGTTTTTATTTTTTGATGAGAATATTATTTTTTCTAACTACATTCAGCACTAGCAATAGTTAATGTAAAATTACCCTGAATTCTACAAAAGAAATCAATTGACACAGAGATTGATCTTCCTAGTAAAAGTAGAGACAAGAGTCAAATTTTTTTTACCCTTTATTTTTGGTTCCACAAAAGTTTGTTAAAGTCATAATTATTGGAAGGAGAGTGATAGTGAATTTCAAAAACTACTTAAGCTTTTAGAAAATTATAGGGAATAAAAAGCCAAGTTTCTTGCCCTTAGCAATAGCAACATAGTCTTTGCTATTGTCTCTAAACAAACAAATGGACTTAGAAATGAAAGTCATTGGTTGTTGGGAAATTTAACACACATTATATATGTGGAATAAAAGTCTTCAAGTAAAATCACAGTACATACATACTTCAATATTTTATTTATTTCCCTTCATATATATATGTTTGGACAGTCTTGCGGAACTGTACCCTAAACACGTGGAATCTGATGCTTACTCTGGGTAGACACTGTCATAATTGGTTTGAATTCCCAGACATCCTGCTGGTGTCCAATAATTGCTTTTTGGTGTGGTGGGGAGACCCTCCTTCTAACACACACTTTGGAATTGCACCCAGGAACCCAAGATAGTGTTTGAGAACAACATGCTTTTCACCTGATAAGAATAAAAGTACACATGAGAGGAGCTTCCTAATGACAAATATTTATGTTGCCTGATATATCAGTGTATAATTTACCGTAGGAAAGAAGAACATTAGATAATCCAGAAAGGTGTTAGGTGGACATTCACTAAGATACTCTCTATTGTTTCAATGCATGTTAAGAAGAAGTAGGAAATTACTTAAACTATTCTCAAATCTTTTCAAATATTTTACACATTCTATGCATAAGATGCATTTGAATATACAGATTAATAATTCTTATTAGAGGTTGCTTTAAGCAGACATCTCAAGTATTTCTATATATTCTATGTATGTGAAAAATATATAACACTTTTAAATGTGTGATGAGCTGAATATTTTACAAAATTAATATCAAAACTCCCAGCTTATTAAAATATATAAGGATTTCTTTTGTCTATTTCACAGAAAGTTCTGGTGTCTGCCAAAAGAAAATCTGAAGTTTAAAACATAATGGCAATTAAAATAATGCTTTATTATTAACTTTATCACCAAAGACGTTGGCTGACACTAATATTCAAGCAATAGATCTCTCATTCTTGAATCAATGCATGCACAACTTTGTGTTGTACCCTTTTATATGTACCCCATACATTTTACTGTAATTCAATAAATGATAGGAGCATGTCTCATTCATAATTGTATACTCATTGCAAAGATTATAGTCAGCTATGTAGTAGGCATTTGATATACATTTGTTGAATGAATTGTAATAGTCAACCGTTTAACTTAACGTATATCAAAGACCCTAGATTTACATTTGAAGTCTGAAAGTTTGCAAAAGTTTGAAAAGGAGAGATTGTGATCTATTTCCTTTGACTTTGTTACCATAATTGCCTTCCTATTTCAGATCATATTTAGCACATTGCTTGGCATTGTGAAAATGAAGTGTTGGACTCAGTGATATTTACAAACATTTATGTCTCCAACGTTCCATAGCATGAAATTTACAGCACCTTTCTCTCAACATTTCATACTTGGATTTAAATAATTTATTGGTGTTCATTTGTTTATTGCTTTTTATTTTAGTTTTGGTTTCTTTTGAGAGTGCCTGAAGACATGGAATCCTCTCTGTTCTACCGGTTTCTCCCAGTCCTACTGTAGAAAGAACAACTCAGTAAGAACCTCAAAAGCTAGAAGAACTGGATGTGCAATGTGAAATCTCAATATCCTGGGGGAAAAAAGAGAAGTTCTTAGCAGGAGAATCAATAAGGAACAAAAAAGTGTAAAATATTGTGAATACAGTCCCAGGGAGAGGAATCAAAGTGGCTCTCACAAAGACACAGTACTGACCATATTAAACAACTGGAAAAGGTTCAGAGAAAAGACTTCATGATTCTTATAATAAAGGTAGAATAAGTTCAGAAACAGCTTTAAGAAAATACTCTGAGGTTGGTTGATCTCCCAGAGGGCATAAGACAGCCAAATGTGGAAATGTTCATAAAACAGAGATAAAACAGTCTGAAAGATCTCTCTACTGCACACTGACCCAACTTACCACCTTGGAAGTTTTCTTAGAACACTGATGTTTAAATAGTTAAGTAGAAAGAAAGAGCCACTTTATTAAGCTAAGTCTGTCTTCTAGAAAAAAACAAAACTACTGAGGCTGAGGAAGGTTCTTACAGCTATACCAAGATTTATTTCATAATTAGAGCTACATAGTAATACTCTATAGGATTGAAAGGCAAACCACACTCTTGAAATTCTAAAATAGTAAGAAGCTCTTTCTAATTGAAAAATATTATATCTTGCTCCTTTCCCAGGCCTAACAATGCCTTGAAATTCATGGAACCTAAAAAATGGAAAATAAGAACAAAAACAAACAAGCAAAGCATGATTTTTGCAACACTAAAGGAACATGATTGAAATATCTAAATTGTATGATCCATTTATTTAAAAAATTCAGACTAAGAACCACTAGGGAATCTATAAAAACAGACCTATTTTAAAGTAGGTAGATAGAGACAGACATGCAGAGATAAGAGAAGATTTAGTAAAACTCTAGGGAATGTTGTCTGTCTCTACTTTAAAAAGTATAAAATAATGCATCCCTTTTTAAAATTTACAGAATTTCCATTGTTTAAAAAGCTGAAGATTTACATTTGGCACTGAAAAAGAATATGTGTGTGTGTGTGTGTGTGTGTGTGTGATAGAGAGAGAGAGAGAGAGAGAGAGAGAAAGAGAGGATATCATCAGAGATTGATATGGGTATCTGGTGATGAACAGAAAGTAATATGGCAGATCTTCTACAAATAAAAATCTGTACTTCAAAAAGGATATTAATAATACAAAATTTAAAAAGTATTCTTATATTCTCCCAAACTTATCCTACAGGCATATTTTAAGAGCGGCCAGTTTAAATTTCCAACTTATCCAGTCCATAAGTAGTGTTTTGTCATGAATATTCAACAAAAATTAAGGTACATCTATTTTTAGTTTTTAAGGAACTTCCGTACTGTTCTCCATAGTGGCTGTATCAATTTACATTCCTACCAATAGTGCAGGAGGGCTCCCTTTTCTGCAAACCCTCTCCAGCATTTATTGTTCCTAGATTTTTTGATGAAGGCCATTCTGACCAGTGTGTGAGGTGATCCTCATTGTGGTTTTGATTTGTATTTCTCTAATGATTAGTGATGTTGAGCATCCTTTCATGTGTTTGTTGGAAATCTGTATGTCTTCTTTGGAGAAATGTCTATTTAGGTCTTCTGCCCATTTTTGGATTGGGTTGTTTGTGGTTTTTTTTGATATTGAGCTGCATGAGCTGCTTGTATATTTTGGAGATTAATCCTTTGCCAGTTGCTTCATTTGCAAATATTTTCTCCCATTCTGAGGGTGGTCTTTTCATCTTGTTTATGGTTTCTTTTGCTGTGCAAAAGCTAACCCTAAAAATAGAATTACCATATGACCCAGCAATCCCTCTACTGGGCATATAACCTGAGAAAAACATAATTCAAAAAAAGGCATGTACCACAATGTTCATTGCAGAACTATTTACAATAACCAGGACATAGAAACAACTTAAGTGTCCATCAACAGATGAATGGATAAAGAAGATGTGGCACATGTATACAATGGAATATTACTGAGCCATAAAGAGGAATGAAACCGAGTTATTTGGAATGAGGTGGATGGACCTAGAGCATTTCATACAGAGTAAAGTAAGTCAGAAAAAGAAAAAACAAATACCATATGCTAACACATATATATGAAATCTAAGAAAAGCAGTACTAATGAACCTTGTGGCAGGGCAGGTATAAAGCCACAGACATAGAGAACAGACTTGAGGACATGACCGGAAGGGGAAGGGGAAGCTGAGATGAAGTGAGAGAGTAGCATTGACATGTATACACTGCCAAATGTAAAATGGATGTCTAGCAGAAGCTGCTCCAAAGCACAGGAAGATCAGCTCAATGCTTTGTGATGACCTAGAGGGGTGGGATAGGAAGAGTGGGAGGGAGGTTCAAAAGGGAGGAGATATGGGAATATATGTATACATATAGCTGATTCACTTTGTTGTACAGCAGAAACTTAACACAACATTGTAAAACAATTTTACTCCAATAAAGATGAAAAAAATTAAGGTACAATGTTTTTTCAGTAAGAGTTACTATTTATTTTGCAGTGGAATCAAGCTTAGAGTGCTAACTTCTATAAACCTTAAAAAATTGCTATTTTCCACAATAGAATAAATAAAGTAAGGATAAATATTAAATTGCATAGTTTCCACATTTCATACTGGAAATGTTATACAAAGTAAAACATAATCTTGATACATGATTCTAATTATAAACAGTTTGAACACCCTTTAGATTTGCAAAAGGGAAAAATTATAGACATTTATTTACATTATATAAGGGATGAATAGCAGAATTAACTCACTGAGGTACAACTAAGTTGTCTTCAGAGAAAATGGCAATAAGAATTATAAATTGGCCTATGGATTTCACTCCACATGAATAGTTAGCTATGAGGTGTCATGAAGATGCCAAAAATTCTCAAAATATAATTCATTTTCATTGAAATAAATAATTCATTATGATGTATTTTTTAGAAGAAAGCAGGACAGTGTATCTAAACAGAGAAAGGGTATTACAGTGCTGGATATTAAAAAAAATCAACAAATGATATTTAATTGAATTTGCACTTATTGTTTTATTTTGTTAAACAGGATCATAGGAGTCTACAGCTATTGTATATACTTGGTGGATACATTTTTTTTTTTAAGTTGAAACACATGCTGAGTAGCTGAAGAGCAAAAATAGGTATAAAGAAAGGGTTTATTCTTGAACCTTGTATATTTTCTTGAACCATATCATCACAATTCTTACAAAGAGTGATTTTTAATACAGCAAAGTAATACACACTCCTTTTGTTGTTGTTCATTAAATAATTTTCAGGTTTTGCTTTTTAAGGACTAATTTATTTTACATAATTCTCTTGCCAATAACTTAATGATAACCAAGGCATAATTTCCTGCCAGATTTAATATTTAGCTGAACAAAATGACCATATAAATTATATGTTGCATAAATCATTTTACTTAAGGAATTTTTTTTTTTTTTTTGTGGTATGCGGGCCTCTCACTGTTGTGGCCTCTCTCGTTGTGGAGCACAGGCTCTGGACACTCAGGCTCAGTGGCCATGGCTCACGGGTCCAGCCACTCTGCGGCATGTGGGATCCTCCCACACCAGGGCACGAACCCATGTCCCCTGCATTGGCAGGTGGACTCTCAACCACTGCACCACCAGGGAAGCCCCTTAAGGAATTCCTGATTGAATTTTGTTATTCCAAGATAATATAATACATATAATAAACCAAATATAGAAGTGACTAATGATAATTCAGGTACATTTTTACATAGCAATGAAGTTAGATTACCTCCTTTAATGATTCCAGAGAATCCTCTCAGAGCACACAACAGCTATGTTATTATTAAATTAATTGCCTAGCTCTAACTGGTTTTGAATATATTGTAAATAAGTAATATTTTGCCACTATTCCCCATCATTCAATTAACAATATCCCATATATATTTTTTTAAATTTATGTGTTAAATAGCTACTCATCTGTGCATTTTTTCAACTTCAATAAAAATCATTCTATTTGCCTATCAAATATACTTACACATAAATACTTGACTATTCATAAAGCAGCTACAATCATTTAACCTAGATAATAATTCAAGAACAATTTTACTAGAGATCTAAGTTTTTGCAGTTTCCCCTTTGGGATTACATTTGTAGAAATACTGGAAAAGAAAAAAGGGGTTGAAGGGGATTAAATCATAGTAAAATAGGAAAATATCTGGTGATGACTAGTAGGTTTATGAGACAGTGTTTGTGCAATTGCATTCAAATAGTGCACATGCTCTTTTCTCTCCTCCCGTCCTTTCCTCTTCCTTCCTCTCCCCTCCTTTTCCCTTCTCTCCTTTCCCCTGCCCTCCTTTCCTCCACCTCATCTGTCACACTCTCTCTCCTTCCAATCCATCAATCCATCTGCATATATATGTATGTATGTATATATATATACACACATACACACATATGTGTATATATATATATAATCTATCTATCCATCTAATCTATCTATATATATATATATATGGAAATTATTATTTCAGTACAATATAATCAAAAACCTTGGTTAATAAATCAAAACTGATTTCCAGTTTAAGTTGGAAATTTGCTTAAATATGGGACTTGACTGGAAGCTGACAAAATTATGCATCAATGTTTATCATCAGTTACTACTTTATTTCTAAGACAGAAGTTCTTTAATTAAAATATGCACATACCCCAAACCACTGTAACACCTAAAAATTAATAATTCTAATATTAAATAACCTGTCAGTGTTTGCATTTCCTCAGATTTCTTATGCCTTATAATTGCTTTTACAATTTGTTTCAATCAGGAAGCACAACAAGAAAGCCAGTAACTTGTCATTTATATTTCTCTTGAAAGTCCCTTAATTTATAATTGTCTCTGCCTCTACATTGATGACTTAACTTTTTTTTTTTTTTTTAAGAAACGGGGCCATTCATCTTGTTTTATGATTTTGCTGAATATCTCCATGCAGTGTCTTTGAACGTATTGCTGTGTCACCTGTATTTTCCTTCAACTGAATGTTAATTCTAGAATCGTGGTCTGATTCTGTTTTGTTTGCTTTTTACTTTGTTTTTTCCAAGAATACTTCATAGGTGGTATACTCTTCCAGCAAGAAACACATAAATGATAATCACTATTTTCTCCTATTCCATAATGAATGATAAATCTATCTACCCAGTTCCATTTTTTTTTTTTTTTTTTTTTTTTTTTTGCGTTACGTGGGCCTCTCACTGTTGCGGCCTCTCCCGTTGCAGAGCACAGGCTCCGGACGTGCAGGCTCAGCGGCCATGGCTCACGGGCCCAGCCGCTCCGTGGCATGTGGGATCTTCCCAGACAGGGGCACGAATCCGTGTCCCCAGCATCGACAGGCGGACTCTCAACCACTGTGCCACCAGGGAAGCCCCCAGTTCCATTATTTTGACATGGATTGCAAAATGTTCAGATTCTATCAGCCCTTCTTCTCGTTTAGCTGTAATACTACACAAAACAACTTTCCCTTAAAGTTTGTTTGCTACTCTGAGGCAGAGCTTGTCCCTGGTAGAGAGATTAAAAATTTATTTCTCTTCATTTGCCAATATTCAGAATATGGAGTTGCTTTCCAGAATTTTTCAAAGGTGACCTATGTGTTATTAATATACATTTCTGAGTAACATAATATTCTGGATTCAAATTATTGGATATGTTTCAATATTTCACAATTATCATGCTTATTGATGCTCAAAATTGTCATATCTTTGGCCAGTAGGAGCAAATTCAGGACAACTTCTACACCTTCTTGACATGACCTCTATCTTTATCAGTTTCCTTCTTTCCTGACAAAGTATTTGCATATCTCTTATAATAGAACTGGAATCAGTTATTTCTCCTCATTCATATTAGTGAGAATGATATTGAGACAATAATCTATCAATAGTGATATTCATTGGTCTTATCTTTTCCTTTTCAAGGGATAAAGCCAGAAAGTATATATATTAATAAGAAAATAAATCATAAGTTCATTCTGATATTTCCAGATCATATGTAGGATTCTGGATGTTTACTTCTTTGATTTTATACTGATGTGTTTATCTGAAAGACTTGATTCATAATTATATTGTCATAATTAATAATTTTCTTTATCCTGTAGGCCATTTTCTGAATAAAAATACCAATATTACTATCAACAATTGAATAGTGAAAAGTTCATTTTTTTTCTTTGCAGTTTTTTCTCTTTAAGACATATCCCATCAGTCATATTACTACATTTTAAAATCAATGAAGATATTTGCTCTATGTGAGCTATGCAAACAGCTTAATATAATTATATTCATTTGTTTTATCTTATTTTCATTTTTTCGGATTTGCTCCTGTAAAATAACTTTGTTTTATAATTACCAAAAAAATACATCCAAAGCTAATTGTACAAAACAGAGAACTGTGACTTTTCTTCGTGTGCTCTACTCACAGTATCATCCAACCTACTTTTTACTTAAGGATATATCCAAGAAAGCTATTAATATCAGTGTATATAGCATGTTTTCATTACTAATCCCTTGATTAATTGAAGGATAACTGGATTAAAAACAGTCTTTGACTATTGGTTTAAATTGTTGCTTTTTCTAGGATTATTCATTATGTATTTAATTTCTTTTCATTTTTTGTTATTTATATCTTTAATATGACTAAAACATGCAAGATAAAAATGTATAAATAATATTTTGTGTTTTTGTTGATCTCTTTAATATAAATTTATTTACTATAAATCTTTCTCATAACTGCTATTCCATAATTCCAGTTGCTTTGTTTTCATTATCATTTCCAAGATGTTCTGAAATTTCAGTCTGTAATTTCCCTTAGACCCAATAGTTGATTAATAAAATTTTGAAATTTCCAAGAAGAATGTGTTTTTAATTATTGATTTTGTCATGGAGTTCTAATTTTATTGTACTTTGGTCAGAGAATACTCTTTCTATTATATATATATATATATATATTTTTTTTTTTTTTTTTTTTTTTTTCTTCTGCAGTGTGTGAGCCTCTCACTGTTGTGGCCTCTCCTGTTGAGGAGCACAGGCTCCGGACATGCAGGCTTAGCGACCATGGCTCACGGGCCCAGCAATTCTGTGGCATGTGGGATCTTCCCGGACCAGGGCACGAACCCGTGTGCCCTGCATCGGCAGGCAGACTCTCAACCACTGCGCCACCAGGGAAGCCCTCTAATATTTTTAACTTATTACTGTGAATCTTTTTTGGTTGCCCTAGTGGTAGTCAAGCTTCATGCATATGTCATTGCAATCAAATTCCCAAACAAGAGAGAACATCATCCTTACAGAAATTTCCTTCATGGCTCCTTTCTCTTTCAATTATTTTACTCATTTACCTATAGAAAACTATAATTCTGATTATTTTCCAGCACATGTTAATCAGCCTTCTAGAAATTCACCTAAATGAATCAGACAGGAAGAGTCTTTCGTGTAAGGATACAATTACCTTCAATTTTTTTCTAATATAAAATTTAAGACTATAAATTTATCCCCCAGCTATTTTTATATCTGTATCACATTGTTTGATATGTTATTCTCTCTAGTTCAAAATATTTTCATGCTGTGCATGTGTGTGCGTATGGTGTGTATGTATGTGTATGAGAAAGAGATTCTTCCTTGATCTCTGAATTATTTATGTGTATTGTTAATCTTCATAGAATTTATGGTTCCAGAGATATATAATTTAAAGCTATAATTGTATTTTATTCAAAAATTTAACTCTGTATAATACTGAGTCTTTTAATTATGCATTTATGTATCTACTTAAGTATAGTCTATTTACAATATTATATCAGTTTCAGGTGTACAGCATGGTGATTCAGTAATTTTACAGACTACATTCCAAGTTATAGTAAAATAACCACCATAATTCCCTGTGCTGTGCAACATATTTTTCTGCTTATCTATTTTATACATAGTAGTTTATATCTCTTAATCCCATGTACCTATCTTTCCCATCCTCCCTTCCCTCTCCCTACTGGTAATCAATAGTATGTTTTCTGCATCCCTGAGTCTGTTTCTGTTTTGCTAAATACATTAGTTTGTTTTAGTTTTTAGATTCCACATGTAAATGACATCATGCAGTATTTGTCTTTCTCTGTCTGACTTATTTCACTAAGCCTAATATTCTCTAGGTCAATCCACTTCGTTGCAAATTTCATTATTTTTTATGGCTAAGTAATATTCCATTGTGTGTGTGTGTGTGTGTGTGTGTGTGTGTATGTATATATATATATATATAAAATATCACATCTTCTTTATCCATTCATCTGTTGATGGACACTTGGGTTGCTTCTGTATCTTGGATATTGTAAATCATGTTACTATGAACATTGTGATGCATGTTATCTTTTCAAATTATTGTTTCTGCTTTTTCTGGATATATACCCAGGAGTGGAATTGCTAGATCATATGGTAGTTTTATTTTCAGTTTTTTGAGGAAACTCCATACTGTTTTCCACAGTGGCTACACCAATTTACCTTCCCACCGACAATGTACAAGTGTTCCCTTTTCTCCACATCCTCGTCAATATTTATATGTAGACTTTTTGATGAAAGCCGTTTTGACAGTTGTGAGACATCTCTTGCTTTGATTTGCATTTCTCTAATATTTAGTGATGTTGAGCATCTTTTCATGTGCCTGTTAGCCATCAGTATGTCTTCTTTGCCAAAATGTCTATTCAGGTCTTCTGCCCATGTTTTGATCTGGTTGTTTGCTTTTTTTTGATATTGAGTTGTATTAGCTGTTTATATTTTTTTGGATATTAACCCCTTGTTGGTCATATCTTTTGCAGATATTTTCTCCCACTCAGTAGGTTGTCTTTTCATTTTGTCAATGGTTTCCTTTGCTATGCAAAAGTTTTTTTAAGTTTAATTAGGTCCCATTTGTTTATTTTTTATTTATTTATTTTGCTTTAGGAGACAGATCCAAAAAAAAAAATACTCCTGCAATTTATGTGAAAGAGTGTTGTGCCTATGTTCTTTTCTAGGGGTTTTATAGTTTCAGGTCTTACCTTTAGGTCTTTAATCCATTTTGAGTTTATTTTTTGTATATGGTGGGAGGAAATGTTCTAATCTCATTCTTTAACATGTAGCTGTCCAGTTTTCCCAGTACCACTTATTGAAGAGACTGTCTTTTCTCCATTCTTTCCTCCTTTGTCATAGATTAATTGACCATAGTTATGTGGGTTTTTTTCTCTATTCTGTTCCATTGATCTGTGTCTGTTTTTGTGCCAGTACCATGCTGTTTTGATTACTGTAGCTTTGTAGCATAGTTTGAAATTTGGGAAGGTGACACCTCCAGCTTTGTTGATTTCTCTCAAGATTGTTTTGGAAATTAGGGGCTTTTGTGGTTCCATATAAATTCTAGAATTATTTGTTCTAGTTCTGTGAAAAATGTCATGGATATTTTGATAGACATTGCCTTAAATCTGTAGATTGTTTTGGATATTATGGCCATTTAACAATATTAATTCTTCCAACCCAATACCATGAGATATCTTTCATTTCTTTGTATCATCTTAAATTTTCTTCATCAGTGTTTTATATCTTTCAGAATATAGGTATTTCACCTCCTTGGTTATGGTTTTTCCTAGGTATTTCACTATTTTTGATATGACCTTAAACATGTTTTTAACTTTCTTTTTCTGATAGTTCATTATTAGTGTATAGAAAAGCAACAAATTTCTACATATTAATCTACTATCCTGCAATTTTACTGAATTCACTTATTAGTTCGAATATTTTTTTAGTGGAGACTTCAGTGCTTTCTACATAAAGTTTTACATTATCTGCAAATAGTGGCAGTTTTACTTCTTCCTTCAAATTTGGATTCTTTTTATTCCCTTTCCTTGTCTGATTGTTGTGACTAGGACTTCCAATACTATGTTAAATAGAAGTGGTGAGAATGGGTATCCTTGTCTTCTTGAATTTAGAATTCCTGAGTATGATGCTAGCTGTCGGTTTGTTTGAGCCTTTTAAATTATTTGACATTTGTTTAAATTTCATCAAATGCTGTATCTTGTTGAATGTCCCATGTGCAATTGAAAAGAATGCATATTGTGAAGGTTTTAGGTTCAATGTTCTATACATCACAACCAATTACAGGTGATTGAGAGTGTTTTTTAAAACATCTATATCTTTATTAACATTTTTCCTAGTTGTTTTTATAAATTTCTAAAGACAAGTTTAATGTTACACATTCAGCTTATCATGTAGTCTATTTCTTTATGTCTATCAATTCTTGTTTCATAAATTTAGAAGCTGTTATTTGATCATATATAAATTTTACATATGTTTTTAATATATGTCCAAAAATGAACATATATTTTTTAACATATATATTTTTGATTGTTTGATTTTTCTGAATAATTCACCTTTCATAATTATGAAATACTACCCTTCATCTCTTGCATTTATATTTGTCTTAAAATTTACTTTTTTCCCATATAAATTTAGCACACACAGTCCACTTATTCTTCTTATGCTTTGAGTTGGTATTTTTCTGTTAAATTACTTTCAACATAACTATAACACTTTATATAAAAATATCATTTTTAGAATTAGTTTTCTCCATTCTGTCAATATCTCTCATTTAATTGGCATATTTAGTGCAAAAATTAACATCTAGTGCAATTATTTTTAAAATTGAATTCTAGAATTTTATTTTAATTTATTGTTTATCTTCCTCTTTTTTATTTCTGTCTCTCTTTTCTTTCTTTTTTTTTTCCTTTGTGGTATGCAGACCTCTCACTGTTGTGACCTCTCCCATTGCAGAACACAGGCTCTGGATGCACAGGCTCAGCGGCCATGGCTCACAGGCCCAGCTGCTCCACAGCATGTGGGATCTTCCCAGACTGGGGCACGAACCCATATGCCCTGCATCAGCAGGCACACTCTCAACCACTGCGCCACCAGGGAAACCCTGTCTCTCTTTTCTTGTTTCTTTTGGATTACTGGAATATTTCTAGACTTTTAGTTTATTTAATGACATTTTCAATAAGACTATTTGCACACATTCTCATTGCTTGCTCTAGCAATTAAAATGTACCTCCATAAGTTTTCATAGTCTTCTAAAAATAACATATTTACACCTGACATAAAATGTAGAAAACTTGTGACTGCATATAACAATTTGTTCTCTGCAAGTCCTTCATACTATAGTTGCCATAGATACATTATGACTACATATGTTTTAAAACCCCAAAGACAATGATATATTATAATTTTCTTTTAAAATATTTATACATTGTTAAGAATATTAAAAAGGAAAATATCCTTTTATTCATCATTTTTTTCTTTTCTTTGATTCCTCTTCCAGATTTAATATCTTCTAATACCATTTCATAACATTATCCTTCATTTCAAAGAAATCCTTTCCACATTTCTTGAAGTTCAGGTTTTCTGGCAAAAGATTCTCTTTGTTTCTTTTTTCTGAAAACATCTTTGTATCAATTTCATTTTTAAAATATATTCTTAGTGGATGTAGAAATTAATTTTGGTGACACTTTAAAAATACTGTGTTCCATTGTCTTCAGACCTCCATTGTTTCTGAAAAGAAGTCCATGATCATTTAAATCATTATTCCTCTGTGCTTAGCATGCTGTTTTCTCCTGGTGGTTCTTATAAGATTAATGCAGATTTTCTCTTTATTTTTTGTTCTCAGTGGCTTGATGAGAAGTCTTGGTAATTTTCTTTGTTCTTATCCTATGTGGGTTTTGCTGGGTTCTTGAATCTGTAAATTTGTATCTACCACTACATTTGCAAAAATTTCAGCCATTATTTCTTTAAATAATGTGTCTCTTTTTAAGACTCCAATTGCAAATATCTTAGAGTTTTTGATATTTTTCCACATGACCCTAAAGGTCTGTTCCTTTATTTTTCAATCTTTTTTCTATTCTTGAATTTCCACAGGAAAATACTCTATTAGTCTAGGTTTATATAAGTAAATATTAAAGAATCAAATGTCATTTTTGATAGGATAATATTATGTTTTAAACATTAAGATTTAGCAATAAAAATGGTGAAGTTTATTATAGTGTGTTAGTATATTCAGATAGCTTCATCCTGTCTACTGATTTATCCATTTACATGTCAATAATCTACAACAGAGGTTGATAAACTGTGGCCCATGCTCTGGCCTTCTGTTTTTCTAAATAAATGTTTACTGGCTTACAGATACTTCCTTTTCTTTACATATTTTCTAAGACTTCTTTTGTACTACAATGCCAGAATGAAGTAATTGCAACAGAGATCATAAGAACCAGATGTCTAAAATACTACTATCTTGGCTTTTAAAGAATAAGTTTGAGAACTCCTGATATTGAATATAGATAATTTAAAAATACAGCAAAATATCTCTATATTAATGAGCTTAAGAGATTAGGTTTTATAATTAGCAGCAAGTTATAAACCATTTTTGTGAGAATAATTTGTGGATAATTCATTAATAACATATCTAATGAATACATATGTCCCCACTGAGAAGCAAAGAATGATTTATTCATTATCTGGTTTTGAATACAAAACATATTAGCAACAGTTTTTTCATATATGAAAAGAAAATCATCACTGATACTAATGACATAGTAATTAATTGAAAATCAGTCTAGTGAAATCTGTATGTTCTAATTGTTGCTTAGAGAAGAAAATATATATTTTATAATAACTTGACAAGAAGTCAGGTAATATACTAATACTTGTCACTAGTCTATTATCTGGACTAATGCACATTAAAAGTTAAATTTTGGTTATATAGTAAATATATATAAAAGATTTATAAAAATACTTCTCCTAAAGCAAAAGCTAATGGGCATTAATGATCCTATCACTAAAAAAATTATGCAAGGAATTGTTTCAAAATAAATCAAAGTGAAAATACATAAGGTATTCTTATAAATAAGAATTCAGGATGCATCACTAGATTTCTAGGTACTGAATTTAATCATCACATAAAGATTATCAAGTATTTTAAAGGTATTAAGAGAGAGAGCCCAAGGCACATGTTATATGCAAATCAATTACAAATGAAATCAATGTATCATTTTATATTGAGTAAAGGATAAAAAGTCCCTGAGACTGTCCTAAAGTAGGACAGAAATGGACTTCCCTGGGGGCGCAGTGGTTGAGAGTCCGCCTGCCGGTGCAGGGGACACGGATTCGTGCCCCGGTCCGGGAAGATCCCACATGCCGCGGAGCGGCTGGGCCCGTGAGCCATGGCCGCTGAGCCTGTGCGTCCGGAGCCTGTGCTCCGCAATGGGAGAGGCCACAGCAATGAAAGGCCCGTGTACTGCAAAAAAAAAAAAAAGTAGGACAGAAATAACTATTGAAGAAACAAATGTTTGGCTAATAATCTTAGGAAAAGATCTGGGAAAATAGATGAATTCAGATCTGTGCCTGACAGGTACAAGGACAGAAACTTTATCACATCAACAGGAAGGGAAATCCTAAAACAAAGAATCCTGGACTGAAAATTCAGTCCCTTCATTAAGAGAGTGAATGAAAACTGATGAATGGAACTATGGAAATTGGCCACAAGTCAACCAAAAATCACTTAAGATCATAGCAATGACTGACTGTACGTACATTTCTTTAACTAGTACTTGCTATATTAAAGTCGTTCTTAAAGGATCTTACCTGTATATCAAATAAAGAAGATAATAAGAACTAATGTTTATGTAGTGCTCAATCTGCTTCAGGCACTATTTTAAGTGCTTTAAAACATTAATTTATGTACTCTTCAAAAGACAGTTTCTCTATATCCACAGACTCACATTAACTGTCCTAGAAAACTGTTCTTAACTCCTGTTCTACCACAAAACCAAATTTTAAAGAGAAAATATTGAGTTCTGCAAAGTTTGGAGGTCCCTAAGACCATTCCCACTTCTCACACAAACTACAAGTCCAGGGGTCCCTAGGACCACCTTTCAGTTCAATAATTCACTCAAGACTCACAGAACTCATTGAAAGCTGTAATATCACAGTCACTGTTTAATGGAGTAAAAAGATACAGATTAAAATCATTCACAGGAACAGAGGCATGGGATAGAGTCTAGAAGACTTCCAAATTTGAAGATTCCAGTGGAACTGTGAACAACGCTGATAGTTCTCAGCAATAATGTATAGCAACATACATAGAGTATGGGCAACCAGGGAAGTCACCCAAGACCTGGTATCCAGAATTTTAGTGGGGTTTGGTCATGTGGATATGGCTGACTGCCCATGTGTCTGACCTCAGCCTCTAGCCTCTGCAGAGATCTAGGTGATACCTTCTGGTTCAAAGCTCCCATGATAAAGTATTGTCAGTATAGACTATCAGGCATGTCCCAAGGCCCCCTGGAAAACAAAGTCATTTTTTCAGGTAGGATATTCCAAGGGATTAGAGATTAGCTCCCAGAAAATGAGGGCAAAGACCAGAACTCTTTTTGAGTAAGATTAATTCTTTAAGTACACTAGTCTGTAGCTGTACTTTACCTTGATTGAGCTCTTTATGTTCATATAAATATGGAAGGTACAGAGAAAATACCTTTTTTAGATATTTATTAAAGGAAATTGTACTGTAACTAAATGATAAACACAAAAATATATCTAGTTGTACAGTCCATCTTATCCAAATATGCTACTTCTCTAAATGGCACACTAAAATCCCTTTCAAATTATTGTTATATGACTTCAAAAGTATTCTGCATATTTTCCTTCACCTGACAAATGGAAAATATCTTTGGTAAGGAAATACATATTGAAAATGATTATTATAATTTGTTCCCCTCTTGTCATAGATGCAAGAAATTTCTAAGAAAGATATAACCTAAAATACAGTAACAACTAAGTATGCTGCAATTTCATGTTTTGGGAAATTATCCTTTTCCCTAATTATGAATCAAACTCTTATTACCAAGATATTCAGAAAAGTTGTAAAGGACAAGTATAAACCCTTACTTTGTAGTCAACACAAGGTACAAGAATGACAAAGTAGGGAACTTACAGTGCAGTGTAGCTAAACTGTTTGGCACAATTTGAAATACTTTACATAAATATTTGTTCCCTGGCTTTATAAGTTGAAATTAAAAAGTAAATATACCTTTAAATAAGCTTACTACGCTGAACTAAACATGGTAAACTCCATGTATCAGTAAAGAAATATGCCTATTTGTGTTATAGTTTGAACATGCGTAAATCAGATACTTTGTTTTGAACACTATTCAGAATGTGGTAATGTGGAATTACCTTTCAAAATTTTCAGTACAGCTATTAGAATATAGTAGCTGCTGGCATTCTGACTTCTAGCTATAATGACTACTTGCACTGAAAATAAAATTCATCATTTTTGGACATTCATTTTCAATTTCTTCTCCCAAGTAGAATGTTATCATGTACAAGATCAATAGAGTGATCTGACCAAACACACAAATCAGATTACACTCTCCCTCTTCCACCATTAAAATTTAAACCTATAAGAGAACATAATACATCATTCAAAAGTTTCCAAATTTTTGCAACATTTTCTATAGCACACAAGAGAATTTCTTTTGGCAAGCTAATGAAATCCAACTAATTGGATATTTTATTTAATACAAGTTTCATTGAGGTCATGTTTATAATGTCATTAATCAACTTTCCCTTTTTTATTAACTGATTCATGGCAAATAATGCACACTTTATTTTATATTTTCTATTTTGCACATTGAACATCCATTTAAAATACATTTATTTTTCAGAGGTGTCTCATAACATGTCTCCCAGCAGTGAATATTACCCAGAGGTCATTGTGTACCCAAATTCTTTGGCTAAACTCATAAACTATAATTTCTGTAAATTATAATTTACAGAATTTATAATTTATTTTTTATAAATTATAATTTATATAATTTTATAAATTATATAATTTCATAAACTATAATTTATTAAGCCAAAATCTATTTTTAAAGGAGTATTGTGTTGAAGATTTATCTCAAAGGGAGGGAAACACTCTTTTTCAAGGATATTTTTAGCTCCTGATAAAAACTGGTCATAAAAAAGGTGTTGAATAAAATTAATTTAGATATATGTTACAGGACTTCACTAAAGAGATATCTATGAGCTGCCTCAGGCTACTGGAAAGTGTTAAACATTTCTCATAACTAATCTAATAACCACCCAATAATAGAATGAAATATTTCATCATAACTTATTAGTTCCCCTTCCTTTACCACAATTCATTCTGCTCACAGTTATCAAGGGACAACTATCAGATATGTGTAAGTCTCAATCCTTTCTTAAGCTAACAGTAAATACAAAATACAGGCCAAAGCAAAATGCAGACCACAGTTGATATTTCTACATGTGTTGCATGCATATCAGAAAAGTACATAATTTTAAAACTATGAGAAGAAATTGGATTTAAGTAGCAATAGGGTAATCATCATCTCAGAGATTTTTACTCTTATTTTTTAAGGGGAAAGGGTACAGATGTATTCGTTTGTATAATCTGTACAGGCACAATCAGGCTGATTCAATAGCAGGGAAAATTCTTATTAGCAGCAAGTAATCAGTGAATAACGCAGCAGGAGAAAATGCTTTATTTTCTAATTTCTAACTCTAATCTCTATTTTCTAATATATTAATTTATTTGCATGACCGTTTTCCACAAATATGACTGCTTAATACAGTTAAATAGGTGGAGGTATTTTTGTTTTTAAAAATGCCATACACTACACATTCATTTTTAAAAATATTTAAAAATAGATTTATCTTTGAACTTCATAACCAATAAACCATCATTTTGTTATATAAATCATGTGAGATTTCATAAAATTACATATACCTATAATACTTTGATCTAAATTCAGGGTTTTTTTAAAATTCTGATTTAATTAAATAATGAATTATAGTATAGTATTCATAGTGAAACTCAACCGATCTCCATGCCCTCACATATACAAAATCCCCTACATTATAGATCAAAACAGTGTACCTTTATCTGAAGTCAACCCAAAATTGCTAGTGCTCATGTTTTTCCCATCAGTTTATCTAAATGAGTGATTACAAACAGCAACTAGCCTACTGCCCACTCCAGATTCTGTGTCATTATTCACTGGCCCATTCCTTCCCTCACTCCCAGAAACCAC
The DNA here is from genome assembly GCF_005190385.1 of Monodon monoceros. Lineage (NCBI taxonomy): Eukaryota > Metazoa > Chordata > Mammalia > Artiodactyla > Monodontidae > Monodon > Monodon monoceros. The sequence continues at coordinate 36,615,813 of NW_021703767.1, forward strand.
ATATGGATTCTATTTTCTAAATGCCTCCTAATTTTTCTCCTACCAATTGCCACTAATTTGGTCATGCTATCATTAATTCTTCCCTGAATTTCTGCGAGTTATCATTGTTGCCTGACAAGCCACTGTTCTCTACCTTTTAGTCAAAGTATGTCACCCCCCTCCTTGAAAATATTCAACAATATCATTCTTACCAAATTACCACATTTCTCTTATTTGCTCCACTGACATCTTACTTAATTCACCATGTAACTTATGAAAAACATTGTCTTTGCATATTTATTTTCTCTGTGTTTGTTTAGGTATTTAAGAACATAATCTCTTAAGATAGACTACCTTCTTAAGGTAGATGACTTCAAAAGTATCCTGAATATTTTTCTACACCTGAAAATTGAAAAATATATTTCATAATGAAAATATATTACATACTCCTGTCTATACATTTACTAGCTGTGTAATCTTGGTCAAGATACTTAACCACTCTGTTGCTCAGTTTTCTCATCTGTTAGATGCAGATAACAATAGAATTTATCACACAGAATTGATGTAAACATTGCATACAATAATATGTTAAAGCACACAAAATAGTGCCAGAAGCACGTTAAGCACTATATCAATATTAGCTATTATTTCTTAAGTAGTATATAAAAACAAAAATGTTTTCTATTCATCATTACCTAAGACAGTATTTCTTAGAGTTTATGCTAAATTGTTATATGTTAAAGAATATATCTACCATTAATAAGTTAATTAATTCATGAATAAACTCAAAATGATTGTTAAATGAAGCGATAGATATTACTTTCCACCCAAAAGCTAGAGGATATGATTGAATTCTATATGCAGAATTGTTATCAAAAAAAGTTAAGTACACAATGTCAGTAATGATCACATGCTATAAATACACTATAATAAATAAAAAGTTTTTAATTTTCATCAATTCCATCACCTTGTTTAGAAAATAAACATAAGCAATTTATTTCTATCATTTTTATAATTGGTTGCATTCTTATTCAAGATAAGCAAACTACAATGGTATCCTATAACTAAAGGATACAAAGATTTCTATCAATTTCCATTAAAATAATAATTAGTGTTGAATTCTTTCTCATTCTTTATTTTATAAGAAATAACCCAATATTACTTTGGGATCAGAAGGCACCCTGTACATAACTAAGCTACATATATTAATGATACAATTATAGTGGTGCTTATAAAAGTCCTTCTACAAGTAAGAACTCCACTATGAAAAAATTATGATGCAGATAGAGCCTAAAGTGTATTATACCTAGAAGCCTTCAAATATTTTTGTGAGTTTATTTTACAAATCTCTTCTCAAAACATTATCTTAAAGCATCTTCTCTAAAAGAATGACAGCATTTATTATAATAAGATGGATAAGGAATAAATATTTTGAGTGTGAGGCATTTTCTAGCATAGGCTAAGTCCCATCAGTGTGGTTCCAGGTAGTCAGAGAGTAGCAATAGATATCAATACATATTAACATTTAATAATTTCTCATTTAGACATTTATTTTCCTTTTTAAAAGTGTAATTAATGAATAAGCTATATTAGTTTCTTGCAGCCCCAATACTATGCTGGCCAATCTTTGTTTACCTAAAGGTGTCACCTTGGGGAAGCTCATTTTGGAATCCCTTTCCTACTGCCCAAGCAACCCATGGGGTTCCCATTCCCACTGCTTCACTGGGGAAAATAGACTTACATTCTCTGTTAGGATTTATAATATACTTTCCATAGAAACCAGTTTTATAAGCCGTGGTTAATTATAATGAAAATGTTGCAATCAATAACATTCTTTTTAACATGATGGTAAATAGTACTTGTGAACTAACCTCGAGAACAAATCACCTTTTATGGTGTGATTTCTAAGAGGAATGAAAAAGAAAATCTGCATTTAAAAGCATTAAACTTCTTAGGCTGCAGCTTTCGGAATATAGCAAAAATGTAAGTCAGGGAATATTTCTAAATTTACATTCAACAATTAGGAGTTTTTACCACAGTATAATATTGACCGCAATGCAGTAAACTATTTGTTAGTTTTAACTGCACTGAATTCAGTAACTGAGAAAATTATTGAGCTTGAGTGTTTACAACAGCTTTTAATTTCTGATTAGTCTCTCTCCAAAGAAGATATACAGATTGCCAACAAACACATGAAAGAATGTTCAACATCACTAATTATTAGAGAAATGAAAATCAAAACTACAATGAGGTATCACCTCACACCAGTCAGAATGGCCATCATCAAAAAATCTACAAAGAATAAAGGCTGGAGAGGGTGTGGAGAAAAGGGAACCCTCTTGCAGTGTTGGTAGGAATGTAAATTGATACAGCCACTATGGAGAACAGTATGGGGGTTCCTTAGAAAAATAAAAATAGAAATACCATATGACCCAGCAATCCCACTACTGGGCATATACCCTGAGAAAACCATAATTCAAAAAGAGTCATGTACCACAATGTTCATTGCAGAACTATTTACAATAGCCAGGACATGGAAGCAACCTAAGTGTCCATCAACAGATGAATGGATAAAGAAGATGTGGCACATATAAACAGTCGAATATTACTCAGCCATAAAAAGAAACAAAATTGAGTTATTTGTAGTGAGGTGGATGGACGTAGAGTCTGTCATACCGAGTGAAGTAAGTTTGAAAGAGAAAAACAAATACTGTATGCTAACACATATATATGGAATCTAAAAAAAAAAAAAATGGTTCTGAAGAGCCTAGGGGCAGGACAGGAATAAAGACAGAGCCGTAGAGAATGGACTTGAGGACTCGGGGAGGGGGAAGGGTAAGTTGAGACGAAGTGAGACAGTGGCATGGACTTATATACACTACCAAATGTAAAACCGATAGCTAGTGGGAAGCAGCCGCATAGCACAGGGAGATCAGCTCAGTGCTTTGTGACCACCTAGAGAGGTGGGATAGGGAGGGTGAGAGGGAGATGCAAGAGGGAGGAGATATAGGGATATATGTATAGCTGATTCACTTCGTTATAAAGCAGAAACTAACACACCATTGTAAAGCAATTATACTCCAATAAAGATGTTAAATTGTTTTTTAATAAAAAAATAAAGACACAGGAAGAATGAAATACATCAAATAATATTGTATGGGTATTGGCTAAAATATTAAAGGGGAAAATCTGAAACACCGAAACAATTTAACCAGATTTTCTATAATGTCTTGATTTAATTTACTGAAAATAACACAACAAATAACATAAATCATTAAAATACAACTAGTGAGGAGGATGAGTCAATCCATAAATCATTAAAGAATGAAGGGATATTGCATTTTACTCCTCAGCAAATATCCATAAATTAAAAGACAAAGAAATTTGGCAAAAAAAATGCACATATTAAAAGATATTCACTAAAGTTCTTCCCATCACCCAAGAAGCACGCTACAAATGCTTTACTATGACATCTCAAATATTGAAGTTTTATTAACTGTGAAATAAGTACATTGGTATTATTGGCCAGAGATTGCCAATAATACCAATATATTTGGTTATTGGTATTATTATATCAATATTATAATCCACATCACCACATTTCTCATCACTCAAGAAATTGTCATTTTTTTCCCCACAGAGTATATTGAAGTTCATATTGACTAAATGTCAGTGAGGAAGAGATTGAACTCTTTGGGATAGTGATCATGCACTTTCATTCTTGTCTCCATCACTTTCAACCGTTTGACCAGATTTTGGCACTTTTCTTCTGGAAATGTGTGCACACGTGTACTAGCAATAAAGGATTAAAGTGCTAGATGCTTCTTTACATTCCAGAGATATGAAATCCTCAATGTGTTTCAAGCAGTGTCTTAAACAAAATAAACTCTTAAACAAAATAAACAAAATTAATTCATAGGAATAATTTAAAGAGTTTTCTTGGATCATTCTGATAGTTTTTATGTGGATAATTCAACCTTACATATTAAGAACATTAGTTAGCGTCTCTGTAGACAAAAGATGACTGCTTGTATTATGTGTAGTACACTCCTTTCATTCCAAGATTTCCCAAATAAGCCAAAGAGTTTCCTTACCACTTAACCAATAAGTTATATCTCTCAAACTTTTGTCCTAATTCAAGAATAGTGAAAACTATTTTTATATTTTATCATTAAGTTTCCTTGAATTCATTGATTTTTTTTGAGTAAAATGCTAGCATTTTTGTGTATTGTATATACTACATCTATTCTTTGAAAATTCAAGTATTCATTGATATATCTTCTTTCACTTTTTTATTTCACAGGAAACTTTATAATATACAATAACTTTGAAGGTTTGTCTAACTGCCTAACTACTATAAAATCTCCTACAAGACTGTGAATTCCACGCTAACCATTTTATTAAAAATATAAATCTATACATGTATGTAGATATGTATGTATACTTATACTTGTAAATGAAGACTTAATTTATTATATTGTTTAAGGAGGTAATCTATAATTTAATACATTTGTATGCATATGGAAAGTAGGAGAAGGTGTTTTTTTCATGATATTTAGTGCAAGAGTACAATGTGTTGTATTACTTTAGCACCTGCTGTGCTGCCACATGTCAATCCATGCTCTCCTCATCACCCTTCACTTGCACAAACATCAAACGGAAGGGACATTGAGTAGGATGATTTCATTTGGAATAATTTCCTTATGAATTAACAGCATTGTAAGTCATGTATGAAACCTACTCAGATTTCTAGCTTTAGCTCATTTCCCACTTTCTTGATGGAACATCCCCAGATATTGATAATACCTATTCAGGTTTCATTTCTCAGAAATACAATGTTTTCAAGAATCAGTAAGCCCTCCAAATGTATCAATCCTTAATTGTCCTTCAGTGTCTTTTTTGATTGTTTAATTCTAAAATGTTGACTCTGGTCATATCTGTTCCTTTTATCTGGTATTTTGAAGAACTTATCTGAAGTACTTCTCAACTACTTCACATACACTTGTTTCCAGTTTTATTGAGATATAATTGACATATATTTTGTAAGTTTAGGGTGTACAATGTGTTGATTTGATACACATGTATATGGCAAAATGATTACCGCCTTAGGTTTAGCTAACACCTTCATTCATCACATAATTACCATTTTTTTGTGTGTGTTGAGAATATTTAAAATCTACTCTCTCAGTAACTTTCAAGTATATAGACAATATTGTTAATTATAGTCGCCATACTGTGCATTAATTAGATTCCCAGAATTTATTAGTCTTCTAATTGGCAGTTTGTAACTTTTGACTAATATCTGTTCATTTCCTTCACCCCACAGCCCCTGGTAACCATCATTCTACTCTCTGCTTCTACAAATTCAGCTGTTTAAAGATGCTGCACATAAATGATATCAGAGTGTTTTTCTTTCCCTGACTTATTTTGTTTAACACAATGTCCTCAAGTTTCATCCATGTTCTTTTAAATGTCAGGATTTCCTCTTTTTTCGTGGCTGAATAATATTCTATTTATATAAATCTATGTAAATATAAAGTTATCTATATTTCACATCTTCATTATCCACTCACCTGTTGATAGTCACTAAGGTTATTCCATATCTTGGCTAAGTGAATAATGGAGCAATAAACATGGAAATGCAGATATCTCTTTGAGATCCTGTTTTCATTTCCTTTGGATATATACCCAAAAGTGGAATTACTGAATCATATGGTAGTTCTATTTTTAATGTTTTGAGAAACCTCCATACTGTTTTCCATAGTGGCTATACCAATTTACATTCCCACCAACAGTGCACTAAAATTTGTATGGAACTACCTGAGAAAAAATAATATAGCTGGAAGTATCACACTTACTGATTTCTAACTATACTACAAATTTATAGTAATTCAGAAGAGTACAAGACTGGCATACAAATAGACACATTGATCAATGGAACAGAATAGAAAGCCCTGAAATAACCCCCCCATATACAGTTAACTTATATTTGACAAGGGCCCAAAATACTCAATGGGGAAAGATAGTCTTATCAACATATGGTATTAGGAAAACTGGAACACAACATGCAGAAAAATGATATTGGACCCCTATCTTACACCAGTCACAAAAATTAACTTAAAGTAGATTAAAGACTTAAAAATAAAATTAGAAACTGTAAAACTCCTGAAAAAAACATAGGGAAAAATCTTCACGTTGGTCTTGGCAACGATTTTTTTGAATATGACACCAAAATCACAAGCAACAGAAGCAAAACTCACTGGGTGGTACACATCAAATTCAAATACTTCTACTGAGCAAAAGAAACATCAACAAAATGAAAACAAGGACTCCCCTGGTGGCGCAGTGATTAAGAATCCACCTGCCAATTCAGGGGACACAGGTTCGATCCCTGGTCTGGGAAGATCCCACATGCCATGGAGCAACTAAGACCGTGTGCCACAGCTACCGAGCCTGCACTCTAGAGACCATGAACCACAACTACGGAGCCCACGTGCCACAACTACTGAAACCCACACGCCTAGAGAACCTGCTCCACAACAAGAGAACCCACCGCAATGAGACGCCTATGCACCGCAACGAAGAATAGCCCCCACTCGCCACAACTAGAAAAAGCCTGAGCGCAGCAGCAAAGACCCAACACAGCCAAAAATAAAAAAAATAAAAATAAGTTTTAAAAAATGTAAACAATAGAATAGTAGAAATATTTGCAAAGTGTGTAGTTTGATAAAGGGCTAATATTCAAAATATATAAAGAACTCATACAAATCAATAAAAGAACACAAACAATCTGATAAGTAAAAAATAAACAGAGGAACTGAATAAACATTTTTCCAAAGAAGGCATACAAATGGCTAAGAAGCACATGAAAAGATGCTCAACATCACTAATCATTGGGGAAATGCAAATCAAAACCACAGTGAGATACTATCTCACACCTGTTAAAATGGCTGTCATCAAAAAAACAAGAGATAGCAAGTGTTGGCAAAAATGTGGTGAAAAGAGACCTTTCAGATATAATTTGAGACAATGTCCAAGTGACACACTCCCAGTTAAGGTAACCCTGATTGTAGGAAATCATGTCCAGGTAAGCAGATTTGAAGGAACTGGTCATACTTAGTCTGAAAAGAAGACCTAGAGGGCAATTTGATCATTACATGGTGTTCAACATGAATAAGAGACTAGATTTATTTTCTGTTGCTTTAGAGGGTAATAGATGAGACATTAATATCAACATACAATTACATTTTAGAGGAAGGAGAGGATAGCCTATTATCTAAGATCTAATTAGATCTATGGATAGCCTAGGAACTGAGCAGAGAGTGAACCAAATGAGAAAATGTATCAGGAAGGTATAAGGTCTAAAGACATAAGAAAATATATTTATTAGTCAATTAATTTGAGTCAATTCATCAATATTTCAGGAAATAAGTATGAACAATGCAAGAATACATGACTTTTCTCTTTTGCCCTTTATCACTGTTACTCTCAGCCATGCTTAATCACTTCTCCTCATTCTTTCAGAATAAATGAGATTTAAGGGCTCAGTGGAGAACAACGGAAGACCAAGTGAGTCCTACTAGCAACAAGGCACATGGCCAATCAGTGGCTCATCTTCCTCACCTTGGCTCAGAAGCACAGTTGAGAGATGAAGCCATATTTTCTGGACTCAGAGACTTACCTCTCACCTCCACAGGGAATGCAGTTGTCAGTGGTCCTGAAAATGTCTATTCTAAGGTAAAACTCTAAAAGTACTTGGCTGAACAATCAATCCTGGCTGAAGAGGAAAAAATGCTTTAATTAACTTTGTCTTTCACAAACACACAAACACTAGTGTTTTTAAGTTACAAGCATCTGAAATTCACTTCAGTTGTAAAAAGTGTGATATTTTATAAATAAATGAATTAAGAGTTTTAGGGAAGTAATTTATAAAAAAACAGAAATGCAGAAGAAACAATTTGGAAGGGGGGAGAAAAAAATTAACAAGGTCAGTGTAGTCTCATTATAGTCAAGATTTCACAGGTGAAATATTCTGAAAAGTAGAAAAATAGTAAATTATTCATGGAAATGTATAAAACCATTAATAAAATGTATCTTAGTATATAAATAAACAAATAAAACATATCAAGGTAATTTAGGCAGCCTCTCTTTAGCATTGAACAAAGCAACAAATCTATTACATATCTAACCTTTCTCTTTCTTCCTCTCTCTCTCTCCCTCTCTCAAATAATGCAATTCATTGCTTTAACTGTTTATAATTTTAAAAAATAATACTTCTGTATTAAATATTTGTCCTTCCACTTTTTAAAATAAATAATTTCTTGTGTTTAAATAAATCAGCATGCTTGTGTACTCCTGTTATCTTCTAACTGAACATTACTTGTTGTTAATAAGATGTACAGATTGCAAACAAACATATAAAAATTGTTCAGTATGATTAGCTATTGTTACTCACTAGTATGGCTAAAATTTTCTAAAACCTGATGATACCAACTGTTGAAGAGAATGTGTAAGAACAAAAATTGTAGTAATTTGAAAGTTTAACAAAAATAAACAACTTGTTAAAGAGACTCAGGAAAAAAGAAAAAGAGAAAATAGAAAATGTATGAGGGGATAGATATTACTTTAGACCCTACAGATATTAAAAAGATACAGTGAGAAATATTATGAACACCTTTTTGCAAATAAACACAATAATTTGCATAAAACAGACAATTCCTACAAAACACAGTTTACTAAAATTTAAGAAATGGAAAATCTATATAGCTATATACATTAAAAAATGAATTCATAACCAAAATTTTCCCATAAAGAAAAGAACTGATCCAGATGGTTATAAACTATATCAAATTTTTAAGGGAGAAATAGTTCAAATTTTATAAAAGCTCTTTCAGGATATAGAAGGGGAAAGATCAGAAGTTTATTACAAATACAATTGTGTCCTTTTCATCCACAAAGAATAAGAATAAGCATGTGAGATGATAACATGATGCTTCTGCTTAAATGAAATGTCTTATCATGGCTTTAGAAACAGGTAATTTCCTGATATTTGTTGTAATAAGACACATTTAGAAGTATCAACTGTAGTCTGCATTATACATTGTCCTATATTTTGTATTTACTGTTATTTTTGAGAGATATACCTATCTGATAGCTACCTTTCATAACTTTGAGCAGAATAAATGTGTGAAAGGAAGGGGAACTAATAGGTTGTGAAGAAATTTTTCATTCTATTGTTGGTGGTTATTAGATTAGTTATCATGAGAAATGTTCAACACTTTCCAGAAACCTGAGGCAGCCCATAGATATCTCTTTACCGAAGTCCTATAGCAGACAACTAAATTAATTTCATTCAAAATATATTCATTTGATAACTTTTGTATGAAGTTATCAAACTTACTGGGAACCAAAGATATCAATGAAAAATAATGATTCCTTCTCTTTGCCCCCAGTATCACAGACACTATTTAAGAGAAGCTTGAGAAATGATTTTTTTTTAAATACAATATATTTCTATAAATACTATAGCATCCACAAGGAAAAGGTATATCACCTCATTCAGAGAGCATCAAGTCAAAATTCAAGTCAAGAGCTAGCATCCTGAAGAAAACACAATTTATTGTGAGTTTGGCTTTAATAGTTGTTGTATAAACATTTTTGAACAGTGGAAAAATTTTGAGTATGTCATGTTTTTGCATAATTTCATTTAGAAAGTACAGTTAATTTCTGCATAATATTAACGACCCTTTGCTAGCAATGTTTTTAGTGGCAGAATATTAACAAGAATGAGGAGTACCTCAGTTATTTGTTTTCAGCTCAATATTCTGATTGTTTTCAATTTTCCACTAAGAAATAATACTATAATTTATATGTCTATCCATAATCTCTTCTGAATTTCCCACTTCTTTGTGTCAATGTTCCAGAATAGGGTTAAGAACATTGCCAAGATTTAAAATTAACAAGATAAAGGGTATAACACAAGGGGGGGGGCAATGCATATTGCTAAAATACTTTCCTAGTAACTGTTACCAGTTTATAGTCCCTTCATCAAATTAATTGCATTCCTACCAACATTAAAAATTTTTATTAAGAAATAATATTTTATAGTTTATATAATATGGAAAATATATATATAATATTAAAAATAGGGACAACATTTTATCACAATAATGTGCTAACCCAACAATAAGATAAAAAAGGTAGATATAGGATAAGGATGGAGAATTAGTAACTGCTAGCTGTGTAGGGCTAAGAAAATTAATGCACACAACATCTCAACTTTTAAATAGATTATAGTCTATTGAATATATATTTATAAATCACTAAAATACAAGGTAGAAAGCAATATGTCTCATATGGTAAAAGATACATGATCACTGGCAAGGAGAGACTACTTCAAACTTGGACCATGAAAAGTTTTGTGTAAAAGATGAAATTTAACAAGACTTTGAAAACTTCATACGACTTTTCACTTTAAAACATTAAAGACTGAGAATCCATGATAAAAAAATAGTAAATTTAAAAATAGTTATAGGATGCAGCAAATGTTTAGAGAGACATTGAATGTAGAAGTTAGTAGCACAGATTCTGAAGAGACACTCTCTTCAAACCCAACTCAATTAAATTCTATCTCTGTGACTTTGAGCAAGTTACTTAACTAATCTTTGCCTCAGTTTCCTCTCGCATGAAATGGAGGATATAAATAGTATCTGCCTATGTGTATTTGAATAAGGATTAAATTAAATGAGGATTAAATTGTTTGAATGAGGATTAAATTTAAATGAGGATTAAAATTTAAATATGTGTAAGGAGCTCACAATAATGCCTGACAAATGTTATCTGTTATACATGGTTGGACATTATTATTACTATCATCATCATCATCATCACAATTATTACAAATAGATAATTTGTGAAAGTAAAATCAGAAGATATATTTTAACTTAATAGAGGGACTGAAATAACAAATTAATTAATTTAAATTATCTTTTAGAGGTAATTGGGTAGGCATTAAAATGTTTTCAATAGAAATGTGACAACAAAAATTGGGTTTTTACAAGATGAATTTGGCAACAGTAAACAAAATAATTTAACAATAAATCAGAGTTAATTAGGGAAAAGATAAGGGTAGAAGTAATGGGATAAAATGATGAATAAAAGAATGACATGTTGTTCTCATTCATATTTTTCCTAGCATATGCTTTGAGTAAAAACTACACAGCAGATATGGGGCACGCAAAGGAGATAACCATCTCAGACTCAGTTCTTTTAGAAATAATAGGCATCTAAAAGTCCATAGAGACTTCAGGTCATAGAAGAAAAAGACGGAACGAACATACCTGCTGTTTAAAATGTCAAAGCTCAAACACTAACACTTTATAAACACTGTTGTTTCCAAGATGTAATACCTGGAAACTTCCTTCTCCAATTCTATGCCTATCTGTACAGCAGCACTTAACAATCACTTTGATGCTCTTGAGACATCCTCCCTTTTTTATCCCTTTAAACAGATTTTTTTTCATGGCATTTATACCTTTTTTTTGTTGTAGAATGTCTTTTAAAAATCCTGCAACCTTCCTGAGATGTAGGCACTGGAAGTAAAAGTCCTAACTATTTTCTGAGAAAATTTTAAAAACCTTAGATTTTTATGACAAAGTTGAGCACACCAAGACCATAATCAAATATGAATTTTTCTTATGTTAGTTTTTGGGTCTGGAAAATAAGTATAAATTGGCAATATTCATATAGTCACCAATATCCATTAAAAACTGAGTAGGCTTTGGTCTGTTTTTGTGGCCCTTGTCTTTATTATTTCACAACAAACATGCAGCATATAACAGCTAAAAGTTCTCTTATAAAAAAGAAAACTAAGACATATAACTTTTTTTCTGGTAGACTGTAAAATTTTAAAACTCAAAAGAGCCTGTAAATTAAGTCAAATATAAAATTAATCTAACTAAAAAAATGTTTAGTTGGTCAAATTATAGCAAATAAACAAAACAAGCAGATGACTTATATTTAAATTTTAATTACTCCAACTGTTAAGCTGGCTATTTTGATATAAATAAAAATTCATTAATGTGATTTTATTAGAATCTCCTTGTTAAAATGCAGTAAATTTAACCATATATATCATCATGACTTTATAATAATATATAATATTAATATTTGCAAAGATTATAACTTATTAAAGAAAAATTGTATTATTATTTACATAACAAGCTATTACAAGAAAAACAAAGAAATTACAAAGACATATTTATAATATAACTTGAGGATACCATTAAATGTAAAAGCTTAAATCAGTTGGAGGACTTTTGCTTCTAAAAAGATGGCATAGGCACACTTCCCTCTATTTTTTACACCAAGTACCACTAAAAATCCTTAATATTACCTACAAAACAAACAGAAGAAGATTCTGAAAGTGGAGAAAAGCAGCCAGATCAACTAAGGATTCTGAGACCAGAAAAGCAACACAATAAGGAGTTCCTTGGATGTTACTTTTGCCTCATATACCCCAGACATGGAGCTAAAGAAACCAGCAATTTAGAAATACTAATGGACCTAGAAAAAAGTTCCCAATGAAAGCCTGTTCTCTATAACCAAAGGATGAAGAAAAGGGCATGTTAGCAAGAAAGAAAACTTTTAGACAATAAACAATATACTCTTGCTGAACACCATAAAACCCATACCATACCACCCATTCCAACAAAGGCCAAATGGGGAGCTTAGATTTCCACCCTTACAGGGATATAATGAGGGACCTGAACACCCCCACCAGGATGGTGTCAGAGAAGGCTCAGTGAGAGTCTGGTCTTTCATCATTACACAGAGATAACAATGACAACCCCTATATGGTATCAGTGGAGAATACATGAGAAGACAGAAATTCCATTCCTGCCAAGCAACAATGAGGAGATCTACCATTTGGGGTATTAGCAGAGGCCAAGCAGTGAACCTGGACTTCTATGTCCACCTGAAAATATCAAGGTTGTGTTACCCTCCCTCATGCTGAATTAGTGTCAAATAGCTAACTAAAACAAAACAGAAAAAAATTAGATAAGATACAGTCTTATAATATCCAAAATGGCCTGATTTCAATTAAAAAAAAAACGTGTTATATGAAGAAACAGGAAAATTTCAAAGTGAATGCAAAAAAACAATCAATAGATGCCAACATTGAAGTGACTGAAATGCTAGAATTACTTGGCCTCTATTTTAAAGCAGCCATGATTAAAAATGCTTCAGTGAATAGTTATGAACATGTTTGAAAGAAATGTAAAAATAGAAAGCTTCATTAGAAAAAGGAAGATATAAAGGAGAACCAAATGCATATTTTAGAACTGGAAAATATAAGAACAAAGATAAAAAGCTCAATGATGACCTTAACAAGAGAAGGAAGAAGGAAAGAGGAGAGAATCGATAAACTGAAAGATAGAAAAATAGAAATTAACCAATGTAAACAACAGAGAGAAAATTAAAATTTAAATAATGAACAGACTCAGGAACATGTGGGGTTATAACAAAAACAACAACAAAATAAAAATAAAAACAGAACATGTAGAAAGTTAGAGTTCCAGAGAGTGAAAAAGATGGTGGGTTCAAAAGTATTTGAAGAAAAAGTAACTGAGAACTGAGAATTTCCTATTTTGACAAGAGTCATAAAGCTACAGATTCAAGAACCTAAGAAGGTTGACTACATTGGGCTACTTCCATTATGGAAGGGGCAGAACTTTGTTTTTAATGGAATAAACACTTAATCTGAATAGAGATTTGCATTTCCTGCAAGCAATGTTTCTGCAAAAGCTACCATCTGTGTACTTACAGAATGCCTTATCACTGTCATGGTGTTCCACTCAGCATTGCTTCTGATCAAGGAATTCTGTTCATATACAGACTACTATATTTTAAAAAGATAACCAAGAAGGACCTACTGTATAGCACAGGGAACTCTGCTCAATATTCTGTAATAACCTAAAAAGGAAAAGAATTTGAAGAAGAATAGATATATGTATAATTGAAACACTTTGCTGTACACCTGAAACTAACACAGCACTGTTAAACAACTATACTCTGATATAAAATAAAAATTGAAGAAAAAAAAGAAGAAATTCTGTTCATAACAAATGAAGTGCAATAATGGGCCCGTGTTCATGGAATTAACTGGCTTTACCATGTTCCACAGTATCCTGAAGCAGCTGGCTTGACAGAACAATGGAATGGCCTTTTGAAGACTCAATTACAGTGCCAGCTAAGTGGCAAACCTTGTAAGGCTGGGGCAAGGTTCTCCAGGAGATGGTAAATGCTTTGAATAAGCTTCCAATACATGGTACTGTTTCTGTAATATCTAGGATTCATGGGTCCAGGAATTAAGGGATAGAATGGGAATAGCAACATTCCTATTCCCCTAATAACTCCTATTCCCCTAATAACCCCCTAGAAAATATTTAGCCTACTGTTTTCATGACTTTATGCTCTACTGGTCTAGAGGTCTTAGTTCCAAAGGGAGGGACACTTCCAGTTGGAAACACAAGAATTCCATTGAACTGTATGTTCAGAATCCTACCTAATCACTTTAGGCTCCTCATAACTCTGAAACAACAGGCAAAGATACGAGTTACTATGCTGGCTGGGCTACTTGATCCTGATTACCACTGGAAAATAGACTGCTACTCTGCAATGAAGGTAAGAAAAACTATCCATGGATACAGGAGATACCTTGTGCTGTCTCTTAATATCACTAAGCCCTGTGAATAAAGGCAATGGATAAATAAAACAAACCAATACAGGCAGAATTACTAACGGCCCAGACCCTTCAGGAATGAAGTTTTGGGTCATATTACCAGGTAAAGAACCACTAATTTGCATCATAGTTAAATATTGTTAATTTTATTTAAATATTGTTAAATATTTTTAATTTTATTTCATTGAATTTAAGTTACCAGACATCAGGATAAAGAGTGAAAAAACTAACTCGTTGCATTTTCTTCTGGGGAAAGTCTTAATGTGCTTTAGTTATATGCGGGATAGTTGTATCATCTTAGGTGGAAGCATGACCTTATTGTCTTTATTTGGAGACTATTACAAGGAGCTGTATATGGATGTCAAATTGACAAGTGATGAATTTGCTATGGTTAATTTTATGTGTCAGTGTGGCTAAGGCACAGTATCCAGATCAAATAATAGTCTAAATACCTCTCTGAAGGTATTTTTTAGGTGAGATTAACATTTAAATCATTAGACTTTGAGTAAAGCTGATTACTCTTCATAATGTGGATGGGACTAATCCAATCAGTCAAAGGCCGTAAGAGAAAAAAGACTGAGTTCCCCCCAGGGAGAGGGGATTCTGCCTTCCAGACTGCCTTTTGATTTGAGCTGCAATATCAGCTCTTCCCTGAGTCTTCAGGCTACTGGGCATTCTATTGTTCTGTGTTTCTGGAAAACCCTGAATAATACATCATATAAATAGAATCATATGAAATTTGTCTTTTTGTAACTGTTTAATTCTCTTAGCATAATCTCTTCAAGGTTCATCCATGTTGTAGCCTGTGTCAGAATTTCCTTTCATTTTAAGACTGAGTGATATTCCATTGCATGTATGCAACACCTTTTATCTAGTCAACTTTCAATGTATGGAAGTGATTTGAGTTGCCTCCCCTTTTTTGGCTAATGTAAATAATGCTGCTATAGTGATGGGTGTACACATCTGCTTGAATCTCTGATTTCAATTCTCTTGGATATACACCTAGGTATGGAACTGCTGGGTCACTGATAACTTTCATTTTAACTTTTTGAGGAACTACCATATTGTTTTCCATAGGAGCTGTACCATTTTATCTTTCTATCAACAATACATGAGAGTTCCAATTTCTCCACATCCTTGTTAACATGTTATTTTTCTTTCTTTTCTTTTCCTTTTTATTTTAATAGTAACCATCCTAATGGATGTTAAGTGGTATCTCCTTGTGGTTTTGATTTGCATTCCCCTAATGATCAGTGATGTTGAGCATCGTTTCATGTCATTATTGGTCATTTACCAATAAGATAATTTGTAGAAATGCCTATTCAAATTCTTTGCCTAATTTTTTACTGGGATTTTTTTTTTTTTTAGTAATAGGAGTTTTTAATATTTTCTGGATTTCAATCCTTATCAAATAAGTTATTTATAAATATTTTTCCCCTTCTATGGGGAAAATACAGTTTGTGTTTTGATAACCTGACAGATCGTCAGGGAATTTTACTGAATGAAAAAAGACAATCCTTAAAGGTTTCATTGTGTATAATTATTTTTATATAATATTGTTGACTTGAAAAATTATAGAAATGGAAAACTTCTTAGTGGTTACATTGTTTAGAGTGGGTAGGGGTAGGTGGGAAGTGAGTGTGGTTATAAAGGGAAACATGAGAGATCCTTTTGGTGATAGAAATATTTTGTATCTTGATTTATCACAATATCATTATTCTGGTTGTGATATTGCACTATAGTTTTGCAAGATAATACCATTGGAGGGAACTAGGTAAAAAGTGCAAGGGATCTCTCTGTATTATTTCTTGAAACTCCATGATGATCTATTATCTCAAAAAAAAACAGTTTAATTTAAAGAACAACTGCATGTTTGAAGTAGAGAGTAAGATGTCACCTATTGAAAACTATAAAAATAGAAATATATTTCAACAAGAAAATGAGGTCAGTTGAGCATTCTTAACTTACTTGTTTTATATAAGAAGATAAAAAATAGAATGCCATATGGTTAAAGAAAGTAAATATCTTTGTTGTGGAAATGACCTATAAGGGAGAACAAAATATCAGAATTTCAAATTACTTACAAATGTCATTCCTTCATTTGATGACTAAAACATAAATATAATACAAAAAAATCTTGAAAACTGGAAACTTTAAAAACCAGAATAGAAGCAAACTGAACAAATTTGAAGTCCAATCTGTTTTCTTTCCTAGATTTTAACAGTATAAACATAAAATTATATTTATGGCCATAAAATAATCTGGCATTTAATTTAAAATTTATAGTTACACTCAGAAATCAACAAAATAATAAGTTTGAGATCACTACTTTAAAATTTGTATATACTTCATGAAATGATACCAAATATCATATAATGGAGACAGTATTTGTGTTTAAGTGATAGAAATGCAGATAGTACTATTTTAATTCTCTATTGTGGAAATTTTCTCTACTACCATCAAGCTAATATAATTTTTAAAAAAATTCTAGGTGTTTTCCAATCTAATATTTTATGAAGTTAACATTAAAGAAATAGTTTATTTCTGAAAATTGAAAAAAATCCAGTTTTACTCAGAGAATACCACTTATAACATGTAGCACATATTCATTAACAGTGTATTGATTAACTCATGAATATTTTGTTATTTAAAATGTATTTTCTGAAATCTAAGTATGATCTTGGTGATACTCAAGGTCCTGATGAATTGAGCAGTGAAAACTCAAGTTCCTGTTCTCTAAAAGAGCACCATCGGGATAGGAATTTACAAACTCCTTTTTCTGAATCTGTAATATACCTTAACTACTTAAAAAGACTTCTCCTACTCCAAAACATCAAACAAAACCAATTCAAGCTAAAAACTATTCCCAACAATTGAAACTATAAGGCTATTACATTTTCGTCTACAGTTTTCTTCTGCAGTAATTTTTCCCTCCCTTCCCTTCCTTCCTTCCTTCCTTCCTTTCTTTCTTATCATTCCTTGTTGAATTGTGTCCCCAAAAAGCATATGTTAAATCCCAACCACTCTACCTGTTAATGTGACCTTATTTAGGCATAAAGTCTTCGCAGATGGATTTAGTTAGGATGAGATCATACTGGATTAGGGTAGTCCTTATGTCTAATATGACTATGTCCTCATAAAAATAGGCAAAGAGACACACTGGGAGAAACATCATGTGACAAGGAAGGCAGAGATTGAAGTGTTGTGTCTATAAACTAAGGAATGCCAGATTGTTGGCGATTACCAGAACCTGAGAAGAGGCAAGGCGAAAGCCTCCCTTAGAGCGTTTAGAGAGAACGTGACCCCACTAACACCTTAATTTCAGCTTTATAGTCACCTGAACTGTGAGAAAAGAAACATGTTGTTTTAAAGCCAGCCAGTATATGGTAATTTGTTACAGAAGCCTAGGAAAGCAATACACATATTTTTTGCATCTTTGGAGTTATTTATTATCTAAAGTCCACCAGAGCATTGTCAGGTCCTTGCCACTTGCGCACACATACACATTTTTAATATTATTATCTACAATAAAAATTCAGAGCCTAACCAGAGAAAGTTAAGTTCTGTTCGGGAGTGCAAAAAGGTAAGAAGTGAAAAATAGGGACCTTAATTTGCAGTCTGCTTCTTATTATGTTGTGGAAAACCAACTTGATATTGTCAAGGTAAATTGGAAAGTATGCAGTAATACACTGTGAAACAAACTTTCAGAAATCACTGTCAATACATATTATCTTTGAACTAGCCTACAAATATTTCAGCTTCTAATGTGGAAAAGATACTGTGCTAAATTTTCCTGGTCTAGAAATGGCCTCAGGCAAGGCTGAAACTTGGGCCTACTGAAGTCTGGAAGACCAGTGAAATTACCTTTGATTCACTCAGTTTTTAAGTAATTAATCAGGACTGAACAGGACCTGTGATCTGTTACTTAAACTTAGAAATGTGCAAGTATGTTGTCAGTATTTGAAACAGCAAGGAGAGGCAGAGAACTGTATAAAAATCCCTGGGAGGAGAATAAAAGCAAACTTCTTAATGGACATAACAAGATTCTCTTTCTGCTCAGGGATTACTAGAAGCAATGGGCAAATCTGTGGAGACTTGAAGGTCAGAGAAAATGGGTCTTGTGAATGCTGTGTCCTGCTTTATATAACAACATCACCCAATATATTTCATATTTTTCACCTAGCCTTATGTCTTATTGTTTTTCTAGGTCTGTCGGCATGTTTCCAACAGTCATGTTAAATTTTTGAAAAAAAATGCAATGGAAACCAAAAAATATTAGGCATAATGTCTCCTTCAACTGGGCTTGTATTCTATCTGGTGACTCAGAAACACCAGGCTTGCAAATTGACATGCAAAATTAAAAGTTCTGACTGTAGAGTGCTCACTTCTAACTGTCAAAGAAATTCTACAGGAGAAGATAAGAATTCATCTGCTCCTAGCTGGTTTTAAGAGGAATTGTAGAGACAGGAGTGATAGAAATTTGCATGAAGAAATTCATAGGGTGAAAAATATAAGTTATGTCAGAGAAAAGAATTAGATCACTATGGATGGAATGAAAGGCCCATACTTTCTCTATCTCATCATTGATATGCAGTCTTTTAGTTGACTAACAACTGATGGTTCCTATACACTTCACTAAGTATAAATATAAACAAAATACATGCAAATATTTAACTAGAAATATATATTTTATTAGTTTAGGATCAAGGTTTGTTTCTTTAAATTTTTGAAATATCTATTTAAGTAGATGTTTAGCTTAAATGCCTATTCAACAGGTTTTTTTTTATACAATTAACATATATCTTTTTAGAACTACAGAATTCTGTATTGGTAAAAATATACTAGAAGCCATTAATTAACCTATTTTGCCAATATACTGCAATACTGAAATTGGTATTTTTCCTCAGAAACATTGAAAACTATCCCCTGTGTAAATACAATATGTAATATTTTTATATATCAATATAAATGTTAATATAATATTTAATATTATATATAAATATAAATATATTTAGTCTCTTTATGGATGTAAACCAGTATATCATAGAAAGAAACTTGTTATCTTAAGCAACAAGGACATTTATTGTTAGGATATTGGGGAATCACAATACTGCAAAATCAATGCTACAGGAAAGACAGGTAGCACTCCTAGGAGTGACTGAATGTAAGCCAAAATGAAGGGCAGAAATGGCCAGCATGCCAAAGCTGTTGGTGTTATGAATTTGAGCCCTACTTTCCCTATTCACTCTTTCATATGCTAGAGCCCTTAAAGATTTTGAAGAGAGCATCCAATTGGCTGAACCCAAATCACATGACTATTAGCTGGTTCTACCTACGTAGGTGGGAAAAGGCAGCATAAAATGTTTTCCAAGAGTATACCAACAAGGAATTTTCTACAAAATACATCTTTAGTTAATTGGAAGAAGACTTAAATGCCTGACAGTCAAAAATATTTTTTTTAAATAAAGATGCTTATAAAACTGGCAAAAATGTATACAATTTAGTCAATTGGTAAATCATATTAAGCACCAATTAGATATTCAGCACTGTGCTAGTACTCTAGGGACCATACCAGCAATATAAAATTTTGGCTCTTCCCTAAGTAATCCTACTATCTTTTTGACTATAAAAGGGTGACATTAGTTCCCTATATATCTATCTATCTAAATATCTATAATCTATCATCATAATCTCTATCCATTATCTACATAAAGGAAACAATGGGGATGCTCCAGCCTGACATATACACAATAGATCTAGATGTACTTGTGAGACTTGTTTTAAAAAATGCCTATTTTCTTAAATTATCAAGATACCTAGAGAATGAAATATAAATATATCCTCATATAATATAATCCCTGATATGGCTGAACTTCTTTGTACTTCAGCTTTCAAAACACTCTCCCCTTTTTACACTAAACTATACCCATACTATCCACAATTTCAGTGCTCAGATAGGTAAAGCTTGTTTTTGTTCTGACTAAAATGCACTTCCTCATACCCCTTATATGTTTGCCTCCTTCTCAACATTTAGGATTCTCTGCTCACCCCTTTATCATTGCATTGCTATATGTAAAACTCCTTGTTTATTTTCTGATTAGCTCTTTTCACAACATAAAATTATTTTGTTTATTTCTGTGTTTACTTGTTTATTGCTTGACCTGATAATGGCATGAGTGTTGTAGCTTTTTTTGGTCCTGACGAAGATGGTACATAGTATATAATACATGCTTATAAATTATTTGTGATTAGATGAATGCATGGTGCTTCACCTTTTAGAAATCATGAGACTAGATCACTTGCCTGAAATTTAAAAAGTTTAAAACTTTTCTTCCATTCCAGAAATAAAGGAGAATTATGGTAGATTTTCTAGAGCTTTATAGAGGATGAAGGTGCTTCTCATTTCTTAAAGAGTATGATATCCCCCGGTATGCAAATTCATGTTTTGCACAAGTTTGAAGAGTATAAAATGCTAATACTGAAAATAAATTTGTGTATGGTTATTTTCCCCAAATCGGTGAAGAAACATTTAAAAACTGGCTGAATTAATCCTCTGAAATATTACAGCTATAACAGTGTCAATAAAGAATGACATAGACAGCTACTGGATGATTTCAAGGGCCAAGCATTTGATGTGCTCTGTGGTTCAAGATGTGATAATTCTTTGGTCACAGTACATGACAGCTTGAGGTTTTCATTTTCTGTGCGGGGAAAGTGGAGAGCATGGATGATCTCCATATCAAATTCTTAACTAATAATCCAAATGAAGGTGAAAAGGTCTCCAGTAATGTTCACAGCTTGGGGGAGAAAAATGGAACGACAAAAGCAATGACTAAGGGATAAATGCTTTTGGACCATGTGGACTGTGGTTTAGAAGAAGACTTTTACAAGGTGAGCAAATATAGTGAAACTTTAGAGGTAATGAAAAAGGTCTTATTTTCAATTATTCAATGTTGAAAAAAAATAATCTATGAACACTAGTTACAGAGAAGCAAAGACAATCTGGTAAATATTCTATGCTTAGGTTGGATATTCAAAATGAGAATGTGGAAGAATTTGAAGAGCAATCATACAATTTAATGGTGAAATCCAAGGTGTTGCCTATTTTTCTTTCTTTTTTTTTTTTTTTTTACTTCATTTAACCTTGGGAAATTAGAGCCATAACACTAAAGAATATGAGAAAAGATCAACTGCCTTTTGTTATTCTGAGGAATTAAATGTGCAATAACAAATTTCTCATATTTGAAAAATTGCTGCTGGGTATAAATACTGCCCCAGAGGGACTTCCCTGGTTGTCCAGTGGTTAAGACTCCATGCTTCCACTTGAGGGGAACTAAGTCCTCTGGTTGGGGAACTATATCCTGCATGCTTCGCAGTGCAGCCAATAAAAAACAAAACAAAACAAAAAACAACTGCCCCAGAACCTTAGAAAAGTGAAACTAAAAAGCACCAGAAAAGAAGAAAACTCTCCTGTCTCTTGCTTTATTGTGACAATTTAATACTTTCACCAACACAGTAGAGACTTTTACTGGAAAGATTTTAAAATATGAAGGGATCAGCTTTGGTTATCTTGTTCTGCAAAGAAATCACACTAAATAGAGTGGCTTAAAACAATAATTTGTTATCTTTCATCCTTCTGTGGGTTAACTGAACTCAACTATATGGTTCTCCCTTGGGTTATGTCAAGTGGTTGTGGCCAGAGACAGCAGTCATCTGATGAGTTCTCAGGAGTAGACACTAAAGAGAACTTACTAATTACTATAGTGGCAGTTGATGCTTATTATTGTCTGGAAACATTTGTGGTGCTGTCTACCAGAGTACTTATATGACCTCTCCGTGGGATTTTGTCTATTGACAATATGGCAACTGTTCTAAAAGGGATTGTCACAAAGTAAGTATTCTAAGGGACACTGCCACTCTCTTAAGAACTTGGAACAGATACATGCAGATGGTTACCTCAATATTCTGTTGCACTGAGCAATCACTAAATTTGCTTGATTTCAAAGTGAAGTGGCAAAAAATCTCTCTCAAAGGCAGAAATGTCAAAGAATTTGTGGTCATTTTCCATAGTAATTAACACTGTGTAGTGACTTTTAGGAACAATCACATTTTAATAAGCAATTAGAAGCAAAAATCTTGCTGACTTGGGAAGATTTAGTTCTCTTTAGTCACAGAAACATAACATTGGTGTCAGTGACATGTCACATATCCATTTCCAAATCTTCCTCTGTGATGGAATAAATCAGCTACACTGATGTGTCCAACTCATTGCACCATTGCTGAAATTTCTTCTCATATATAACAAAGCAAAATCTATTTATATTGATTGCAAATTATTGTAAAAAGTAATGCCCAAAGCATCCTGACTTGACTTTCTAAAATTGGATTTTCCAGAACCAGCCATATGTTTTTTCCCTCTATGTATAACAAATAACTTCAGTGTGAGAAAACATCATTTTCTGTATATCCTAAGACATTTGACTTCAGTGACTACACAGGACTTGTAAAATGAAAACCATGTCTGAGGACTAAACTTACTGTTATGTCTCCTTTGTCTTTGACTCAAGAAGGGAACTTAGAATGTACCCAGGGACAAGAGTTCATTATTCAACTACATTCTTGTGTTGTCTGAGAGAGATCTTCATGAGGGCTTTCAAATAATACATATTAACATATACGCAGGACAAGGAAGATGCTTTTTTTGTCTAGAAAATTCTACCAAAGATACACTACACGGCATTTTTAGAGCCAACTTATAAAACTTCCATTGATCTACATGAATGATATCTGTGAATTTGGGAAACCTGGAAGAACATGAGTTAGAAAAACACTTAGAGTATTGGATCAGGTGAAAATATTGTGTTAAAACATGTATTTTGAGGAACATTTATTGTTGTTTGTTTCATTTGGAGAGTTTTTAGAGTTGACATATTTTGAATTTCAAAACGAGTCCAGTTATTTTCAGAACGTGGAGAGCATGGGACAAAAAAAGAAATAATTCAAGGATAAAGTCTTAAGTACAAATTAATTCAAGGAATATATTAAAAGATGACCAGTTATTATAATAATTTTGGAGGTTATGAAAGTGAAATCATATTCTAAATTACACTAAGGTGATAAAAAAAAACTTGTGGGAGTGAATGTAGCAGATTTAAAAAAGGAAAAGAAAAAGCAGAATCTATATCCATTTAGTGGCTTTGTTCAGAATCTGTGAAAACCTATATAATCTTTGAAAAACAGACACAAACAAATATGTCGTCTCTCACCTGAATGTAAACTTCATGATGGCAGAATATTTTCTTCTGTTGTTCATTCCTCAATATTTAATTCTTAGGACAGTGTCTGGCATATAGTAGGTTCTCAAAAAATACCTGTTGGAAAAATTTTGAATGAACCTATGAATATGAAACAAAAAATCTATGGCAAACCACACTCCTGAAAACAACCCATTTAACCTACTATGATTAATGCAGTAGTATTAATGTTACTCTTTTCATTATTATTTGTAAACTACTGGAAAGGACTTTTAAAAGGAATAAAATATCCAGCTATTCATCAGAGATAGTCTTTGCTAATCTAAAATCAATCTACCTACCTATCAATCTTTCATCACTCTATCTATACACACAAACACAAAGGCTGATTTAATGAGGAAGAAATTCTTATACAATAAAATTTTATTTGTTAAAAACTGGATGCCTAGCCTCAAAATCATACAGAATGTTAGATGAGGACTGTATAGATTAAAGGCATTTGCATCAAATATATTCTCATTGTGTCGGCTTCAAGATTGCTAAATATCATGCATGATCTCCTTCTTTCAAGTCAAGCTTGGCCTGGGAGGTCTGGCTCCCAATATGGGCCAGAGAACCCTTCTGAGGTCTTAACAAATCAGAAGTCCTGTGAAGAAATAATTACTCTTGAAACCCAAAGACCTTTGTGCATATTTTTTGTCTTTTCGTCTCTCTCCGTCTCTCATAATCTTTCTCTCCAATGTTATTACATATTCTGTGTGTGTGTGTCTCTTTTTCTTTATAATTTCCTGGATAACGACAGAATCTCCACTGTGAAGAAGTCTTTCAGGAGTACCAAAATCAAAGCTTTCTGGGGAGAGAAAACATTATTTTCTGGCTAATGGATTAGAAGAACTAGCCATAAGTATCCTATCATATTAAGCTAAGTAAAATTAAATATAAATCAAACATAAGTCAAAGACTTAGATTTAAAAATAAGATATTTAGTGGAATATTAGTTCACTAAATTCATTCCATGGACTTCTACACAGATGCTATGCAGGGACCACAAATTTGTCTCTAAGAATTCTACCACATAATACATATAAGTACATTACTTTTTGTAATACTGATTATTTATACTGTTGAAAAATAAATTTTAAAAATATATACAAAGGATAAATGGATTTTTGTGTTTGAGGAACAAATAATTATTCATGATATGTTAACTCTTCCTAAAATAATGTTAAATATTTGAATTTCATAATGAAGCCTGTGTATGTCCATGCCCTCAGTGAAGAGGAAGGAGTTGAGCCTGCTTGATAATTGAGGCAAAACAGGTGAGATGGAAACAGCCTAATGACAAGCACTATTCCTAGCCTTGGTGCCAGGTACCATACTCTCCAATCATTATGGTTGGTCTTTCTATAGTCTCAAGTACTGTCTTAGAAGCTTCTCGAGGTAGTAAGATGGGGCACTAGTGGTTCACTTATGTTGTTTCTTATATTCGTGGCTTATTCTCCTTCACTGCCTGATACTTACTGTCTTAAAAAACATTGTTTCACATATTTTGTCTCATTTTTTGTTTTGTATTTTTCTGTTTTTGTTTTTGTCTTTGCTTTGTTTTGTTTTGAGCAGGGTAGTAAATTTGATCCTGTTGCTCCATGTTGGCTGAAAGCAGAAGTTTCTTTTATCTAAACTCTGTATACCTCAAGAAAAAATAAGTGTACTTTTACTCTCTACCTCCTAGAAATGCTAAAATCTTCAATTATATAATTATTTAATTATAATTTATTATATTTATAATTTACTTTTAATTTGTTATTAATTATAATTAAATAACTAACATAATTTTAATAGTATCTGAAACAGATTAAATATTCAATAAATATTATCTATCATTATGTTACCGATTCTAGGCCTTACTCTCAAGTACACTACCCACTGACAAAGACTTACTCCTTGACCAAGCTTTGGTTAGGTTCCTCTGAGCCTTTTTCTCAAGTAGGCCTTGACATTTGGTTTCTGTGTCCATCCTGGCCAGGTCCAGTTTTAGCAAGAGTCTTGCTAAGTTATTGTAGTGAGAATACCCTGCTCTTTGATATGTCATTACGCTCAATATCTGATAAATTCTCATCCCCACCCTTGATATCTGGTCACCTTGGCCCACCTTCATCAAGAATCCTGCTAAGTTGGCTTGGCAAGAATCCCCCCACTCTTGATGTCTCCATTAAGTAATTATACACTCACTGACCTCCTCACTCTGCTCTTGGCTATAAATCTCCAGCTATCTTTACTATATTCAGAGTTGACTCTGGTTTCTCTCTCTTATTATCATAATCTTGTTGCAATAATATGGAACAAAGTCTTCCTTACTGTTTTAACAAGTGTCAGAATAGTTTTGTTTTTTTTTTCTTAACATCACCATTATTTGTTCTTTTTCCCTCAATCCAGTAATCCAGTTCTCACTTGATGGTGCAGGCTATTTGCAGTATACTTTGGTTCCTATTCTTGTCTCTATTGAAAACATTTCCACCTAATCCTTTAGTAGATCTAGGGGCTGCTTTGTCCCTCTCAGTCTCCCATGCCTAACAGGCAACCTCTTATCTGTATATGATAGACTGGATGTTTTGTCCAATGGTGGGATGTTTTTTCTCCCATGTTCATTTAACTTTAACTTCACTGAAAATCTGACCCCACTACCATGATGCACATGTATAATCCAAGTACAACATTTTGTCACTGAAGTGACAAATATGTATTCAAGGCCTTTTAGTTCTGAGAATATCTATAAAAGTCAAGAAAAATTACCAAAATTAAACTTATCATACGTTTTATTTTCAATTTTACCACTCCTTGAAGCACATATCTTTGACTCCCTAGATTTTTAAAAAATCATATGTGTAATCATAAAAAACTATACACAGCCTATAGACTTATTCCTATGATTAGAATCAAATTATAGGAATGGAGTCAAGTTACAAAATAGCTTTATTTTATGACAATGACTTGGTTCCTTTATTTCTTGGTGTATATTAGTAACTTGGGTCTTTTTTATTTATTAGACTGTATAATACTTCAAAGTATAGCAAGATGATACTTAAGGTTTGAAATAATACCTTGGACTTAAGA
This sequence comes from Monodon monoceros, assembly GCF_005190385.1. Classification (NCBI taxonomy): domain Eukaryota; kingdom Metazoa; phylum Chordata; class Mammalia; order Artiodactyla; family Monodontidae; genus Monodon; species Monodon monoceros. The sequence goes on from NW_021703767.1 coordinate 36,642,900, forward strand.
AAGAGAAAAATACACCAATTATTTATAGGTCAAGGTTGTATTAGCAAATTCTGATATTAAACATATTGCATTCTTATTAGGAAAACTATTACAAGCCTGTTGGAGACATCTTTTCTCCATGGAGTATTCTCCTTTTGTCCTTTAAATAGTGCTATAACTTATACAAGCATCATTTGGATCCTGCCTTATAATCAGTGTATATTCAATATAAACATTTGCTTTGTGGTGTGTCAGTGTGACTTTTGTTGGGCCCTGGAGGAAGAAATAAAATACTCTTATTTTTCAGTGCAGGTAACCACATTCCAATTGAACGTTCCACATTTGTAGGCCATATTCCTACCATATAATTATTGAATGATAGTTTTGTGTGTTTGATTTTCTTTTGTTTTTTTAAGTTAACATTATTGTATAAAACAAAGAAAATAGACTTTCATTGACCTTGCATTGACTTATAATTTATGTGCATTTGTGTATTGAATTGAGACTGCCTTAATTAACATGTTCTTTTGTACTGAGCAATTCCAAGATCCACAGGAAGCCACTTTTGTACAACATTCAGTGGCACATACATTTATAGGATATGTTCTAAGGGTACATTCTGCTTTGTAATAATCAGCCATTCATCATAACCCAAGAATAGATTTTTTTCCTCAGAAAAGTTTACCAGATATTGAATTTTAGAAATGAAATCAAATCATACCTTATCTCTGAGAAGACCAGAGTATTGTTTTAGACAACAGGACCACAATTTTCAAGTCTCTCTGATAAACCATCATATCAATCAAATTTAATCAAGTTAAAATATCAACTGTCTGATTTAGAATGTGGTGATTATAAATTGTTATGGCCAATATCTTCTCCATTCACCCCCTAGCTGCCCAAAGAAAGAAAATAAAATATCTACAAAGTGGAAGCTGCTTTACAGGTAAGAAAACCCAATATTAGTTTCTTTTTTCCATTTGTATCACTCATACAATATCAATTTGCAGATTATTCTTTGTACTGCATACTTTCAAGGCAGAAGATGGATGAGAATCCAGGTGTCATTATTTAAAAAGAAGAAAACTACAGATGGTGTCTTAGTTTCTGGGGCTGCCTTAACACAGTTTCACAAACTAGGTGGCTTAGAACAACAAAAATTTATTTCTCACAGTTCTGGAGGCTATAAGACTGAAACCAAGATACTGACAGGGTTGGTTCCTTCTGAGGTCTGTGAGGAAAAATCTGTTGCATGCCTCTCTCCTAGCTTCAGGTCACCTCAGTCATTTCCTGTCTTGTAGATGGCATTCTCCCTGTGTCTTCTCATCATCTTCCCTCAATGTACTTCTCTGTATTTAAACTTACCCCTTTTATAAGGACATGATCATATTGTATCAAAGTTCACTTTAATGAGCTCATTTTAACGTGATTACCTGTATAAGGCCACCATTTCTAAGTAAGGTCACATTAATAATAGGTATTGGGAGTTAAGACTTCAACAACTTTTTGTTTGACACAATTCAAACCATAATAGATGGTAAAAGAGAGAAGACGAACCTTCTCAGAAATCCACTCTGTGATTGTAATTTTTAACATCTTCTGGGAAACATCTACTGACTTCATGAATTACAGAACAATATTTAGCAAATTTATGTGTACTACATTACTAAGTAATGAGGAATTTTTCTAGACATCTGTGAAAATTAACTTATCCTTTGGCTTAAAATAAAAAAAAAGTCAAATTTGTCAAAAAACAAAAAAGATTATCAAACAAAGTTTTCCTCATCTCTCATCTGAAAGAAAATAAGTTCCCACCATCCACCCAAAAGGGATAACTGAATGGTCACCAGAGGAAGAAAGGAACAAAATATCTACAAAACAACTAGAAGACAATTAACAAACATAGCAATAGCAAACACTTACCTATCAATACTTTAAATATAAATGGACTAAATTCTCCAGTCAAAAGACATAGAATGGCTAAATGAATAGAAAAACATGACTGAACTGTATGCTGCCTACAAGAAACTTGCTTAAGTTTAAGGACACATAGACTAAAAATGAAAAGAAGGAAAAATGTATCCCATGCACATGGAACCAAAAGAGAGCAAAGGTAGCTATTCTTATATTAGACAAAGTAGGCTTTAAGTCAAAAACTGTAACAAGAAACAAAGAAGGTCATTATATAATGACACATGGATTGACTCATCAAGAGGATATAACAATTACAAATATTTAAGCACCAAAAATTGGAGCTGAAACCACAAAACTCCTAGAAGAAAATATAAGGAAAAACCTCCTTGATATTGGTCTTGGCAATGACTGTTTGGATTTGACACCAAAAGCAAAGGCAACAAAAGTAAGAATCAGTAAGCATGAGGTGATAACTCATTGTGGTTCTGATTTGCATTTTCTGATTGATTAGTGATGTTGAATACTTTCTCACGTACTTGTTGCCCATTTGTATGTTTTCTTTGGATAAATGTTTATTCAGGTCTTTTGCCTATTTTGCAATTGATCTGTTTAAGTTTTTTTGCTATTAAGATGAATGCATGCCTTATTCATTTTTATATTTACCACTTGTAGGATACATGGTTGCAAATAATTTCTCCCATTTTGTACGCTGCCTTTTCATTTTGTTGATTATATCCTTTGCTGTGCAGAAGCTTTTTAATTTGATGTAGTCCCACGTGATTTTTTTTTTAATACATTTATTTATTTACTTTTGGCTGTACTGGGTCTTTTTTGCTGGGCACAGGCTTTCTCTAGTTGTGGTGAGCTGGGGATACTCTTTGTTGTGGTGCAGGGGCTTATCATTTTGGTGGCTTCTCTTGTTGTGGAGCATGGGCTCTAGGTGTCAGGCTTCAGTAGTTGTGGCATGCAGGCTCAGTAGTTGTCGCTTGTGGGCTCCAGAGCTCAGGCTCAGTAGTTGTGGCTCATGGGCTTAGTTGTTATGCGGCATGTGGGATCTTCTCAGACCAGGGATCAAACCTATGTCCCCTGCATTGGCAGGTGGATTCTTAACCACTGCACCACCAGGGAAACCCCCACGTGATAATTTCTGTGTTTGTTGCCTTTGCTTTTGGTGTTAAATCAAAACATTCATTGCCAAGGCTAATGTCAAACAGCTGTTTCCCTCTACTTTCTATGTTTAAATAGATAGCCAGTGGTTGATTCTCAGACATCCACAAGCATTTTGTAAACAGGTGAGATGTTCATATTGACTGTTTAAAAAGATTAACTAAAATTATGCATGTAATGATATATAACAGTTAATATTTAATAATATATTCAAATATGGATACTATAATCTATATATGAATAGATAAAGAAGAACTGGTAGGAAACATATTAAAACTTAAAATATATTAAAACCTAAGTATATCTGGTAATAGAGAAATCTCTCAGTTCACCTCTTCCATATACATGTGACTCAAACAATAAAGAAGATAAAATGGCAATGCAATTTCTTCAGTTTCAAAGAATTTAGGTGGTAGGATATTAATCAAATTATATATATTACATGTTGTGGCAAACTATCATGTGCGTTCTTTTGTTGCACAGACTCACAATTTTTTGTCTTCTACCAAGAACTTCAGTTGGTTTACAGAAATGGTGATACAATGATTTTAATCTCTATCCTAAGATACAGACCATTGTTTTATCACATGATTGGTATGAGTTGCTCTGCAACTTTAGTGCAAATCAAAATTATCTATATGTTTTTATTTATACTATGATAAATTTTAGCATATAGAAGAAAAAATGTAGACTAGCGAAGTTGAAAGTTGTATACAATGAGAATCTGTTGTTCTATTCTCACATATAGTACTCACATTCTTAGCCAAAATTTGATGATTAAACTTTCTGCTAATTCCATCCAAAAACAAAAGAATACACTTTCTTCTCAAGTGCTCATTGAACATTCTCCAGGATAGATCATATCTTGGGTCACAAATCAATAAAGCCTTAGTAAATTTAAGAAAATTGAAATCATATCAAGTATCTTTTCCAACCACAAAACTATGGGACTGGATATCAATAATGGGAAAAAAATTCTGTAAAAAATACAAACACATGGAGGCTAACAATACACTATTAATAACCAAGAGATCACTGAAGAAATCAAAGGGGAAATCAAAAACTACCTAGAAACAAATGACAAGGAAGATATGACAACACAAAACCTATGGGATGCAGCAAAAGCAGTTCTAAGAGGGAAGCTTATAGCAATAAAATCCTAACTTAAGAAACAAGCAACATCTCAAATAAACAATGTAACTTACACCTAAAGCAATCAGAGAAAGAAGAACAAAAAAAAACCCCAAAGTTAGCAGAAGGAAACAAATCATAAAGATCAGATCAGAAATAAGTGAAAAAGAAATGAAGGAAACAATAGGAAACAACAATAAACTAAAAGCTGTTTATTTGAGAAGATAAACAAAATTGATAAACCATTAGCCAGACTCATTAAGAAAAAAAGGGAGAAGACTCAAACCAATAGAATTTGAAATGAAAAAGGGGAAGTAACAACTGACACTGCAGAAATAAAAAGGATCAGGAGACATGGCCACAAGCAACTCTATGCCAATAAAATGGACAACATGGAAGAAATGGAAGAATTATTAGAAAAGCACAACCTTCTGAGATTGAACCAGGAAGAAATAGAAAATATAAACAGGCCAATCACAAGCACTGAAATGGAAACTGTGATTAAAAATCTTCCAAAAAACAAAAGCCAAAACCAGATGGCTTCACAGGCAAATTCTTTCAAACATTTAGGGAAGAGCTAAAATCTATCCTTCTCAAACTCTTCCAAAATATAGCAGAGGGAGGAACACTCCCAAACTCATTCTACGAGGCCACCATCAATCACCCTGATAGCAAAACCAGACAAAGATGTTACAAAGAAAGAAAACTACAGGCCAATATCACTGATGAACATAGATGCAAACATCCTCAACAAAATACTAGCAAACAGAATCCAACAGCACATTAAAAGGATCATACACCATAATCAAGTGTGGTTTATCCCAGGAATGCAAGGATTCTTCAATATATGCAAATCAATCAATGTGATACACCATATTAACAAACTGAAAGATAAAAATCATATGATAATCTCAATAGTTGCAGTAAAAGCTCTCAACAGAATTCAACACCCATTTATGATAAAACCCCTCCAGAAACCAGGCATAGAGGGAATTTACCTCAACATAATAAAGATCATATATAACAAACCCACAGCCAACGTCATCTTCAATGGTGAAAAATTGAATCCGTTTCCACTAAGATCAGGAGCAAGACAAGGTTTCCCACTCTCACCACTATTATTCAACATTGTTTTGGAAGTTTTAGCCACAGCCATCAGAGAAGAAAAAGAAATAAAAGGAATCCAAATCAGAATAGAAGAAGTAAAACTGTCACTGTTTGCAGATGACATGATACTATACATAGAGAACCCTAAAGATGCTACCAGAAAACTACTAGAGCTAATCAATGAATTTGGTAAAGTAGCAGGATACAAAATTAATGCACAGAAATCTCTGGCATTCCTATATACTAATGATGAAAAATCTGAAAGTGAAATCAAGAAAACACTCCCACTTACCATTGCAACAAAAAGAATAAAATATCTAGGAATAAATCTAGCTAAGGAGACAAAAGACCTGTATGCAGAAAATTATAAGACACTGATGAAAGCAATTAAAGATGACACAAATAGATGGAGAGATATACCATGTTCTTGGATTGGAAGAAGCAGCATTGTGAAAATGATTATACTACCCAAAGGAATCTACAGATTCAAGGTAATCCCTATCAAACTACCATTGACATTTTTTACAGAACTAGAACAAAAAATTTCACAATTTGTATGGAACCACAAAAGACCCCAAATAGCTAAAGCAACCTTGAGAAAGAGAAATGGAGCTGGAGGAATCAGGCTCCCTGGCTTCAGAATATACTACAAAGCTACAGTAATCAAGACAGTATGGTACTGGCACAAAACAGAAATATAGATCAATGGAACAGGATAGAAAGCCCAGAGATAAACCCACAGACATATGGTTACCTTATTTTTGACCAAGGAGGCAAGAATATACAATGGAGAAAAGACAGCCCCTTCAATAAGTAGTGCTGGGAAAACTGGACAGCTACATGTAAAAGAATGAAATTAGAGCACTCCTTAACACCATACACAAAAATAAATTCAAAATGGATTAAAGACCTAAGAATAAGGCCAGACACTGTCAAACTCTTAGAGGAAAACATAGGCAGAACACTCTATGACATAAATCACAGCAAGATCCTTTTTGACCCACCTCATAAAGAAATGGAAATAAAAACAAGAATAAACAAAAGGGACCTAATGAAACTTCAAAGCTTTTGCACAGCAAAGGAAACCAAAACAAGACCAAAAGACAACCCTCAGAGTGGGAGAAAATATTTGCAAATGAAGCAACTGACAAAGGATTAATCTCCAAAATTTACAAGCAGCTCATGCAGTTCAATATCAAAAAAAAACAAATAACCCAATCCAAAAATGGGCAGAAGACCTAAATATACATTTCTCCAAAGAAGATATACAGATTGCCAACAATCAAATGAAAGAATGCTCAACATCATTAATCGTTAGAGAAATGAAAGTCAAAACTACAATGAGATATCACCTCACACCTGTCAGAATGGCTGTCATCAAAAAATCTACAAACAGCTAATGCTGGAGAGGGTGTGGAGAAAAGGGAACCCTCCTGCACTGTTCGTGGGAATGTAAATTGATATAGCCACTATTGAGAACAGTATGGAGGTTCCTTAAACAACTAAAAATCAATCTACCATACAACCCAGCAATCCCACTTCTGGGCATATACCCGGAGCTTATCATAATTCATAAAAAGTCATGTACCACAATGTTCATTACAGCTCTATTTACAATAGCCAGGACAAGGAAGCAACCTAAATGTCCATCTACAGATGAAAGGATAAAGAAGATGTGGCACATAAATACAATGGAATATTACTCAGCCATAAAAGAAATGAAATTGAGTTATTTGTAGTGAAGTGGGTGGACCTAGATTCTGTCACACAGAGTGAAGTAAGTCAGAAAGAGAAAAACAAATACCGTATAGTAACACATATATATGGAATGTAAAAAAAAAAAAAAAAAAAGGTCGTGAAGAAACAAGGGGCAGGACAGATATAAAGACACAGATCTACTAGAGAATGGACTTGAGGACATGGGGAGGGGGAACAGTAAGCTGGGACAAAGTGAGAGAGTAGCATGTGCATATATAAACTACCAAATATAAAACAGATTGCTAGTGGGAAGCAGCCACATCACATAGGGAGATCAGCTTGGTGCTTTGTGACTACCTAGAAGGGGTGGTTAGAGATGGTGGGAGGGAGGGAGATGCTGATACACTTTGTGATAAAGGAGAAACTAAAACAGCATTGTAAAGCAACTATACTCTAATAAAGATGTTAAAAAAAAACAACTTTCTGCTAGATTGTATACCTCAAATTATATTCTGCATAAGAATCAATTTGTATACCTTCTGTAACTATTACAAAGAGCGATTCCAATGATCCATAACATATAAACTAAATCAGTACGTATGAGGTTGGATACTGATTCTGTTTACTAAGTAAACTATCACAAATAGTCATAGAATCACAGAGATGGAAGAAACC
>NW_021703767.1:36650580-37057752 GCF_005190385.1 Monodon monoceros
AGTAAACTATCACAAATAGTCATAGAATCACAGAGATGGAAGAAACCTGAAATATCCCTTACTAAAATATTTTCAATGACTGTTCACTGACTGCTTCTTAATTTCCTTCTTAAAATTAAAAAAACGGATCTAGATATAAAGTCAGAGGCACAGGCTGTATGCTCAGAGATTCATATAGCAAATCTGTGGTCTAACCACAGGCTGTATTATTTTAAAAGTCCTATAATGACTATTTTGTAGAAGCAGGATTAAAAAATATTATTTTTATTTTTTTGTAGAATCTAAAATATGATACAAATAAACCTATGTGCAAAACAGAAACAGATTCACAGACATAGAGAACAGATTTGTGGTTGCCACTGGGGAAGTGGGATGTGGGAGGGATGGATTGAAAGTTTGGGGTTAGCAGACGCAAACTATTATATATAGAATGGACAAACAACAAGATGCTACTGTATAGCACAGGGAAATATATTCAATATCCTGTGATAAACCATAATGAAAAATAATATAATAAAGAATATATATCTATATATATGTACAATTGAATCACTTTGTTGTACAACAGAAATTAACACAACATTGTAAATCAGCTATAATTCAATAAAAAAGAATATTTATTATTTTTTTAATGGAAATGTTGGGAACCATATAAAATTGATAATTTCTTCCAACATACAAAATTTAAAATAAAAATAAATGTATTTATATATTTGTTCTCTATGTCTGTGTCTCTATTTCTGCTTTATAAATAAGATTTTTTATACCAAATTTTTCAGATTCCACATATATGTGTTGATATATGATAACTGTTTTTCTCTTCCTGACTTAACTTCACTCTGTATGTCAGTCTCTAGGTCCATCCATGTCTCTACAAATGACCCAATTTCCTTCCTTTATGTACGGACACCAAGGGGGAAAGGGGGGAGGTGTGATAAATTGGGGGATTGGGATTGGCATATATATACTATTGATACTATGTATAAAATAGATAACTAATAAGAACCTACTGTATAGCTCAGGGAACTCTACTTAATGCTCTGTGGTGACCTAAATGGGAAGGAAATCCAAAAATAGGGGATATATGTATGCATATAGCTGATTCACTTTGCTGTACAGTAGAAACTAACACAATATTGTAAAGCAACTATACTCCAATAAAAAAATTTTTAATGTATTTATCAATTTGACTAAGACCATCTTTGAGGTATTTCACATTTAGGAATAATTAAAGGTACTCTTTAAATTACTTTAAATGTAGTAATTGTTCACTGTAAAATTATCCTCAGAAGAGTATACCAAATGTTATAATATGAAAAGTTAAATTCCTTGAAATCCCCACTTTTCAATTATACATATCAAAGATGAGTTAAATTTCAAATATTTTTCTCAATGTTGTGTAGTTATATATATATATGTAAAACAAAGAAGAACAATAACGACAAAAGCAACAACAAATATATACATTAAAATGTCAGTTTTCATTATCAGATACCTGAATCCCTCACCAGAAACATTCAGACTATCTGCACATGTAACTTTTCTTTCTTTCTCATAAAAAAAGATCATAATATTCCCAGTGCTCTGTATTTTATTGAATTTTCCACATATGTTGGCAATCTTCCCATACTAGAATTTGTACATCTAATTGTTTTAATGGCCACTTACTAATACACTTTACAATTATAAAATAATGTATTTAACCATCCTTTCATTTGTAAATATTACATTGTTCCACTTTTGAACTTAACATTTTAAGAGTGTAAAAATAAACATGTTTACTTCAATTTCTACCACTGATAAAAAACAAAGGTTTTTGCATTTGAACAGTTGCAAGTTAGTGACAAACCATTCTCCAAAAATATTCCATAGATTTTAACCCCTTCCCAATAAAGCATGAATGTTCATTTCCCATGTATTCTCACTAATAATGATGATTATAAAAATAATTTAATTTTTGGTATTCTAATCTAAAAGGTGCCTTGTAGTTTCAATTTTCTTTGCTATAATTACAAGCAAAATTAAACTTTTCTGCCTATTTATAGATGGTGTGATTACTTTTCTGTGAATTGCCTGTTTGTATTATTTTGTAATATATAAGTGCTCCTATCCTGTGTATATATACACATAGTAGAAAAAAACAAACAAACAAACAAAAAAAACCCAAAAATCCCGCTAGTCACTGCTCTATTACCTGTACTTACTGAGCACCTCTTAAAATTACATGTTTCATATATTGGAAAAATAAGTATTTTGTAATTTTATTATTTTTTGTCAAAATTCTTCCTCCTTCATATGCCTACATCATACTTCCACCTCCAGCAGCATGCCTTATTTTTAATAAAATCTAGACTTGGAGAAGTTTGACTTTGCTCTTATAGCCATTTGTGCTGATTAAGTGAAGTGTACTCAATATGCTTAGATAAAATGTTTTCTGACAGAAAAAATAATATTGTTCCCACCTAAAATGCTTTGTCTCAAGGTAAAACTAGCCAATTTCAGCCTTTCTTTAGAAAAAAATCATAGCATTCATACAATAACAATGTGAGAGTCAGAGGGGTGGCTAACCAGGCTGTATTTCTGGAAGACTTCTTAAGCCAGAGTTTCCAATCACATAGGGCCAGTTAAGCCCTTCATCTTCTCTAGCTAGATAAATTGAGTGCCACACACTTTGCTGTGCAGGGAACTTCTGAATGAAATCTTTTAAACAAAGATCTTGTTTGCTGTGAGTGAAAATCAAGTGAGAGCCTTGCAATTTTTATTAATAAAAGAGATTTACATGGTAGCTGATCCTGTCTTAGAAAATGCTTGATATTATTGAATATTTACATAATTTTGTTATTTGATAAATATTTACATGGTAGCCCCTAATCAGTTGTCCTCTGGATAGAATCTGATGTTTACCTGTATTTTATCCAAAGCCATCTTTATTTATATTTATAGAAGTACAGATAAAGATGCTTTCTGGGTTAATTATTCTAGTTTGCTCATGCACAGTAAATTAAATCACTTATATACTGGTATCCACAACAGTAAACTTATTTTTAGAAAAACTAACATCATGACTAAGAGAATAAAAGGAAAAGTAAATATAAAGAAGAAATAAAAACAGATAGAACATAACATGCATATTATACATGTCATGCATTTGTAAAAATAACTCAGGTTAAAATAGTAAATACCATTAAACTCTCCTAATGTTTTTATTGTAATTTCATTTGCCAAACTGAAAGGCAACTATGATTTTGGAATTTTCTCTATTAAAAATAAGTATCGTGTAATACTCAAGCATTCAACTCTGGAATCAGATTCTTTTTGATCTAATTATTATGCAAGTTATTTAAATGACTAAATTTCAACCTCACAAGGTTGTTGTGAGAATTAAACTAGATTTATGCATAAAAAAGCATTTAGCAAACTGCTTATCACATAATAAGAGCTCAAGAAATGTTTACTATTGTTATCAACGTGGTAAATAGCTGCTAGTCTCTATAAGAGAAGTCAAAATTTCCTGTGACAGAACAGGGAAAGAGAATGTTGGTAGGCTTATCATACGTTTATGGGGTTGTGTGTATGTGTGTATGTGTGTGTTCTGTTTATTGAGGAAATAGGGGGAGATACCTAGAAGGTATGTTCTACTTTAAGATGAAAGACTAGAAATATTACAAAGCAATGCAAAATAAAAGAATTAAAGGATGAGAAAGTGAATTAAGACAAGGCTAACAAGAAGAAAAACTAATAGGGAGACAAAGTATCAAGAAAGAAATCAAAATGGATTTTACTTTGAAATGTGTAATTTTGAAATACTTCATTGAGAAAGAAAGCAAACAAAATATATAATGCTTTTGAAATTGTATAATGTTTTATTGTTTGTAAATCATTTTCACTCCTATCTACGGTGATCTTGCGATAGCTATTTGAGTTTGCAAGATAAGTTTTATACTTTCTGTTTAACAGAGAAGGGATTAAGACCTAGAAATTGTAAGTGATATGACCAAAGTTACATCACAAATGATCAGCAAGACTTGCAATTAAATCCTATTTTTCCTTAGTGCTTTTTCAAATTGTTTCCATTAATATATCTTACCAATATGGATCATTTCAAACCTTTTTTTTTTTGAAAACTTATCACATGCTGAGAGTTCTGTCATATACTCTACAGACCTTTTATCATTTAAGACTTCTAATAATCTTGGAAATATGTCATAGAACAGATTTGAGGAAACAGAAATATTAGCTAATTTACCCTAACTTATATATTCCGGCTTGTAAATTGTGGATCTGTGGCTTGAACCCACTATGTCTGACTCCAAACAGCATCCGAGCTTTTGCAGTAGGTCTCACAGAAGAATGGTTTCCTGTTGATGAATTCTCATTGACATCTATTGGCCACTTCATAAATACTTACTGAAAGTCTGAGCAAGCTAATGAGTACATAAGTGAATAAATGTGTTCCAGTGTAAAATATCTGCACCTCTACCACAGATGTCTGGGAACAAGAAGTTAGGGAATAATATGGACTACATAAAGAAAAGATATACATTTCTTACCCAATCACATATCCCTAGCTGCTGCAGTCAGGGAAAGTTTTTAATATTGTTACACAGTAATCTATTATTCATTTTATAATATTATAATTATTCATAAAATTTAAAATGTGTGGTAGAAAGTATGTAAATTTTGATATAGAACTAAAAGCCATTATTGACTTTTATTATTTCTATTGCTATATTCTGACTGTCACCTACTGGTTTTTAAAAATAGGAACTATTAAATTCTAAAAGTTGGTGTGCCGTTTGGATTCTGGAGATGATTGTGGTTTGAAAGAGACATCTGACTCATGAAGAAAATAAGTATACGTATCTGTAATTGCACCCCAACTTTTACAGAACAGTAGCTGAACCAGACTATTAAATAGGTTTGTCATTTTAAACAATTTTAAATCTTTTTAAAGCTTCTACTACAGAATACCTTATAGTAAACACCATTATATGTTATAAAATCGTAAAATGCAGTTTTATGAAAAATTTCTCATGTTTTACCTTTCTGTTCCAATTATCAAAAACTTTACCAGATTTTCATTTAATCTGGAATTTTCATTACTTCCTAAATGTTCACCATGCCTCTGTACGTATCTAACTGTCAGAGTACACTTCACTTTCTATTCTAATGTTTTAAAAGATTGTTATTTCAAAACTTCAATATTTCCCATGACCTAGAAAAATGATTATTGCTTTGTTCTTAGACAGAATTGAAAGGTAGCCAGACTTACACATTAATATCTCATTTAAACAGTGATTCTCAACTCAAAAAAAAAATAGAGAGAGAGAGGAAAAATCACTTTGAAAATCCCTACAGATGATTCAGACAAGTATCCTCCTCCCCTTTGCCAAATTTAAACCTTTGGCTAAGGTAGTGTGAACCTTATACCACAAAATGAACTGTAAAATCACATAATACCCTTCCTTCATTCCCACTATCTCCACAAATATTTCCTCATCTTTATAGCTCAGTACAATCATATTGATACATATTTGCCTCTATCATCTTAGAATTCCATAGCATTTATTAGTTATATTGTATTTTCTCATTTCTCCATCTTATGCTAACTTCAATAACATCAGTTTTATTTCTCATTTGTGTAAAAATCTCCCTGACAGGTTGAAAGGTTGAAAGTCAATGGTTCTTCAAATAAACTATGGAATTTGTCACATAATTGGGCATGTACTATTTGATTTAAAAAAAACTTGAACAAATGAGAACTTCAGTATATTATTATATCATTCAATTCAAAATTACTGGGCCAAATAAAATAATCTATGTGAAAACACCTATTCATTGAAATAGGACAAACTCAAGATCATTTAGCACAGTGGGATGGCACACTCAAATACTTGTAAGAGCAAGGTTACTGAGTGGTTATATTTTTTTTCTTTCTGGATACATTTGAGAGATACTCAAATTCTCAAAATTAACTGTAACTCACATTGAATGTTCAAGGGCCCAAATCCCTTATCTCTCTCTCTCTCTCTCTCTTTTTTCCTGTCCCTAACACATATAATCACAAACCTCACTACTCAGGTCCCCAGCCTCTTTTTCAAACATTTGACAGTGTCTTTACCAATAACGTATAAATATTTATTTAATTGAAAGGAGTAGTTTAGAAGAAAGTGTTTCCTGTTTTGATAAAAAGAGACAAAACAAAGAAGCATGTTCTCTCTCCCCTTTCCCTTTCCTTTAGCCTCAATTTGGGATGAGATGATTGGAACTGAAGCTTTGGACGATTGGAACTGAATCTTTCAACCATGAAAAAACAAGTATGAGGACACACCCTATACTCTTGATACAGTGAAGTGGAAAGATGAAGATGTATATTGTGAGCAACTCATCCAATGCCCCAGTTGTCTAACTCTGAACTTAGTTAAACTACTATTCATCAAGATTTTTGTCACTCACATTGGCAAATACTTCTCCTTGATACATTAACTTTTTAATTTGAATTTATGATCACTTTGAAATTTCTTTATAATTGTCAGATAAAGTAACATATTTTATGCTTATTTTATATCCTGCTTTCTGACTGCATCTAAAGTGTTTAGTAAGGGTATTGAATACAAGATTATTTATCCTAGGAAAAGGTAGTTTAGGCTATTGGAAAGCCATGTACAATTTCAAAACCTTCGACAAGTTTTACCACATCACGAAAGAAATCATATGAATCTCCTTTAAAAAAAATGAACAAGATAATACTGACATTGACCTGTTCTTGGGCCTCATTTTCCACAAGTATAGTCATATTAGATTGATATGAAAGTTTTCTCTTCCTTGCTTTCCAACTTTATGTTTGGGAAATAGACTTTCCCTTGATGCTGCAAATACTGAGTTAAATCCTTATCCCCTTATGTGTGATCCAAGGAAGACAAGCCTCAGAGAGCTAAATAGTGGAAATAATTATAGACAGTCCACTCTCACAGCTTAAGTCTCTCTTGCAGCATTGGAATTTTAACGTGACATATAGTAGTTGAAAAAACCTACTGTATTATTTTTCTTTCAAAAAATTGAAATAAAACCATGTTATAGTTCTGTAATACCAAACAAAGGAAATGTGCTTTTGTTTTGAATTTGACCTTTTTCGCCCATAAAACAGGCTTTCACATGCCTCTAATTTTCAAGATTCATTAACCATTTACTCTAGAATTTTATGCTGTTTTCTTTGTAATTTCACCCTGAACAACATAGGCTTAAATAATATGTTTTAAAGAGTTTCTTTCATTTCTGAATTTAAAAAGAAACCATAGGTATTCAGAAAGAATTGACTTTTCAAATAACTTTGTAAGAATATCAAGGCAATGTGTCACTTCAGAGTACTATTAAAAACCTATATTGATTACAGTGACATTTGTTGTTTAGAAAAAAAGTAGCATTTTATTTATTTTCTCATATTAGTCTTGCTGGTCGAGGGGGTATTACTAAATTTGTTTTGTACAAAGTTATTGTTTTTTTGCACTTTGCTTGTGTTCAATACCATTACTATTTTGAGACATAATTGTAAACTAAAAAAAGTTTTACATTTCCTGAAAGAAATTGTGCATAATCTGAATGAATTATTTTTCCTTTTTTTTTTTAACATCTTTATTGGGGTATAATTGCTTTACAATGGTGTGTTAGTTTCTGCTTTATAACAAAGTGAATCAGTTATACATATACATATGTTCCCATATCTCTTCCCTCTTGCATCTCCCTCCCTCACATCCTCCCTATCCCACCTCTCTAGGTGATCACAAAGCACTGAGCTGATCTCCCTGTGCTATGCGGCTGCTTCCCACTAGCTATCTATTTTACTTTTGGTAGTGTATATATGTCCATGCCTCTCTCACACTTTGTCACAGCTTACCATTCCCCCTCCCCATATCTTCAAGTCCATTCTCTAGTAGGTCTGTGTCTTTATTCCCGTCTTGCCCTTAGGTTCTTCAGGACCTTTTTTTTTTTTTTAATCTTAGATTCCATATATATGTGTTAGCATACAGTATCTGTTTTTCTGTTTCTGACTTACTTCACTCTGTATGAAAGACTCTAGGTCCATCCACCTCACTACAAGTAACTCAATTTTGTTTCTTTTTATGGCTGAGTAATATTCCATTGCATATATGTGCCACATCTTCTTTATCCTTTCATCTGTTGATGGACATTTAGGTTGCTTCCATGTCCTGGGTATTGTAAATAGTGCTGCAATGAACATTTTGATACATGACTCTTTTTGAATTCTGGTTTTCTCAGGGTATATGTCCAGTAGTGGGATTGCTGGGTTGTATGGTTGTTCTATTTTTAGTTTTTTAAGGGACCTCCATATTGTTCTACATAGTGGCTGTATCAATTTACATTCCTACCAACAGTGCAAGAGGGTTCCCTTTTCTCCACAACCTCTCCAGCATTTACTGTTTCTAGATTTTTTGATGATGGCCATTCTGACCAGTGTGAGATGATATCTCATTGCAGTTTTGATTTCCATTTCTCTAATGATTAATGATGTAGAGCATTCTTTCATGGGTTTGTTGGAAATCTGTATGTCTTCTTTGGAGACATGTCTATTTAGGTCTTCTGCCCATTTTTGGATTGGGTTGTTTGATTTTTGATATTGAGCTGCATGAGCTGCTTGTAAATTTTGGAAATTAATCCTTTGTCAGTTGTTTCATTTGCAAATATTTTCTCCCACTCTGAGGGTTGTCTTTTGGTCTTGTTTTGGTTTCCTTTGCTGTGCAAAAGCTTTTAAGTTTCATTTGGTCCCATTTCTTTATTGTTTTTCTTTCCATTTCTCTAGGAGGTGGGTCAAAAAGGATCTTGCTGTGATTTATGTGATAGAGTGTTCTGCCTATGTTTTCCACTAAGAGTTTGATAGTGTCTGGCCTTACATTTAGGTCATTAATCTATTTTGAGTTTATTTTTGTGTATAGTGTTAGGGAGTGTTCTAATTTCATACTTTTACATGTAACTGTCCTGTTTTCCCAGCACAACATTATGAACAGGCTGTCTTTTCTCCACTGTATATTCTTGCCTCCTTTATCAAAGAAAAGGTGACCATATGTGCTTGGGTTTAACTCTGGGCTTTCTATCCTGTTCCATTGATATATATTTCTGTTTTTGTGCCAGTACCATACTGTCTTGATTACTGTAGCTTTGTAGTATAGTCTGAAGTCAGGAAGCCTGATTTGTCCAGCTCCATTTTTCATTCTCAAGATTTCTTTGGCTATTAGGGGTCTTTTGTGTTTCCATACAAATTGTGAAATTTTTTGATCTAGTTCTGTGGAAAATGCCACTGGTAGTTTGATTGGGATTGCATTAAATCTGTATATTGCTTTGGGTAGTAGAGTCATTTTCACAATGTTGATTCTTCCAATCCAAGAATATGGTATATCTCTCCATCTATTTGTATCATCTTTAATTGCTTTCATCAGTGTCTTATAATTTTCTGCATACAAGTCTTTTGTCTCCTTAGCTAGGTTTATTCCTAGATATTTTATTCTTTTTGTTGCAATGGTAAATGGGAGTGTTTTCTTAATTTCACTTTCAGATTTTTCATCATTAGTGTAAAGGAATGCCAGAGATTTCTGTGCATTAATATTGTATCCTGCTACTTTACCAAATTCATTGATTAGCTCTAGTAGTTTTCTGATGGAATCTTCCAAAACTATGTTGAATAATAGTGGTGAGAGTGGGCAACCTTGTCTTCTTCCTGATCTTAGTGGAAATTGATTCAATTTTTCACCATTGAGGATGATGTTGCCTGTGGGTTTGTCATATATGGCCTTTATTATGTTGAGGAAAGTTCCCTCTATGCTTACTTTCTGGAGGGTTTTTATTATAAATGGGTGTTGAATTTTGTCAAAAGCTTTCTCTGCATCGATTGAGATGATCATATGGTATTTCTCTTTCAATTTGTTAATATGGTGTATCACATTGATTGATTTGCGTATATTGAAGAATCCTTGCATCCCTGGAATAAATCCCACTTGATCATGGTATATGATCCTTTGAATGTGCTGTTGGATTCTGTTTGCTAGTATTTTGTTGACGATTTTTGCATCTATGTTCATCAGTGATATTGGCCTGTAGTTTTCTTTCTTTGTGACATCTTTGCCTGGTTTTGCTATCAGGGTGATGGTGGCCTTGTAGAATGTGTTAGGGAGTGTTCCTCCCTCTGCTGTATTTTGGAAAAGCTTGAGAAGGATAGGTGTTAGCTCTTCTCTAAATGTTTGATAGAATTCGCCTGTGAAGCCATCTGGTCCTGGGCTTTTGTTTGTTGGAAGATTTTTAATCACAGTTTCAATATCAGTGCTGTTTTTTGTCTGTTCATATTTTCTATTTCTTCTTGGTTCAGTCTTAGGAGGTTGTGCATTTCTAAGAATTGGTCCATTTCTTCCAGGTTGTCCATTTTATTGGCATAGAGTTATTTGTAGTCATGTCTCCTGATCCTTTGTATTTCTGCAGTGTCAATTGTTACTTCTCCTTTTTCATTTCAAATTCTATTGATTTGAGTCTTCTCCCTTTTTTCCTTGATGAGTCTGGCTAATGGTTTATCAATTTTGTTTATCTTCTCAAAGAACCAGCTTTTAGTTTTACTGATATTTGCTATCGTTTCCTTTATTTCTTTTTCATTTAATTCTGATCTGATCTTTATGATTTATTTCCTTCTCTAACTTTGGGATTTTTTTGTCCTTCTTGCTCTAATTGCTTTAGGTGCTAGGTTAGGCTGTTTATTTGAGATGTTTGCTGTTTTTTAAAGGTAGGATTGTATTGCTATAAACTTCTCTCTTAGAACTGCTTTTGCTCATCCTATAGGTTTTCTGTCACCCTGTCTCCATTGTCATTTGTTTCTAGAAATTTTTTATTTCCTCTTTGATTTCTTCAGTGATCACTTGGTTATTAAGCAGTGTATTGTTTAGCCTCCATGTGTTTGTATTTTTTACAGATCTTTTCCTGTAATTGATATGTAGTCTCATAGTGTTGTGGTTGGAAAAGATACTTCATACGATTTCAATTTACCAAGGCTTGATTTGTGACCCAAGATATGATCTATCCTGGAGACTGTTCCATGAGCACTTGAGAAAAATGTGTATTTTGTTGTTTTTGGATGGAGTGTCCTATAAATATCAATTAAGTCCATCTTGTTTAACATATCATTTAAAGCTTGTGTTTCCTTATTTATTTTCATTTTGGATGATCTGTCCATTGGTGAAAGTCAGGTGTTAAAGTCCCCTACTATGACTGTGTTACTGTCAATTTCCCCTTTTATGGCTGTTAGTATTTGCCTTATGTATTGAGGTGCTCCTATGTTGAGTGCATAAATATTTACAATTGCTCTATCTTCTTCTTGGATTGATCCTTTGATCATGATGTAGTGTCCTTCTTTGTCTCTTGTAAAATTCTTTGTTTTAAAGTCTATTTTGTCTGATATGGGAATTGCTACTCCAGCTTTCTTTTAATTTCCATTTGCATGGAATATATTTTCCATCCCCTCACTTTCAGTCTGTATGTGTCTCTAGGCCTGAAGTGGGTCTCTTGTAGACAGTATATATGGGTCTTCTTTTTATGTCCATTCAGCGAGTCGGTGTCTTTTGGTGGGAGCATTTAATCCATTTACATTTAAGGTAATTATCTATATGTATGTTCCTATTCCCATTTTCTTAATTGTTTTGGGTTTGTCATTGTAGGTCTTTTCCTTCTCTTGTGTTTCTTGTTAGAGAAGTTCCTTTAGCATTTGTTGTAAAGCTGGTTTGGTGGTGCTGAAGTCTCTCAGCTTTTGCTTGTCTGTAAAGATTTTATTTTCTCCATCAAATCTGAATGAGATCCTTGCTGGGTAGAGTAATCTTGGTTGTAGGCTTTTCTCCTTCATCAGTTTAAATATGTCTTGCCACTCCCTTCTGGCTTGCAGATTTTCTGCTGAGAGATCAGCTGTTAACATTATGGTGATTCCCTTGTGTGTTATTTGTTGTTTTTCCCTTGCTGATTTTAATATGTTTTCTTTGTATTTAATTTTTGATAGTTTGATTAATATGTGTCTTTGCGTGTTTCTCCTTGAATTTATCCTGTATGGGACACTCTGTGCTTCCTGGACTTGATTAATTATTTCCTTTCCCATATTAGCGAAGTTTTTAACTATAATCTCTTCAAGTATTTTCTCAGTCCCCTTCTTTTTCTCTTCTTCTTCTGGGAACCCTATAATTCGAATGCTGGTGCATTTAATATTGTCTCAGAGGTCTCTGAGACTGTCCTCAGTTCTTTTCATTTTTTTCTTTATTCTGCTCTGCAGTAGTTTTTTCACTATTTTATCTTCCAGGTCATTTATCCATTATTCTGCCTCAGTTATTCTGCTATTGATCCCTTCTAGAGAATTTTTAATTTCATTTATTGTGTTGTTCATCATTGTTTGTTTGCTCTTCAGTTCTTCTAGGTCCTTGTTAAATGTTTCTTGTATTTTGTCTATTCTCTTTCCAAGATTTTGGATCATCTTTACTATCATTACTCTGAATTCTTTTTCAGGTAGACTGCTTATTTCCTCTTCATTTGTTAGGTCTGGTGGGTTTTTACCTTGCTCCTTCATCTGTTGTGCATTTTTCTGTCTTCTCATTTTGCTTATCTTACTGTGTTTGGGGTCTCCTTTTTGCAGGCTGCAGGTTCATAGTTCCCATTGTTTTTGGTGTCTGTCTCCAGTGGCTAAGGTTCGTTCAGTGGGTTGTGTAGGCTTCCTGGTGGAGGGGACTAGCTCCTGTGTTCTGGTGGATGAGGCTGGACCCTGTCTTTCTAGTAGGCATGTCCACGTTTGCTGGTGTGTTTTGGGGTGTCTGTGGCCTTATTATGTTGTTAGGCAGTCTCTCTACTAATGGATGGGGCTGTGTTCCTGTTTTGTTAGTTGTTTGGCATAAGGTGTCCAGCACTCTAGCTTGCTGGTCGTTGAGTGAAGCTGGGTCTTGGCATCGAGATAGAGATCTCTGGGAGATTTTCACTGTTTGATATTACATGGAGCTGGGAGGTCTCTTGTTCTCCAGTGTCCTGAAGTTGGCTCTCCCACCTCCAAGGCACAGCACTGGCTCCTGGCTGGAGCACCAAGAGCCTTTCATCCACACAGATCAGAATAAAAGGGAGACATAGTAGAAAGAAAGAAAGAGGATAAAATCAAATCAAATAAAGTAAAGTAAAGTAAAATAAAGTTATTAAAATAAAAAATAATTATTAAGAAAAAAGTTTTTAAAAGTAGAAAAAACAACAACAACAACAAAAAATGGACCGACAGACCCTTAGGACAAATGGTGAAAGGAAAGCTATACAGACAAAATCACACACAGAAGCGTACACCTACACATTCACAAAAAGAGAAAAAGAGGGAAAAATAATATATCATTGCTCCTGAAGTCCACCTCCTCAATTTGGGATGATTCATTTTCTATTCAGGTATTCCGTAGATGCAGGGTACATCATGGTACTCCACAGATGCAGGGTACACTAAACCTGTGGAGATTTAATCTGCTGCTCCTGAGGCTGCTGGGGGAAATTTCCCTTTCTCTTGTTTGTTCGAGCTGATTTGGGGCTCTGGCTCACTCAGGCGAGGGGGAAGGAGGGGTACAGATACTGGACGAGCCTGCGGCAGCAGAGGCCAGCGGGAGGTTGCACCAGCCTGATGCACACTGTGCATTCTCCTGGGGAAGTTGTCCCTGGATCATGGGACCCTGGCAGTGGCAGGCTGCACAGGCTCCCAGGAGGGGAGGTGTGGATATTGACCTGTGCTTGCATGCAGGCTTCTTCGTGGCTGCAGCAGCAGCCTCAGCATTTCCTGCCCATCTCTGGGGTATAAGCTGATAGCTGCAGCTTGCACCTATCTCTGGAGCTCCTTTAAGAGGCGCTCTTAATCCCCTCTCCTCATGCACCAGGAAACAAATAGGGAAGAAAAAGTCTCTTGCCTTTTTGGCAGTTCCACTCTCCTCCTGGACTCCCTCCCGGCTAGCCGTGTTGCACTAGCCCCTTCAGGCTGTGTTCACACAGCCAACCCCAGTCCTTTCCCTGCGATCTGACCTCCAAAGCCCCAGCCTTAGCTCCTAGCCCCCACCTGCCCCGGCAGGTGAGCTGACAAGCCTCTCAGGCTGGTGAGTGTTGGTCACCACCGATCCTTTCTGCGGGAATCTCTCCACTTTGCCCTCTGCACCCCTGTTGCTGTGCTCCCCTCTGTGGCTCTGAAGCTTCACCCCGACCCAGCCCCCATCTCTGCAGGGGAGGGGCTTCTAGTGTGTGGAAACTTTTCCTCCTTCACAGCTCCCTCCCAGAAGTGCCGGTCCTGTCCCTATTCTTTTGTCTCTGTTTATTCTTTTTTCTTTTGTCGTACCCAGGTATGTGGGGAGTTTCTTGCCTTTTGGGAGGTCTGAGGTCTTCTGCCAGCGTTCAGTAGGTGTTCTATAGGAGCAGTTACACTTGTAGATGTATTTCTGATGTATCTGTGGGGAGGAAGGTGATCTCTGCGTCTTACTCTTCCGCCATCTTCCTCCCATCCTATTTTACTTTTTTATACGTGTATTATGCTATAACGCATAATCTAATGCATGTCATCGTACTTTCTCTTATTTTCTGATTATAAAATTAAAAATTATTTACTATTAAAAAGACTGAAAAATACTGAAACATTTAAAGTGAAACAAATTACACAGAATCATGCTATTTAAAGGTGAATCAAGTCAGAAAATCTATACTGTGTATGTCATTGGTGGTTTTAAATTAATAATCTCTTGTTGGGCTTTATATTGTTCTCTTTTTTCTCATTATTATAAAGAAATTATGATAGCATACATTTTCTTAATTTTTCCCTATAATTTGGATTATTACTGGAATTTATGGGTAAAAGTCAATCATTTTTCAATGCTCTTAGTTAATAAAAGATAGTTAAATGAACTTACATCATCATCATTCTTATAGTGTAAAAGTGTGCTCATTTCATCTCACCACTTTTTCCTGGCATTGGGTATAATCATTAATACACATATGCATACACATACCCCCCACTATGAAAATTAGGTAACATTAACATTTTATTTCTTTTTTGATACATCTATATAATTGTCTTTAAATTGAATTTATTTATTTATTTTGCAGTATGCGGGCCTCTCACTGTTGTGGCCTCTCCCGTTGCAGAGCACAGGCTCCAGACACGCAGGCCCCGCAGCCATGGCTCATGGGCCCAGCTGCTTCGCAGCATGTGGGAACCTCCCGGACCGGGCCACGAACCCTTGTCTCCTGCATCAGCAGGTGGACTCTCAACCACTGTGCACCAGGGAAGCCCTAAAATGAATTTTTGACATTTTTTTTACCATTTACTTTCCCTGTTCTACAGATTGCATATTGATGTCATTTGCATAGTTTTTGATTGAATGACAGCCTTTTTTGTCTTATTCATTTGTACGAACTCTTTTTGAATTAGCCCTTTGTCTATCACATGTGTAGCAAATTATTTCTCCCAGTTTATCATTACAATTTTGTGGTTAATTGCCTCTCAATATTCATTATTTCTATATTCCTTATATTAATAGAAACCCTACATATTGCCTCAAACTCTCCTTTTGAAATCAACCCATTCTCAATTAATGGTCATTCACCCCTCTCAGATTCTATCATTAAACATTTGCAGTCACTCTTGACATTTCTCTTTACATCATATTCTATCTGTAAATTCTGCCAGAACATGCTATTATTCCAATCACTTCCCACCATCACCACTGTTAACAATTCACTCTGTGTCACCATCACCTCTCACTTGGATTATTGTAGTATATTTGTGACTGATCTCCTGACTTCCACATTTGCCTGCAGTCTATTTTCCACATAGTTGCCAGAGTGGTCCTATTAAAATGTCAATATCAGATCAACCCCACAAAAGTTTCACCATAAAAGCCAAATCCCTAAAACGACCTACTAGTAGCTTCGTGAATTATAAACTCTTGGAACTCATCTCCCATTATGCAACCTCACCATCACTCTTCTAAAACACAATGGACTCATTGCTCCTCCTCAATCATATAAGGCGTGCCTTCAGTTCAGGGCTGTGCACTGGCTTTTCCCTATGCCTAGAATGCAGTAGGGAGTGAGTCTCTTTAAATGACTTGAAAACAACCTCTCTACTCATTTATTATTACCCCTACTATCTTAATGGTCACAGGTGTATTCTTTATTAATAATACATTTAGAAAGAATCATTAATACTCCTTTTATAGCCTCATTAATGATCTAAAGAAATTTTTGCATTATGGACTATTTTTTCATAGAATCTTAGCAGTACATAATAGTCTTGAAAAAGTAATCAATCGTGAACACATGAAGTAATTTTAAAACAGTCCATCCTATTAAGAGATCAATTTTTTTTTTTAATTGCAGGTTTCGGTGACTTGTTCTTATTAATTAATTTATTTATTTTCACTGTGCTGGGTCTTTGTTTCTGTGTGAGGGCTTTCTCTAGTTGTGGCAGGCGGGGCCACTCTTCATCGCGATGCAAGGGCCTCTCACTATTGCGGCCTCTCTTGTTGCGGAGCACAGGCTCCATACGTGCAGGCTCAGTAGTTGTGACTCACCGGGCTACTTGCTCCGCGGCATGTGGGATCCTCCCAGACCAGAGCTCGAACCCATGTCCCCTGCATTAGCAGGCAGATTCTCAACCACTGCCCCACCAGGGAAGCCCAAGAGATTAATTTTTAATAAATCACCTTTTCACTTTTTTTGAATTTTATTTTATTTTATTTTTATTGAGAAGAAATACACATTTTTCTCAAGTGCATGTGGAACATTCTCCAAGATAGGTCACATGTTAGGCCACACAACTAATCTTAATACACTTAAAAAGGGTGAAATCATATCAAGCATCTTTTCAGACTGCAACCATATTAAACTAGAAATCAATTACAGAAAGAAAACTGGAAAATTCACAAATACATGAAGATTAAACAACATGCTACTAAACACCAATGGGTCAAACAAGAAACCAAATGATAAATCAAAAATCACCTTGACACAAACAAAAATGGAAGTGTAGCATCCCAAAATTTATGAGATGCAGCAAAAACAGTTCTAAGAGAGAATTTCTTAGCAATAGACGCCTACCTCAAGGAACAAGAAAAAGTCTCAAATAAATAACCTAACTGTACACCTCAAGAAACTAGAAAAAGAAGAAGGAACAAAGCCCAAATTTAGTATAAGGAAAAAATAAATATTACAGTAGAAACAAATAAAGTAGAGACTAAAAAGACAATAGAAAAGATCAATGAAATGAAAAGTTTGTTCTTTGAAAAGATAAACAAAATTGACACACTTTCAGCTAGAGATTTACCAAGAAAAATAGAGGACTCAAATAAATTAAAATCAGAAATGAAAGAGGAGATATTACATCTGATACCACAAAAATACAAAGGATCAAAGAGAGGACTATTAACAATTATACACCAACAAACTGGAAAACCTAGTAGAAATTAGTAAATTCCTAGAAACATACAATCTACTAAGACTGAATCATGAAGAAATAGAAAATGTGAACGGCCCAGTTACTGGGCAGCATTTAAGTACTGAAATCAATTTTGAGATCCAAATTAATATTTAAAAATATACAGAGTAATGGAAAAAATTTGCTGTTGTTGTTCATGACCACAGAAAGAACTTTGTCATTTTAGACTTGTTGAAAAGAGTTTCCTCTTTTAATTGTTATTTGATATTCCTTGTTGTGGCCACTATTTCTGTATTTTTTTTCTTTTTCCAGTTACATGGTTTTATAACTAGTTTGGGGTCATGCAATTGTAATAATGGGCAGTAAGAGAAAACTGAGTGGCAGAAATTTAAATTTGCATTTTGTTTTATGCAGATAATATGCAGATTGACTGTCATTTTGGGTGGTAGATCCCTAAATATACATCTAACCACTATTTGATAATTGTTTCCAGTTGATATCATGTGATAATATGATTCAATATATATACATATATTTTTCTATTAAAAAAGAACAATTTGTGGAATTATGCAAATTTTCTTTCACTAAAATAATAGTTTAAATATGCAAAAATCACTATAAATATATTTTATTTGATGTCCTTTAAAATTTAAATAAACTGTTTCTTGACTTTGGTGCCAAACACATTTATACAAACACATAAAAAAGCTCCAAATAAATTACCTAAAAATAGGTTTCATCCAGGTCAGAAAGCTTGTTGTGACACTATCATTGCATAATGAATACTGAAAAATATAAATTTATGTCACATTGATATAATGCCAACTTTCTATCAGTTCTCAAGGACTGCTTTATTTATCATTCAAAATAAATGATGCCACCTCACAATCTCATATAAAATCTCAATTTTCTTTGATGAATTTTATATAAATGCTGACAGATTTGATGACACCATTTTATGTGATGACTAAATCAGGACCCATATTGACATGTTTGCACATTAAAACATATTGCAATAATATATAAATCTCATATAAAATCTCACAATCTCATATAAAATCTCAATTTTCTTTGACGAGCTTTTATATAAATGCTGACAGATTTGATGATGCCATTTTATGTGAGACTAAATCAGGACTCATATTGACATGTTTGCATGTTAAAACATATTGCAATAATATCATATGCTTTGATTTACTTTTACACTTCATTCTTCACTTTGCATCATTTTCTAATATATATTTGAACAAAATAGATTCAAGGCAAAGTTCACTTTGGTATATCATAGTAATATTATTGAATATATCCCCAAACTATTGTATAATATATAATTAAATGGTGCTCCAGTGTTTATAAGAATTGCTTATGTTTTCTTTCTACATCATTTATTCTATCTGTAGGAGATATTGGCTCTTGTATATCATATTGCATCCTAAATTATTTCAAAATATTAGTCTCTTCTTCTAATACATAGACGTTTATGTAAATTCTTTGTATTTTGACACGTCATATTTGCTTACTGATTCTTAGACTCACAAAAAATATCAATTTTTAAAAGCACACATTTAGACATTATCTTAACCTAGAGTGCACATTGATTGAGTAATATTTCTAATATATTACTATTTAAGTGTCTTTTAATAAAATATGCTATGCCAGGTATAAGGGAATCTAAGTGTAATATATGCTGCTCTCCATAAATGTATTATTTCAATGGCTATCAAAATTTTTTTCGACTCACCATAATTCATCTGGCCAGTTCTATTTATGAGCAATCCTTAGACATTATTGTATACTAAAACTGTTCTCGTATTCAATGTGGTTAAGGGAGAGATTTTTTTTTTTAATTGGAGTATAATTGCTTTACAACGGTGTGTTAGTTTCTGCTGTATAACAAAGTGAATCAGTTATACATATACATATGTTCCCATATCTCTTCCCTCTTGCATCTCCCTCCCTCCCACTCTCCCTATCCCACCCCTCTAGGTGGTCACAAAGCACCGAGCTGATCTCCCTGTGCTATGTGGCTGCTTCCCACTAACTATCTATTTTACATTTGGTAGTGTATATATGTCCATGCCATTCTCTCACTTTGTCACAGCTTACCCTTCCCCCTCCCCATATCCTCAAGTCCATTCTCTAGTAGGTCTGTGTCTTTATTCCCGTCTTGCCCCAAGATTCTTCATGACCTTTTTTTTTTCCTTAGGTGCCATATATATGTGTTAGCATACAGTATTTGTTTTTCCCTTTCTGACTTACTTCACTCTGTATGATAGACTCTAGGTCCATCCACATCACTACAAATAACTCAATTTTGTTTCCTTTTATGGCTGAGTAATGTTCCATTGTATATATGTGAGAGATTGACCAGGTGTCTCCTTTGGGGAAAATGTAACCCCCAGAGAATAAGTAGAATGAAATTCACCCATACAACCTACCCACTGGAAATTTGTGACCTGACTGATGACACACAATTCCACACTTGTTTGGAGAAAGTGCATTTAAATGAAATTTGAAGAAAAAGAAGTAAAACATTCTAAATCATGAAGCCAGGAGCAGAGTCTACAAGGCATAAGAAAAATTATGAGGGACTCTTCAAAGAATAAATAGCTTGTTCAAAGTGAAGGTTTCATATCACAAAGAAATAGAAGGTATATTTGTAAATATAGACTGGAGCATATTACTTTTTCTTAGATTTCTTAGGAATCTCTATATGATAGGATCATGGGAAGCAAAGAAATAACCTTGCTTATATTTTCAGTTAGTAATTAGGCAAAATTGAGATATTTCCCTATATAAATGTGAGGGGGAAAGCAGGAGAAGGTGGATTCAGCAACAATGTGAGGGATTATTGTAGTTCTAGGTAGTGAAATAATAAAGTGAATAGAAAGGAAAGAGAACTCATGAAAGATATTTTTTAAAAGTAAATTTATATAGAAGATTGGATTTAGGGATGAAGAAATAAAATATCAGAGATGGCTAGAGATTGAATATAGGGTTGTCATGAATACACACAAATATATAATCATAAAATATTATATATAAGTAATTGGTTAACAGATTCCTAATCCTGAAGCTGAAATTTGGAAACTGTAGAATTGCTTAGCCTTCACTGACAATGTACATTTGTTACACATTTGCATTAATTATTTACACAGGGTTTGTGAAGTCTGACAGAAGGGCAGGAAAATGATAACATGCTCAAACTGTGTTCACAGGGGCCCTTTAACAGACATAGTTATAGGTACTCATCCAGATGTGATGTGTGTCCTAACAGATCAATCTAGCTTTTGGAATATGATCTGTAGCTATTTATCATGCATCTTTTCCATTTTTTAAATTTTATTTTATTTTATTATTTTTTAACATCTTTATTGGAGTATAATTGCTTTACAATGGTGTGTTAGTTTCTGCTGTATAACAAAGTGAATCAGCTATACATATACATATATCCCCGTATCTCCTCCCTCTTGCGTCTCCTTCCCTCCCACCCTTCCTATCCTACCCCTCTAGGTGGACAGAAAGTACAGAGTTGATCTCCCTGGGCTATGTGGCTTGTTCCCACTAGCTCTCTCAACCAGTCTCTCTTTCCACCACCCCCCTTTTTCATAAACCCTATGCTGTGTGGACAAAGTCCCACATTTTTATTTAACTTCCAGCTGAAGTTCTCACTGAAGCCAGAAGAAACACAGACGGACAGAAGAGCAAGAAAATTGCTCTTGTACAGCAGAGGGAATACAACCAATATTTTATAATAACTTTAAATGGAGTATAATCTATAAAATATTGAATCACTATGTTGTATACCTGAAACTAATATTGTAAATCAGCTATAATTCAAATTAAAAAAATATATATATACACCTTGTGAACTCTTACACAGTATAAAGAAACCAGAAATAAAGTGCCTGTTTTGTTCATTTTCCTTCTCAAAGTATAATAAATGGACTAGCATTTAGAAGTTCACTTATTAGGAAAAAATGTTAAAAATTTTAGTGTTTCCAAAATGTATGGATTATTTTTCCTCAGCTGTGTAATTGTGTGTGTGTATGTGAGTGTGTGTGTACCTGTCTTTAAGAATTAAATATTGGTGAGTTTTAAATTATCCATCTAAATGTACAATATTTATGAATTCTATATTGTTAACACATTCTATACTGTTACACACATTAACTAGAATAAAGGTTTAAAGTATTTTTTTATATGTACCTTTGGGTCCCTCAGAGTATCTAGCACAGTGCAATAATAAGCTTGCTGGAAATGTAAAAAATGAATAAATACATAATATCTCTGTGACTAAAAGGGTAGACCTTCAAGATAACTATTTAGGATTCAAAGTGAACTGTTCTTTAGATTAAAAATAGAGTTTTTCTTTGACAAGTGGCAGGTTAAAATATGACCTTAAATTAACCAAGACTGCTATCTCAGGAATGACAAAAGTTTCATCTTTGTATGCTTGGTTGATTGGGATCACCTAAATAAAATTCTTTGTTTAAGCTGTTTCAGTAATTAATGCAAAAAATATATAGATCAATAAGCTATACCTACCATGTACTCTAGATATAGCAGTAGTAGCATGCATATTTGCTGACCCCAATTTTATTCATTTATAAAACACTTTCGTCCATGGAACTATATAATACATCGAATTTCACAATATGAAGAAAAGCTTCTTATGATAGAGGCTCAGAGAAGGGAGAAACAATATAACAATATGTGAGCCACAGGCAAGACTTAGAGAAGAAAAGGAAGATACAATTAGCCTTTTGTGGATTGGTGGAAGTGTCAGGACATATGAGAAAATATAAGTGAAAAATATACACATAATCATAGAATACTATCCATTGGACATTAATATCAAGTACAGGCAAGTTCCCTGAAAATAGATTGTATTCTTAAGTGTACTTCTAAGTACCTTTCTCTGCTGGCCCTGTGCCCCCAAACTCCCATTACCTTTGCTTTATTTCCTCCATTCTGACTCTATTTTTAATCTCTCTTCACCTATAATTCTACAAAAAAAAAAAAGGATCTGTAATTGCTGCTTCCCTTCTGCCTTTTCAGTTCTCAGGCCACTGTTCTTTTACTTTAAAACCCATCCATAATGAAACTGTTTTCTTAAAGGTTACCAATGACCTCCAAATTGTCAAGTTTGATTGCTGCTTTATCATCGTTCTTAGACTCTGCAGAATTTGTTAACAATCCATTTCTAAAAAGTCTACTTTCCATCCATGAGAAGTTGTTCTCTTTGTTTCATACTGAATTTTCAAGGTCTTTTACTGGGTCATTCCAAATGTATTATCTTCTTTTTTATTTCTTTAACATTATTTACTGAGCTTTAAATATTTGTCAAGATCCTTATGAGTATGGAAAATTAAGACTTGTCCTCAGTGAGCTCATGCTCTAACTGGGTTGTTAGGAATACAGAGAAGTACACAATGCTCAAGTGAAAAAATGTAAACACACCTTTAGGAGGTGACAAAAGACGTTTCCTGTATTTGAAAAAGTTTCAGAATTAAGTGACTACTGGAAACTGGGATTCATGTGGACATAAATTTCACCAATTTGATAAGTTGCTTATTCATTCCTATTATTAATACAATAAATAATCCATTGATGGAATCATGAACCTCGCCTATCTCTGAAAACAAAGACAGCCCTCTCTGAGGGGAGATTATTAGAGTTCCCTACAGCACTTTATTTCACTTGTCTACTTTGGAAACCATTTCAGGAGGAACTACCTCTTGCAGAGTATCTGTGATTGCCCAAAGGCAGGTCATTTGTAGAGACGTGGATGGACCTAGAGAGTGTCATACAGAGTGAAGTAAGTCAGAGAAAAACAAATATCGTATATTAACACATATGTGGAATCTAGAAAAATGGTATAGATGATCTTATTTGCAAAGCAGAAATAGAAACACAGAAGTAGAGAACAAATGTATGTATACCGAGGGGGAAAGGGGAGGGTGGGAGGAACTGGGAGATTGAGATTGACACATATACACTATTGACACTATGTATAAAATAGATAACTAATGAGAACATACTGTATAGCACAGGGAACTCTACTTAACGCTCTATGATGACCTAAATGGGAAGGAAATCAAAAAAAAAAGGGATATAAGTATATGTATAGCTGATTCATTTTGCTCTACAGTAGAAACTAACAGAACATTGTAAAGCAACTATACTTCAATAAAACTTAATTTTAAAAAGATATACCTAAAAAAAAAAAGATATACCTAAAATTTCCTAAACTATAGATAAGCTTACAACCAAACTTCTGTTCACTCTTCAGAATAACATTAAACAAACTGTATACTTATTGATGCATTTGAATATAGAAAATAAAAGAAAACAAGTCAAAATTTCACAGATTCACATTTGATTATCATCAAATAATATGATGTGGTTTTATTACTCCTCTAGTTTTCAAGTAATAGTCCAAAAAGATTTCTGAAGGATGACTTAATGAGGTCAATGACTGATAAGTGGAAATAATGACATATAGTACATATACTAATCAATGATTTACAAATCATTTTTAACACTATCTGTTAAAAAGCTCTAAAGGAAATATTTTAAAATTGTATGTTCTTCATTTTTTAGAAAAATAAGTGGAACTTTATTATATTTGAGTGATGTGGTCACAGTAAAACAATTAACAAGTGAAGAAAAAAAGAGTAAAATAAGCATGTCCCTTTTTATTGTCTTCTGTTTTTGTCACTATTCTGTGTTGTCCTTATTGATGATAGATATTCTTTTAAAAGAATCAAAATACCAAAAATTATTCTTCTTGGAGAATGCAAGGCTTTCTCTGATGAAACCAAATGGGTTGCAGTTATAAAGAAAATTTCACATTGATAAACCTGAAATAGAAACGTTTCAAATAGTACATATCAGATCTGAATCAGATCTCAAAGGCTCAGAGGTTCATGACCTTAACTTCTTTGAAATGATGTCTTGAAACTTTTCAGGCTTGTGAGAATATTATACAACTTATTTAAATCTTATGGTTTACACTGATGTCAATTACAAAAAAACAAAGCAAAAGAAAACACTGGGCAGTAATTATGTTAATTATAGTGAAGGAAACCATGGATAAAATGAGCTGTGTGCTGCTTTGTGGAAAGATATTGCTTCACAGATCTAAATATCATTTAAAGAATTTATAAAAGAAAAGTACAGAGAATTTATTTCATAATGTGGATACTACTTTGGGATATAAGTCAAAATAATAATAATTAGATATTAGCTGATGAGAAAATACAATTTTAATAATACCATTCAGTCTCTAAAGACATGAACTATTTAACTAAGAAATTTGCACAATTAAGAAATAACTATTTGATGACCAAATTTTTATGGGATTCCATAAAATTTTAAATAAATTAAAATATAAATAAATAAACACAATAGCTTTGAAACAAATAATCTTTTAGCACAGTGACATTTTGTTTGTAATGATACACCTCAATCAGTAAAAAGATTTTGAGACCATGGTCTCAATAACCATTATTATTTATTAATATATTATATTCAGGTATTATTTAATTGCTGTATTTTGTACACCATAAAATAGACACAAGGTAGAAATGAGTAAGATTTGCTTGATATCATCGAGTTGTATATGCCCTGTCTTAAAGACTACTACTCTGATATCATAAACAACTGTATCATAAGCTATTTCCTAGGCCTGGATTCCTGTACCATCTATAGAAACCTAGAGCTCTTTATTGCTGTTTCCAAGAATCTAAAGGCTGTTTAAACAATGTGAAGGAGATTGTTTGAAACAGAGTCCATCTGTGAAAATGTCATCCCCAAATAGATGAGTGAATGTTTTTCCAAAGGTATCTTATAGCTGCTGAGCTCATATTAGGTAGCACTGGAAATAACTATTGCAGGATAAACATAAGAAGTATGAATATTATGAGGGATAGTGTCAAGGACCTCCGTCAATTCACCAAAGAATATTTGGTATACCGCATATGAGTAAAGTTAAAATATTTGATCATCCTTATTCTACAGAGGGAACAGTTAAAGTCTGAGGAAGTTAAAGGCACTGTTTAAAAGCTGGTTTAACATAAAGATGCATGACCATCTTTAAAACGGTGAAATGGAAACTAGAAAAAAGAGTTCCTACAAACTACTATGTATAAAATAAATAAGCTACAAGGTTATATAGTACAAACACGGGAAATATAGCCAATATTTTATAGCAACTATAAATGCAATAGAACCTTTAAAAATTGTGAATCACTATGTTGTGCACCTGAAACATCTAATATTGTACATCGAACATACCACAAAAAGAAAAAGAGAAAAAAAAGAAACAAAGGTTCCTGTCTCTCAGATCAATGAGTGAGAGAATGAGTCAATTTTTAAAAAATCATTGATGAAGCAAAAGGCAAAAACCTCTTTATATGTTGGTCTCAACCTAGGATCAATTGTAGAATTTGATTACCAACATAACATCACATTGTAGTATCATGTACCTAGAAGCAATATAAACTTCTAAGTCAACACTTCTATATTAATTTGGGAGGTCACTTTTTACTTTATGCTTTATTGTGAAGTTATTTCAAAGGAAATCTGCCCATCTAAAGTGAAACTGAATGTAAGACTTGCTTTTCTAATCAGTACACATACTAGAAGACAGAGTTAGATTCATTTTGCTGCTGCTGTTGCCTTTTCTGCAACTTCAATTACATTGTGATGTTTGGGGAGTACATGATTTACCTGATATGTTTATGAGATGGAGGTAAAACAGGAAGACAGGGATAATGAGGTTGCCTGCTGCAAACTGTTTGTAGAGCATACCCTTCCAGTAGGCAGTGATCCACATCAAGAAGAAATACAGAAATAGATGCCGACATGGTCCTTGAAGAAAAGATTGAGTAATAACTTCATGCTTTTTGTAAAAGGATGATTATATTATAAAAGAAAAACACACACACAAAGCACTGATATTGACCACAGGAACAATGTAGTCAATTTGTTAATTGAACTGAATTTGCATGGAAAATGCAGATATTTCAATATTGAATTATTGTCCATTTTGTCCTTTTGCACTCAGATACTTGATTTACATATCTTTATTCAGGAGAGACCCTTTCAAATTCTTTGAAATGCAAACATATATAATAACAAAAATATTTAGAATTTCACATAAAGGTTTCATAAGAATTGTTCACCTAAATGTATTTAAATAAAAAGTGAAGTGGGTTTATTATTATAGGTATTTGACACATACCGTATGTTGATTTTCTATTTTATGAGAGTTTCATGTGGTACATAGGTTTATTTTATTGGAAGTCTATTTAATATAGGAAAAATGTTACTGTGTATAGATAGTCCTGATCTATCACCATAGCTGCACTGATTAGATTAATCTGTTTCCTGTATAACTACATCTAATCACACATTGCAAAATAAAGATTTTTCAACATGTCATTGTCATCCAACTAGATTTCTTTGTATTCTGCTTGCAAACTTAATTTCAGGCATAAAGTACGTTAAAAAAGAAAATAATCCATTAGGTAGCAGCATTTCTCCTGAGCACTCCAAGATCAAACTCATCTTAGTGGTTATATTTCATTGCTCTTCAGTACAGGTTAGGAAGATTATTCTCATTTTAAACATTGTTAGTTTTACTTTAAAAGTACAGAAACATTTCCAGGTAATAAAAAATGTTTAGCAAGCTACATTACCTCAAGGCTACACCACCTACACCATATAGAGATGATCAAATGAAACCATCATTCTTTACAATCCTGTCATAAATGTTTACTGCAATGGTGCTGTCAGGCTACCTGAAATAAAGTAGGCCAGAGTCCTTGCACACAACATTTCAGAGTTCTATTCTGTGGCTGCCTTCTACCATCCCCCAAACTCCTCCCCTTGGTGGTACTCACAAAAACTGGGATCAAAGCAGACCCTTGGTCAGTGGGTCAGCAATATTTCAGTCTCATTTATGTGAGAAATTGGAATGTAGGCTACATCTTTATACCAGAATACCAGAGTAACAAGCATTTGAGAAAAAAGCAAAACATATTTTGTTCTTACTTCCTCTTCTTTTTTCACCATTTCTTCTTTTCTGTAAAGTTATATCTATAATTTGCTCATGAAAATCTTCCCATTGAATTAATAATGTATTTATTAAAATAAATTATCTGTGTATATCAGACTATCAAGAGTTATAGGAGTACACTGCTGACACAACCATACATCCTTCTTTTGCTGGCTTAATTTTTAGTTTGAAAGATGAAAGACTGACCTGAAAAAAACATTTGATATACAGTGCTGTATCTTATATTTTTATTTTATCTGAAATTCTATGAAAATAAAGATATTAAGATGCATCAAACTGAAATGAAAAATAAATTATTTTCCTTGTAGGTAAGTATAGGTAAGCATATGCTTTTGTAATTAGCTTTTTAAAATAGATACACCAAATCAAAAGCAGATTCCATACACAGGTCTCTACCTAATAAATAGCCTATTTTGTAGGGAGGTCAGCACACGTGGGAAATGATAAGTCCTAAAGATCAAATTACTCCTTCCTCTCTGTTGTGTAAAGTGTTCAAGCTGAAACTTGTTGGAGTATATTTCTATACTGTTGTTAGTTCAGTAGCATTAAAAAAACCTAGAAGTTTTTTAAATGTGGGAAGAAGATCCAATTACCCCATCTTAAATGTAAAAGCCTAGAAACCATAAAACTGAACGATTCAATAAATCAACTGAAGAAACCTGCCAAGAGGATATATTAGTGACTTATTCATCTTTAAGCATATATAAAAGACTGGACTCTAGGGATGTTGTCATAAAAAGGAATTTTCTAGTATACTCATTAATCCAACTATTATTTTTCCCCACTTTAGACATTTTCTACTATACATTCAGGACTTAGAGATGTGATGAGCTTGACTGATGTTGTTAGGCAACCTTCTCCCCTCTGGCCTCACATATCATCATGTTAAATTTCTCTAAGTTGTACATTTGGGGGAACATTGGAAGAGATAATTTTAATTTTGCTAATATCATTGTATGTGTTTGATTCTCTAGCAGTGCATTATTCATCACATAAAATTTGATCCAGGGAAACACATACCAATCTGTAGAGTGGGTAACATGTTAAAAAAGAAAAAAAAAAGCATGAGAAATACTGCCAAGAGTACATATTCAGTTTAGAGCAGCATTTAAGTGGTTCCAAACACTCATTTGCTTTCATCTTCATTTTATTTTATTTATTTATTTATTTATTTTTAAGATGTTGGGGGTAGGAGTTTATTAATTAATTTATTTATTTTTGCTGTGTTGGGTCTTCGTTTCTGTGCGTGGGCTTTCTCTAGTTGCAGCGAACGGGGGCCACTCTTCATCGCGGCGCGCGGGCCTCTCACTATCGCGGCCTCTCTTGTTGTGGAGCACAGGCTCCAGATGCGCAGGCTCAGTAATTGTAGCTCACGGGCCCAGTTGCTCTGCGGCATGTGGGATGCTCCCAGACCAGGGCTCGAACCCGTGTCCCCTGCATTGGCAGGCGGACTCTCAACCACTGCACCATCAGGGAAGCCCTTTATTTTATTTTTACATATTTATTGGAGTATAATTGCTTTACAATTATGTGTGTTAGTTTCTGCTTTATAAAGTTTCTGCTTTAGAACAAAGGGAATCAGCTATACATATACATTTATCCCCATATCTCCTCCCACTTGTGTATCCCTCCCACCCTCCTTATCCCACCCCTCTAAGTGGACATAAAGCACTGAGCTGATCTCCCTGTGCTATGTGGCTGCTTCACACTAGCTATCTATTTTACATTTGGTAGTATATATAAGTCCATGCCACTCTCTCACTTTGTCACAGCTTACCCTCCCCCCTCCCCATGTCCTCAGGTCCATTCTCTACATCTGCTTCTTTATTCCTGTCCTGCCCCTAGGCTCTTCATAACCTTTTTTTTTTTCTTTTTAATCATCAGTTGTGGGATACCTTATATGGAGATTTCAGTGTTTCTCAGTTTGATACATTGCCCAGTTTTCCTTTTGAACTCATTCATGTATTAAGGCTGATCGAGTGTTCTGCAGATAAAATTTTGGTGCTTTGAGTCATTCTTTAAATAAAATACAGGAACTTTCTTTCCTTGAAGTGACATAAAAATAAACTTTGAGGTGTGAATTTTTTTTTTAATTTATTTTCCTCACAATCTCTTCGTGTTACCACAAACCACAGGAAACAAAATCACAAATTTTTAATTTTGCAGAGAGAATAAGCGAGTAGTGGGATTTTTTGTCCAAGGCTAACTCTATTGTTCTTTCTCTCTCCACTCAGGCTTTATTATTTAAACACCCCCAATTTGATTGAGAAGTGTGATTTCCAGTTATTGCTCAAATAAAATGCCCATCGATAATAACACAATTTGTTCCAAGTTTTAACTTTAAGAATAAAATCATAACGATGTCTTGAGGCACGGCAATTTCATCATTTAATTTTTTCCCCTGTTAAGGTAGTGAAACAAATAAAGGAGAATCTTATAATAACTTAT
Organism: Monodon monoceros; assembly: GCF_005190385.1. Taxonomy (NCBI): domain Eukaryota; kingdom Metazoa; phylum Chordata; class Mammalia; order Artiodactyla; family Monodontidae; genus Monodon; species Monodon monoceros. Next base: position 36,680,580 of record NW_021703767.1, read on the forward strand.
GAAATTTTTTGTTCATAAATTTGCAAGAACCAGACTTACTATAATGATGCATGGTTGTCTGAACTTCTTATTTTGATAGTTTCAGAAATTATGATGTTTTCATGATACATAATTATTAGTTCTCCTGGTGGAATACATTTTTGTACAAATCCAAAAATCTTTTGAGTCCATTAGAAAATATATTAAATGGCCCCAAAAATCTTTTGAGTCCATTAGAAAATATATTAAATGGCCCTTTAATTTGTCTTTTGCTTTTGAACATATTTTTCTCTCAATTATAGTTTTACCAGTGTCCTTACTAAAACACTGAATACATCATACTAAAACTATACTTTAATGACAAACGTTCAACAATTAATTCTAAGTAATCTATTTTGCTATTCAATATATATTACGTACTTGACATTCTGCTATGTGGTCTAAGGGATATATTTATGTTCAAATTATAGAGATAAAATAGCATACAAAAGCCTAATATTAATCAGAACAGGAATCCATATTAAGATTCCAAATTTGTAATATCAATATTAGAGAAGTCTTCATGGAGGAGTTAAACACTGCTGTCATAAAAATACAAAACACTTGCTCAAATTTTATTAACATAAAATGAGGCACAATCTTATAATCCTTTATTACCCAGATCATTGAAGTAACTCTGAAAGTGTCTCCTTGATAATTTTTACCTCCTACTCATTCTCTACACCACTTCTAGGGGTGTTAAAGATCAAAAATGATCATGCCATGTTGTTTTAAGTACTCTGTTGTCTGTCTGCTATTTGATAAAATCCAAACTCTAAAGTGAAAAATATAAAGATATTTGCATCTTACTGCAGCCTAAAATTTTACTTCTGTTCACGTGCAATTCTTCTACTGACTCCTGAAGACTCAGCTCAAATGGCATTTCCACTGATAAAACTTGCTTGGCTCCACAAGCTAGGTTTTGTGACTGTCTTCAGTTTCTCAACTTTTGAGTAAGACCTATATTACAGTATCTAATATATTATATGCTAACATATGAACATATGCATACATTTCCTTGATTTCAAGGACCATCAGTGGTACAGGATGACTGTGAACATATTTACCTTCCTATTACTCTTGGACTTCTCCTTATTATCTAACATCTTAATAAATACTGTATCTTCCTGCAATGGCCTGGTTGGTGGGAACAAGTTGTTCTTTAATGTTGGCTCAGATCAAGGCTGAGAGGAATGAAGATCAAGATACAAGGAAGAGGAAAGTAGTGTACTGTAATATTGTCTACTTTCAATTTTGCCTGCTTTCATAGCACTGTATGTAGAATCTGGAGAGCTGTGAGAAGTAATCTAAATATTCAAAATTCCATAAAAGACACTTTAAGAGCATATTTGTTATTTTAAAATATCAATTGAGTATGATATTCTGTTACTATTTTATTTTGAAGACTTTCAATTAGCCCTCAAAATTTCAAAACAGAGCTTATGACTAATATGAATTTGGAACATGAGATTTAAAAGTAAAATACCTTTTTAAAGTATTTTAAAGGGTATCTCATTGTGAGAAAGTTCCTTATAAAGAACTGAACGTAAAGAACCTGACCTTAAAATTTGGGAAGGTGGGGCTTCCCCGGTGGTGCAGTGGTTGAGAGTCCGCCTGCCGATGCAGGGTACATGGATTCGTGCCCCGATCCGGGAAGATCCCACATGCCGCGGAGCGGCTGGGCCCGTGAGCCATGGTTGCTGGGCCTGCGCGTCCGGAGCCTGTGCTCTGCAATGGGAGAGGCCATGACAATGAGAGGCCTGCGTACTGCAAAAAAAAAAAAAAAAAAAAATTGGGGAAGGTGTATTTTCTCTTATCAAGGTCTAGTCAACTAACTCCCATTCCTGAAATAAAATAGTGAAGAGCCAACTAAAAATCAATTCACCATGTCTGAGGCTTCCAGCTCCAGAACAAGCAAGAGCAGACATAATATGATTATGAGGACTCAGAGCATTCAGGATGTACAGCTGAATCCCACATAAATTGCCAGCCAAAGGGAAATGTTGCTGGATGCCTTCTTAACAGGGATTTACAACAATTGAGCTTTTCGATATGTATTTCTGTAGTGTGGTGGATCCCAAGTCCAAAAATGAGGCTTTCATAGTCACAAATTCTGCCAACACTTTAGCTCATTACTCTACAAGCCTTCGATAATTACAACATTAATATTGTTGGGCATTTAGTACATTAAAGCATTTGCCACTGTTATGAAGATTTTCCTGGAAAAAAAATGACTGAAATCATCCCTATTTATATAAAATTGACACCTGAAAATAAATGCTTTTTATGATGTGATGCAATGCATTGGTGCAAAAAGATATCCAGCAGGATTAATTTAATACTGTTTACAGCAGTATCTGGCAAAAAACTTAAAAAATAAGAACAAAAGAATTATTTTAAATTTCCCCGTGATTTATGAAAAAATATGAATTTTTATAAGCATGTAGATATGAAAATCACATTTAGTGTATACACACACACACAGATTTAATACATATATACCCAGAATTCCTTTATTGTACAATAGAAAAATATCATTCCTTTAATCAGGAACATGAGGGTTATCCTCTGCATATGGCCAGCATAGATAAATCTGTTAAACTGAATCTACTTAGGCAGTTTCTGTCAGAGAACATAATTTTGCATTGTGTACATCAGCTAAACAGCCATAAGGGACACCACTAGGCCCTGAGTCAAGAGAAATAGGACAAAAATGACTAGTCACAGATTTTGGTAGCAGATACCAGGAAGATGCACAGGAATAGGAATATTCCTCAGTAGACCTAAGTTGGAAGAGGAATAAAACTTCCCCCACAACAGAGAACACACAGCAAGATGAAACCATTGATGCAGCAGCCTCACATCTAATGACAAGGGGTCAGAAAACTTTCCCTACACCAAGAAAAGTTTCATCATCTCTTTAGGGACTTGAATATTGAACTGGTCAAATAGTTATCCAAAATATTTTTGGATAATGAAATTGAGTGAGGTATTACGTAGCAAGTTTTTCAGGCATGAGAAGGATTGCTGAAATCCTTGACATATTGTACTACTAAAATAAGAAATACTTAGACTGTTAATGTGTAATTATTTTCATAATTTGTATTCCTATGGTTCTATATGTCCTTGCATTTTTAATATGCAATAGTACCTTTCACATAGAAAAATACCAGCCACCTGTTCTGTCCCAAGAATGACTTTGCCATGAGTGTACTACTTTAGCTTTTTCTCATGTTTCCTAAGCAACAAAGTTACAGAAGTTTTATGTCTTTGGCTTTTAACACCAAGAAAGCAATTTTTTCCCCGATTGAGTCCAATGAGAAAAAAGCCCCTTTATTTGGTAGACATTATTATATACTTTGGCACTTCCTATAAGTTATTCTTCTATATCTTCCTTGGGGCAGCCACCTGGCATTGTGCTGTTAAATAATTTACACCCATTATGAAACAGAATACAATCTGACTCATAGTATTTCCCAACCATGCAATAATAAAGTATGCTAACAGCAGGATTGTTTGGTGTCAAAATTCATGATTTCTTAGCTTCTATGTTGGTATTAGCTGAAGGTATAATTACTTCTGTAAAAGTCCCACCTTGATGTATCTTTACATCATCTTCAGAACAACAGTATAGTGAACTTGAAAGAGCTCCTATCTGTGCAGAAAGACCCAGATCATCATAACACGTGATTTGAGCAAATGTCATTTTTGCTTTCATAGTCATACTTTTTCTATTACAAAAATGAAGTGTATAAACTACACCCTTTATAGGAAAATTGTACTGATATGTTTAAAAAGATGTGAAAATAGAGACTTTAGACTACTGATCTGTCAACCTTAAAATAAAACAGCCAGAGTTATTTTACCAGCAAAATGAGTTTATCAGCAGCTGAGACTGTGCGTCCGGAGCCTGTGCTCCACAATGGGAGAGGCCACAACAGTGAGAGGCCCACGTACCGCAAAAAAAATAAAATTAAAAAAAAGTCTGTAAGAATTAACTATTTTGTAAAGAATTAGTAGTTTTTAAAATCAGATTATTGAGAATTTATATACAATAAAAGTTACCATTCTTGTGTAGAAGTCTATGAGTTTTGACAACTATTGATATTCCTTACTTAAATAGTAAGGAAATAGATATTCTGACCTTGAGTGAATTTGAGAATGTCTGACTTTATTTTCTTGTTATAAATCTTTGATGTAATAGTCATGGCTCCTTCATGGAATTTCTATCAGAATTATAATAGAAAATGAATGGAAAAAGACCAAACTCGATGTTTTAAATAAATAAATGGATGCTGACCTCTGCTGCCTCCTACCAATTCAATTCAAGAGTAAGAGAAATAGGGGCTTCCCTGGTGGTGCAGTGGTTGGGAGTCTGCCTGCCGATGCAGGGGACGCGGGTTTGTGCCTCGGTCCGGGAAGATCCCACATGCCGCGGAGTGGCTGGGCCCGTGAGCCATGGCCGCTGAGCCTGTCCGTCTGGAGCTTGTGCTCCACAACGGGAGAGACCACAGCAGTGAGAGATCCGCCTACCGCAAAAGAAAAAAAAAAAAAGAGTAAGAGAAATAAATAACTCATCATTCATTCATATATTCATTCATCTAGTCATTAAAAATACTAATTGAGGGAATTCTGTGTGCTAACAGTATGCTAGCTGCTGAAAATTCAATGATAAACAAAACAGACTTTAAAAAGTAATAAAGCTATAAAGGCAAGAACAGAATTTCATGAGATAAAATAACAGAGATCTCCAAATTTAGATTTGTAAGTTAGAGGATATCTTCTCTGAGAAGTAATGTTTGACTTAATACTTAGTGAATTATCAAGTGTTAGCCACCCATAGAGATATACAATAGTAATGGGATGACAATATCAGATATAGGAAATAATATATATGATGTCCCTTCCTGAGAAAGAGTATAAAGAATTGATGGGAGACCAGCAGGACTAAAGCATAGAGTGCGATAGAAGAATAATTTGAAGCTGAAGTAAAGGTAAACCAAACTGTGCAAAACCCTGTAGATCTATGGACCTGGCTCTTTGTTAGAATATGAATGATTGGAACTTTCTTGTGGCCAATCTTTTCAAGAAATGCAGGCCTACTCTATGATGCTCAGCTTGGAGGAGGGTCAAAGACCCAAATTCAAGGCTAAGTATCATTAAGCTTTTTAACTCATGCTGACTACTCTAACAATTGGACATGAAAATGCTGTATGGGGGTATATGAAGGAACATTTGAGGGCACTGTGGATGGAGCTGCTCAGAGAATGGATGAGCACACTCTGCTTACTGCTCCAGTGTCAGGTAGATAACCTCACATGACTTTAACCAGTCAGTATATTGGGACCATGTTCTTTCATGGTTCAAGCAGCTCACTGAGTGTCATTCATTTGCTAAGTTGAAAATCCCTAAATTTGGTTTGAGAGTAATCACTCCCTGCTGACTTTCCTATACATAGCCAAAAATGATATGGGTCAACATCTAGGCTGATGGCTCTGAAGCTGCTGATACATCAGTTAGCCAACTAATGCTTGCAAACCATGACAACTGCCGCTCCAAACTTGTCATAATGGCCTGGTCATGATAATGGTGAGTGAAGGCAGGATTGAAGTAAGGCATCTTAACCTTTTCCAAATGTGATGCTGAGGAATACTGTATTATTTAATTACAAACTTTATTTTAACTAGTCAGTCCTAATAAATGTTACTTTGATTCTCTTGGCAGCCAAGATGGCAAAGTAGGAAGACTCTGAGCTCACCTCTTCCCAAGGGCACACAAAAGTTACAAGTATTTGCAGAACAACTATTGATGAGAAAGACCAAAATATACCAGAAAAGATCTTATACAGCTAAAGATATAAAGACAGAAACACAACAAGACAGTAATAGGGGAAGAGACATGATATAGTCAAGAACCATAGCTCCTGGTGGGTGACCAACAAACGGGAGGATAAATGGTTTTCCCAAAGGATAAGGGGCTCCTAGCTCCACACCAGGCTCACCAGCCCAGGAGGTTCCTTCATGAGGAAGATGAGCCCCCAGAACATTTGGCGTTGAAGACCAGTGGAGCTTATTTTCAGGAGAGCCAGAGGGCTATGAGAAATAGAGACTCCTCTATTAAAGAATGCACACAAAATCTCAGCCCACTCTCACCAGTTTTATTCAATGTATAATAGTATTGGAAGTCATAGCCACAGCAATCAGACAAGAAAATAAGGAATCCAAATTGGAAAGGAAGTAGTAAAACTGTCATTGTTTGCAGATGACATGATACTATACATAGAAAATAATAAACACACCACCAAAATACTACTAGAACTCATCAATGAATTCAATAAAGCTTCAGGATACAAAATTAATGTACAGAAATCTGTTTTCTCTATACACTAGTAACAAACTGTCAGAAAGAGATATAAAGAAAACAATCCCATTTACAATCAGTTCCAAAAGAATAAAAAAACAAAAACCTAGGAATAAATCTAACTAAGGAGGTAAAATACCTGTACACAAAAAACCTTAAGACACTAATAAAAATTTGAAGATGACACAGATAGAAATTTATACCATGTTAATGGATTCAAAGAATTAATATTGTTTAAATGACCATATTACCCAAAGCAATCCACAGATTCAAAGCAATTCCTATAAAATGGCATTTTTCACACAACTAGAGCAAATAATTCTAAAATTTGTATGGAAGCACAAAAGACCTTGAATAGCCAAAACAATCTGAGAAAGAAGAACAAAGCTGGAGGTTTCATGCTACCAGATCTCAACCTATATTACAAAGCTACAGTAATCAAAACAGTATGGTACTGTCACTAAAATAGACACATAGATCAATGGAATAGAATAGAGAGTTCAAAAATAAAACTAAACTTATATGGGCAATTGATGTATGACAAAGGAGGCCAGAATATACAATGGGGAAAAGACAGCCTCGTCTATAAATTGCATTGGGAAAACTGGACAGCTTCATACAAACCAATCAAACTGGACTACTGTCTCACATCATGTACAAAAATAAGTTCAAAATGGATAAAAGACTTACATGTAAGACTTGAAACCATAAAGCTTCTAGAAGAAAACATAGGCAGTACACTCTTGGACATCAGTCTTAACAATTTTTTTTTAAATATGTCTCCTCAAGCAAGGGAAACAAAAGCAAAAATAAACAAGTGAGACTACATCAAACTAAAAAGCTTTTGCACAGCAAAGAAAGCTATCAACAGAAAAAAGGCTGCCTACTGAACGGGAAAAGATATTTGCAAATAATATATCTGATAAAGTGTTAATATCCAAAATATACAAAGAACGCATACAATTCAGTATCAAAAAAACAAACTCAATTAAAAAATGAGCAAAGGATCTGAATAGACATTTTTCTACACTCTACACACAAAAAATGAATAGATGTTTTAGAATTGATGATCATGTGTACAGAAAAATCTGCCAGGAAAATTTACTGTGGGACTAACCAGAAAAACTAAGAAAAGCAGGGTGATAAAGGAAAGAGATATAAGATCAAGGGAGGCTTTTAAGTGGGAAACAGAGGAAATTCAGATGATCCAGTTGTAAGGGGCATCTTGAACATGTAGGCAAAATGGGCAAAAATTGAAGATGTGAATTCATTAGGAAGACAAGAGAGGATGGGGTGCAGAGCAAATGTGAAGGAATTGGCCTCCACTAGGAAGAGGGATCCTTTCTCTTTCCTAAAACAGAAAAAAATAAAAATAAAGCCTGAGGCATATGGCTCTAAGTACTAGACTTTCTATTAGAGAAATGAGGGAGTTCCCATCTGATTGCTTCTATTTCTTACAATGAGTTCTGTGGCAATACCATCAGCCGAACATGTGTGTTGGGGACGTTAGAAATAACTAAGATGTTTGACAGCAGAAAAAACATAATGCAGAGTCTCTAGGGATAGTGGGAAAGTAAGTTAGACAGGATTGAATTCCCTACCTTTCAACTAGTTTCAAAGAAATGATTAGCCAGGATCACCCCTTTTAGGAAGGTACAAGTTATGTCATTTGGGAATACAAACTTATGTTATAGGTCTACTCCAAGAGAAATAAAACATAGATATCAGATATAGTGTGGTAGTCTAGATAAGAAGAAAAAATGTGCTACTAGGTTCCACCACTTACTGGCTGCATTACTTGGACAAGTTATATAACCTCTAAGTTTAAAATTTCCCATATGAAAATTTAAAATAATAATAAACTCTATGAGTTGATGTATTAAAAGTCTTAATGTGTGTAAAACATTTGGCATAAAACATGGTACATAATGGGATTTCAACAATGGTTCTGGTGAGGGTGGTAATAGAAATAGTAGTAATAATTTTAGAGCCACATGATGAGGACAGCGATAAAAAGCAGAATACATCATAATCTGTTCCCCAGCTCATTATTCAAGCAAATCACTACTGTGTTATCTGTTCACATCCCTTCTTTCTAGACATGGGCCTTTATACCAACCTTGCCTGTTATATTCCAGCCAGGCTGAACTACATACAGTATTCAAAAAAACACCATGGTACCTTATACATATACACATTTGCACAAGGTTTTCCTTCTGCCTGGAAATATAACCAGGAATACCAGCATCCCCACCAACACATACAAACAAACACACACACATGCACACGCATATGCACACACACACACACACACACAAAACCACCCCACTCTTCTTTTGCCAAAGGGGTACTTAATTTTTAAAATTCAATCAGTCATCTTTCCAAAAAGCCTTTCCTGAATGCAGGTTAGTGGCCATTCCTCTTTTCACTCCTCTGATACAGAGTGAATCATATAATATTGTATGTGTCTTTCCAATTACTTGTGAGCTCCCTGAGAGAAGAGGCAGTTTCTTCTATACATTAAGTACTTTACACTGTTACTGACAAAAGAAGGGCTCCATATGTAGTCACCTAATGAATGCATGGGACCTATGAAAGTAGAGATATCTCCATGCATACCTTAAGCAAAGCTTCAGAGACAGCAAATTTTGCATAAGAATAATTTGGGGATGAAAAGGCTGGAGTATTTCCAAGTGATTAAAACCCTACCAGGTGCACCATCAGCAATAACGGTGGCAGTAGCGAAACCCCAAGTTGATTCCAGGTTTGTTAAGGAGAAGGATCTGCAATTCTGAAGGATAATAAACCACATGATATATAGGTGATATTGGTGCACAGGTGAAGGTGGGTAACGGTGGAACTTTCCAGGAATAAAAACTTCAGATCCCCAAATTCTTAATATCTAAATAAAATGAATGATGAAACAACCTCAAAAAAATTTTGGAGAGAGTGATTAAGGTATGGACATGCCCTTCTATGATAGGAAATGTCATAGAAAAGCACATGACAAGTAACATGGCATTTTGTGCAACTTTTATTTTGGGTTGATTTTTTCTGCTATTAGCAAATTTTATTTTCTGACTAACATTTAACCTATGTTCTGTTTGGGATTTGAAAGATTTCTTCTCATATGTTCATTTAATTGTTTTGTGGTAGACTTTGATGATAAATTTTGGGTGTATAGCTACTCTGCAGGTGGTTAATAGATTTCCCCATACTTACAAAGAGTTTTGCCTAAGATCACGCTATAATTTTGCCTCCCATGTTAACAAAATGCATTATCATTTCAATAATCCAATTCAGTGTGTTTCTTACAAGCAAAATCACAGATTTATTGAGCTATAAAAAGACAAATCAAGTAAATAAAAAGCTTTTGTCTCATCTACTGTATATTTTTTAATAAGAATATAGTAAGGATATGTGAGTTTGGTGTCATTTACTGTTATGGAGTAAAGGATGTCCATATTATTAAAAGCACTGTTTAAGTCATAGTACCTGATAAATAGTAAACTCCTTCCCATTGTCAATACATAACATAGTTTCCCCTCTTTTAAATTTGTTTAATATGACTTGTTACAAGAAATATTCAGTGTTTTTTAAGCTTTTACCATGACTCAACCAACAATATTCTCTCATCTTTAATCTCAAGTAAAACTTCACTGTCCTATGTTTGCTTAGGTAGATGAAAGGACACTGCAGACGCACACTGAATTAACTGATTCTCAGATAAAATTTGTTTTGAATAAGGTCAATTCCTCCAGGTTGCCAGATGGTATTTTAGTGACCCTTTTGTTACATCAGTGGTATTGCAGAGCTGCCTGTCAATAAGGAAAGACACAAGGCTGTACCCTTTTAGAGGGAGGGACTGCTGTCAGTTCTTAAATGCCATTAAAAGAGGGAAAACAAAAGGAATACTTTAAATAAACTTTGTTTAAAGAATTAATTGCACATATGCTAAAGTGAACTAGATTGTTCATCCATGAGAATTATAAATTCCAACTCGATTGAAAAATGTGACATTGCAGATATTCAAGGGTCTTTCAAAACATCAACCTTCTTACATATCATTTAAGATGTCCTTGTGTGCCAAGAATACTGCTTTCAAGAAAAATTCTGTCTTATTGATCAAATAAAATTATTAGTATTTTTAAAAATCTGCATTCTACACTTGGTTTGTAAGTCATGGTAGATAGTTAAAAATGATTTCACATGTTTGGTCTCAAAATCCCTTAATCCATTAGGAATGTATTTTCATAGTCCAGAATCTATGTAGATTATAAATCAAACTGAAGTAATTTCTTTAGGAGAAGTGTCTAACCTCCCCCCACACTAGTCAGTGCCTTCACTTTATGTCAGTGATTTCAATTTGCTAAGGGTAATTTTCTAGGAAAAGTTAGGTAGCTAACATGTAATATCATCTGTCTTTCAGGTTTCTCATGTGTATCATCTCTTTATTTCTCAGAATAAAGTGCTCATTAGATCTCAGTTTTATAGATGGGGAAGCTGAGGTTTCAGGAGAATAAATGAATTGATCAAAGTCACACAAGTAATACGTTTCATTGCTGAAATCTCAATATAAGTTTTTGTCTGAGTTCAGGGATTATTCTCAGAAATCCCACTCCTAAGGTTTCTATGACAGTTATTAGTTTAAGTCATAGGTTTAGGTTTTATTTCTTGAATATGTATTCTTGGCTCCTTTCTGGGTTACCTGTTCACATTCTATCACATTCTCCAGGTCACTGTCTTGCATTTCTGAGTTGCACTATTTAATTAACCTGGTTAATACTATAGAGGCCTGGTGTTACAGAGGCCTAACATTAATTACAAACAGGGCAAAATATGACCAAATTTAGATTACTTTGGTGGATAGGTATGTTTGAATCTTCCCTTAAATCCTATGCAAAAGTCTGGTTTCACTTTCTCATGGTGGAAAGGAATTGCATGTCTCAGCATTTTTGTATAGAAACATTTTCATCTTTTTCTCCAATCATTCCACTAGTTAATTTAGAATGTTGTTATTTGTTTATTATGTTTTTATAGATTTCTGATAGGAACATATTCCCTCAAATAGGTAAGGTTTATTGATTTTAGAAGATCAAGTGTACAATGCTGAACTTCCAACTTTTCAATTTGCCGTTGCATTTCACACTATAGAATACCTTGCATGGAACTTTGAGATAGAAGAACAGTTAGAAGAAGGTTTCTGTTCTGGCTTCCCCTATGAATTGATGGTGCATTAGCATACACTAATGAGAGAGAATGGACAGTAATTGTGACTGTACCCCATTCTTATTTAAGTCTAGTCTGGAGCATTGCCCAACTCCCCTCCTGTGATGGACTCCATGCATTAATAAAACTTAATTTTCTCCTATTAAAATTTTCTATCTTTTTTAATTACTCAAAGGAGATATTTTTACTAGAATGACTGGTACTGATGACATTAGTTTCCTCCTCCTTTACAAATCCTAAGTGATCTCATTCAAACCCATGATTTAAACTCTTCTGCTTTCCAGAAAATGTATACTTACTGATTTTTAGAAACATACACCCATCATTCATGAGCCCAATTTGATACGCCTCTTAAAAGCTTCTACAAAGCTCTTTGTCTTCTTTAATTTCTATGTCCTTTTCTTTGTTTGTTTGTTTTTGTTTGTTTTGGTTTTAGCATAGAACAGGGAATGAGACACTTCTTTTGTATGAGTGTCCCTTAAAATTTATGACAAATAATGACATAGATAATTAGCATATGATTTGTCACACAGAATTACTATCGTTAGTAATCTGACTTCCCTTTGAAAATAGTCAAGCCATTGTTTTAAAAGAAAATTTTCAAGGTTGTTAATCATTTTGTGGCACAAGATACTGTTGGAAAAATTCTCTTTGAATTTAAGAGAAAGCAATAGTTATTTTTTTAAGTGATCTCTCTGAGGATCTCCAAATATTAGACCAGTTACATTGATTTGAAGAAGCCATGCCTTCATATATTAACTAATTATGCTCATTAAAAAGTAAAGGTCAATTATTTAACATGTATAAAATTTAGTGATGTTAGATGAATAAGTTCTACAGACCTGCTGTATAACATAGTGCCAATAATAATACAATATTGTGAACTTCTATATTTGTTAAAAGAATAGATCTCGTGCTAAATATCCATACCACCAAAAGAAAAGGAAACATGAGGAAACCCTGGAAGAAGGTGTTGCATATGTCTATTACCTTGATTGTTGTGATGGCATTAAAGTTAATTGCATATATCCAAATTCATCAGTTGTACATATTAAATGTGTGCAGTCCTTTCTATGTCAATTATACCTCAATAAGTCTGTCTAAAAAAAACCAAAGGTAGAAAAAATATAGGGTAAGATGGTGAAGTAAGAAGCACCAAGGATCTGTCTCTCCACCTACAACACTGCACTGGCAAAACAGATGTAATTATTTTGGAACTCTGGAGTCTACTGAAAACTTGCAGCTTCCAGAAGAAGGTTTAGATGGTAAATTGTGGTTAATTCTAGTCAATTTCAGCTCTTAGCACAGTAGCAGCTACTCTCCACCACCTTACCCCATGTCAGGCAGCTATGCATGCATTCCAGAAGCAGCTTACATGCAACTAGTAGGAGGCAGGATGGGCAAAAAGGACACTGCCTTTCAAATATCAGGATCTGTGCTCTCATCACTCATTGCTGCTTCTGATCTCAGAGGTACAAAGAGGCAGGCAGCCACTGTTATGCCTCCTCTCATGTGGCAAGCCCCTCCCCTTCTGGCTGAAGTGACTACACCAGGAGACATAAAAAACTGGTGCCTTAGTCTGCTTCATTTTAATCTTTTTTCCCCTTTTGGGAGCCAGACATTAAAGATTAGGATATTCAAATCAACTGCACATATTGGGGAAATTAAAGAAAGTCACTATGTATGCCCAGGGAAAGGCATATGCTCAGATAACTTGAGAAAACCTTAAGTTTACATCTCAGGCTGATACTTACAACAGAAAGAGCCCATAACAATTTGAAAAATAAATAAATGGATAAGTAAATAAATAAAGTGAAAAAAGAGCAAACTTGGGAATGGGAGAGCCTAACTAATTTCCAGAGCTAGCATATTAGGTTCATATGTCCAGTTTTCAGCAACAACAACAAAAGTCACAAGACATACAAAGAAACATGAATATAGTACAGTCAAAGGAAAATATAAGTCAACAAAACCTTGCCCTGAAAAAGACTTGATGATGGATCTACTAGGCAAACACTTTAAAATGACTGTCTTAAAAATGTGCAAAAAAAGGAAAATGTGGAGAAAGTCAATAAAACAACATATGAAAACATGAAAATAGCAATAAAGAGATAGAAACCTAAAAAGATACCAAAAAGAAATTCCAGAGTTGAAAAGTACAACTGAGATGAAAAATTTACTAGCAGCAATCAAAGACAGCTTTGAGCAAGCACAGTAAAGAATAAGTAAACTTAAAGGTAGAACAATGGAAATTATGGAGTCTAAGGAACAGAAAGGAAAAAGATTAAAGAAAAGTGAGCAGAGCATTAGGGATGTATGGGACACCATCTAGTAGATCAACATATATGTTATGAGACTCTCAGAAGGAGAAGAGAAAAAAGGGCAGAGAGAATATTTGAACACATAATGTCAGAAAACATCCCAAAATTGATGAAGGACATTAATGTAAACATCCAAGAAGCTAAAGAAACTTCAAGTAAGATGAACCCAAAGAGCTTCACATCAAGACACATTATAATCAAATTTTCAAAAGATAAAGAGAGAATTTTGAAAGTAGCAAGAGAGAAATGACTCATCACATACAAAGGATCCTCAATAAAATTATAAGCAGATTTATCAACAGAAACATTGGAGGCTAGAAGGCAGTGGGCTAATATATTCAAAGTGCTAAAAGAAACAAACAAACAAAACACAGAAATGTCAACCAAGAATCCTATATCTGGCAAAACTTTCCTTCAAAAGTAAAGAAGAAATTAAGATATGCCCAGATAAACAGAAGTTGAGGAATTTGTTGCTATTAGGCCTGCCATGCAGGAAATTCCAAAGAAGATCCTGAAGGTTAAAATAAAAGGACTCTAGAGAATAACTTGAGGTCATATGAAGAAATAAAGATCATAGTAAAGATAAATACAGACAATTACAAAATCTGGTATTATTTTAACAATGGTTTGTAAATCCATCTTTTGTTTTCTACATGATTCAAGAGACTAATATGTTAAAAAAATATTAGTCATAAAGCTAGTATTATTGTCACTTTAGTTTGTTAATGTCACATGTTTTCTACATAATTCAACAGATTAATCTATTTAAAATAAAAATTAGTTTATGTTTGGGGGAACACAATATACAAAATTGTAATTCTGTGATATCAACAACTGAAAAAGGTGAGGACAGGGCTGTAAGGGAGCAGAGATTTTGTATGTTATTGAAGTCAATCTAGCATAAATTCAAGTTAGTGTTATAACTTTAGGATGTTAAATGTAAGCTCCATGGTAATCACAATGAGAACAGCTTTAGAATATACACAAAAGGAAATGAGAAATAAATATAAACATTTCACTGCAAAAAATTCAACTAAATACAAAACAAGACAGGAATATAGTAAAAGTATAGAAAAAGCTATGACATATGGAAAACAAATACAAGACATATGGAAAATAATAGAAGTATGTCCAGCCTTATCAGTAATTACTTTAAATGTAAAATAATTAAATCAAATCAAAAGACAGAGTTTGGCAAAATGGCTATAAAAACATAATCTGACTGTATGTTGTCTAGAAGAGACTCACTTTAGATCCAAAGACACAAAGGGGTTTGTGGATGAAAAAGGTTGCCTGCCATATCAGCAAACAAAGGATGTTGTGGCCTTCGAGCCATTAGCCACTGCCTCCCTCCACCCCACCCTTCTTAAGGGTGATCCTGAGGGAACCCAGGATGCAGACAAATGGGAAGTCCACTACCATGCCCTTAGACACTGCAGCCACCCCCAATGGTGCACCCTGGGGAGATTCAGGATGGGAAAGAACAGGGAACTGGCCTTAGATAGCTAAGGTACATATAAAAGGGATGATTTCAATGAGCCCAGACTCTTGCATCTTTCCATACATTGAAAAGTGCTAAATTCATTAACTTGAGATATCTGATTTTCTTTAATTAACAGTAATTTTTTGATGTTCTGACTACCTGGTCTTTGTTTCAAAACTCCTATATATCCGGCTGTTCCATTACCTCTTTGGAGCAGTACCTCAGAGCTATCTGAGAAGCTGCTTTCCAGGCTTGAAGTTCTCAGAAAGTCCACTGAATACAACATAATTCTCAACTTTTCAGTTGTGCATTTTTTTTCAGTCAACAGGTTGAAAGGATGGGAAAAGATATTCCATGCAAATAATAACTCAAAAAGAGCATGAGTGGCTACATGGATATCAAATAAAATAAACTTTAAATCAAATAACTACAAGAGACAAAGAGGTATATTATATATTAATAAAATGTTTAAATCAGCAAGAAGATATAATAATTATAAACATTTAATAAAAAAACACCTAAATATATGAAGAAAACAATGACAGAATTAAAGGGATAAAGTTTCACAGTAACAGTTATAGACTTTAATATTCCACTCTCAATAATGGATAAAACACCAAGCTAGAAGTTAATTGGGGAAACAGAGGACTTGAATAACACAATAATCCAACTAGATCTTAGAGACAAATACAGAACACTCACCCCAACAGCAACAGAATACAAATATTCTCAAGGTCCCATGAGACATTTTCCAAGATAGACCATACGTTAGGTCACAAGTTAAGTCTCAATAGATTTAAAAAGGCAAACATCATGCAAAGCATATTCTCCAACTACGGTGGGATGAAGTTAGAAACCAATAAATGAAGGAAAACTTAAAAATAAAAAAAAAAGGAAACTAAACAATGCATTCTTATACAGCTAATGGATCAATGAAGATATCACAGGGGGAATTGGAAAATGCTTAGAGACAAATCAAAATACAAACACAAAATAGCAAAACTTATGGGACACAGGGAAAGCAGTGATAATGAAGAAATGTGTAGCTATAAACGCTTATATTAAAAAAAAACAAGAAAAATCTTAAATTAATAATCTAACTTTAGAAATAAAGAACTAAAACAATAAGAACAAACTAAACTCAATCCACCAGAAGGAAGGAAATAATAAAGATTAGAGTAGAAACAAAGAACTAAGGAATAGAAAAACAAGAGAGAAAATCAATAAAACCAAAAATTAGTTCTTTGAAAAGATCAACAAAGTTGAGACATCTTTAGCTAGATGGACTAAGGAAAAAAAAAAAAAAACAGAGAAGATTAAAATCAATAAAATCAGAAATAAAAGTGGGGACATTGTTACTGATCCTATAGAAATAAAAAGAATAAGGTAGTACTATAAAAAAATTGTACACCAACAAACTGGATAACCTAGATGAAACAGACAGATTCCTACAAAAACAAAATCTAACAAGACTGAATCACATAGAAATAAAAATCAGAGCAGACTTATAACTAGTAAGAAGATTGAATCAGTAATTGAAAATATCTTGACAAAGAACACCCTGAACCTGATGGCTTCACTGGTGAATTCTACCTAGCATTTTAAGAAGAACAAACACTAACACTTCTCAAACTTTCAAAAAATTGAACAGGAGAGAAGACTTCTTTACTAATTCCCACAGACCAAAATTACCCTGATATCAAAGTCAGAAAGATACACCACTAGGAAAGAAAACTACAAACCAATATCTTTTATGAACAATGATGCAAAAATTCTCAAAAAATCCTAACAATTTAAAAATACTAGCAGTTAAAAATGGTTAAGATGATAAATTTTATGTTATGTATATTTTTCCACCATCAAATTTCTATTATGTGGAGATAATTTTCCATTTTTCTACAATAAAAAATGGAAAATAAATTAAAGGTCTTTGTTTTTATATAATGGAGACATTACATAATTTGAAGGTTTTTAAAATAAAGTTTTGATGTATGACATTGCATATTCATGAAGGGCTTAATTATTTCAAATTTCATGTTTAGGTACCACACTTTCAGTATATATATGGGATCACTTATCCTACGTTGCAGTGGGTTTTTTGATATTTGTTTCAATCATAATAAGCTAGGCTATACTGCAGTAAAAAATAACCCCATATCTATATGGCTTAAGACAACTGCTTAAGACAATTACAGTATATTTCCATTCATGCTACAAGTTAATATTGGTTTGGCTGGCAGGTCTCTTCCAAATTGTCCTCACTCTGAGACACTGGATAGCAGAGAGTGTTCATAAGAATACTTCTCAAACTTTAATGTGCATACAAATCACTTGTTAAAATGCATATATTGATTGAACTCTGGGGAGGTGCCTGACATTCTGCATTTCTAGAAAGTTCATAGATAATGTTTATGGTTTTGGCCTGTAAGATACATTGATTAGAAAGGTTCTAGAGCAGAAACTCTTCATGCAGGAGGAAACTATTTGGCAAATTGCTCACTAGCTATTAATGGCTTCTAAAAAGAAGTAAAATGCATCAGCTCTGTTCACAATCCATTTACAGAAGCAAGCCAGACACACATTTTCAATTTGAGGAACACAGGGAAACACGTTTGTACCATATTTCCAGAAGTGGGAGAACTGAACACCAGATAACAACCTTGATAATTATCACAGGGAACAAAATGTCTTCAGTGCATAGTGCATAGGAATGTTATTCTAGAGGAACAGCTCCAACAAAGATGGCTATTGCTGAACATCACAGACTAAAGCAGCTGAGTGTGGCCATAAACTTAGATTGTGCCAGTGCAAGTAGGCCCGCTTGATAGAGTTTTGACTTCTAAAGCCAGGAAATCCAAACAAATATGTAGAATAAGACATCTTATGAAGAGAAGAAAAAGTTTGTTTACCCCTATAAAAATGTCCTGTTCTAAGAAATAGTTATCATCCTGCCCCACAAAAATTAGCTGAAGCAACAGCCAATGATTCTATGCAGATATTGTTGACTGAGACTGAGAGTTCTTGAGTCCTAGGAAGCTCAGAGCTCAGATGGTCCTATTATACCAGAAAACCATTTGTATGGATTACTCAGAGAGATCCACCCTAATTTTCTCCAGGTTTATTCCTCCATTTACTTAATAATTTACCATGATCCATTCATAAAATGGCTCTAGGGACCTTGGATAGCCATTCATCTGAAACAGTAATTGTAAGTACATAAAAATGCATGATACATGGGCCTAGAACAAGGATAGATATGAGAAGTATAAGAGACTGCTGAAAACCCTCCAACTTCTAAGAACATTTGCATTCCTACACAATAAATTTAATTTTTAAATTCATTCTATCTCAGAGTTTTCCTACCATCTCAAAGATAAAAGGTAGTTCAATCATAAACAGTACCTTACAACTCTGTCAACCATTCACCTCAGCAACTAATACTCTGTTCAATAATTAAAGCTTCTTCTATAACAGAAAACCTGATTATGGCTCTTAGTTTACATATTGTTTTAATAGACTGCTGCTCAAAATCCTCCATCTTTATACTCAATATTCTCCATCTTCAGATTGAAATTTATATAGACATCTAAAATGTTTTAACTCCATTAAACAAATCTGGTATACCCATGCTGCAGATGGCAACAATAACATAAAAATGCATAGCAGGTGTCAACTAAAAATATATTCACAGCCTTAAAGTTGAGAGTTATGTTTTATTCGGTGGGAATTTCTAGGACTTCAAGCCTGGGAGGCAGCATCTCAAGTAACCTTGAGAAAACTGCTCTGAGGAGGCAAGGGAGTGAGGATACAATATATAGAGGAGTTTTGCAATAAAGGACAGGGAGTCTGAACGTCAAAAGATTATTTTTAATTTAAGAAAACCAGATATCTCAAGTTAAGGAATTTAACGCTTTTCTGTGTATGGGAAAATGCAAGAATCTGGGCTCACTGAAATCATTCCTTTGCTATGCACCTCAGCTCTCTGGGGCCAGTATCCTTAATTTTTCACATCCCGAGTTTCCTCGGGGCTCACCATGGGGAGTGGCTGCAGTCTGATGGCTGCTAGATGGCAAGTATTCTTTCTTTACTGAGTTTCCACAGGGCTCACCAGCTCACCAGTTGCTGTGGCTGCAATTGCTGATGACTATGACATCCTTTGTTCACTGAGATGACAGGCAATATTCCATTTATCACAGGTATCTACACATAAGCTCACAAATTATTCAAGTTAAACACACTGGCTTTGTCTCTATTTTAATATAAGATAGTATACTACCCATCTGATTACAGCTAGTCACATGGTAATCATCCACTTCCTCTGAACTGTCAACCTCTCTCTGATTTCTGAGATGTGATATTTCTCAAGATGCATTTGCCAGTGTATGCCCAATAGTGCCATACCACTGGCAATGTTCTAGCCATCAGCATTTTCTGGCCACCATCAACTTGTATAAAGCCTCAGAAATAACACAATGTTTGATTTTTATCCTATTTCCTTGCTTCCCAGCACTACTAAATCCACTAGAAGATAGAGGAAAAATAGATTGCTTAAGATTTTTAATAAAAGACCTTTGTGAATTGCCAAGAGTAGTGTAGCATATCATATGGAATTGTTGTAAGGACAAAAATATCATATTAAAAATATATATCTACTACCTCTGTGAATGGCATGCATCTCCCTCTCGTCTGAAAACTGATCATAGAATCTGAGATCCATTAGTCATTACAGAGATCATCAAACTGTCTGAAACAAATTTCCAAATTTCGTATGCTTTATCATAAAACCATAACCACTGACGATGACTTGGAAGAGTAAAAGATGAGTATATTGTAAGAGAATTAACTGAAGAAGATAAGGCCTATGGTCAAGTCTGGATTTTGGTTTCAAGAAAGGAATGGAGCTGACAAATACAGTCATAGGAACCTTATCACTTAAGAAATTTTCCAAAATATAGCATGTTATCTCAAAAGGTTAAAATACTGAGTTCCATATACAAATTCTAGTTTTATTTTATTACTTAATAAAATGGCTTCTTGCTCCACTTTTTATATCCCCTTTTCTACGGTCCTGAGCAACACATCTCCTCTTTTAAACCAGTTCCTCAATCTTCATTGGATTTGCAGTATTGGTAGCCGTGGGGCCAGAAAAAAATAATGTCTGTGATGACATCGTGGTAACAATATTTAACCTTATCATTTTATTTTGAGGTAAAGTTATATTCAGCCTTAACAAGAAGTAAGGAGTGAGCTAGAGTCAATTAAAAATTCAGATTTATATCTAAGGAGGAAGGTCAGGACAGAATTTATAAAATTAGCAATTAGCTACCTAGACATGATAGTTCAAAAGGTGTAAGAGTGTAAACAGAGAGACTGTTGATAGAGCAAAGGGTCATAGAGATATTCATTGGGTAACATCTGAATTTGATTGAATGAAGGGAGAATAAAATTCAACAGTAAAGACACTGTAAAAAGCAGGTAGGAAATTAAGAAGGAAACAGAAAAATTACAATGTCAGATGTCAAGGAAGTAGAAAAATGAATTAATAATGTGGCAGTCAATAGTGATGAATGATACCGAAAATTCAAGATAACAGCTAAAATAATTCTATGATAACTTGTTTGTTTTGAAATTCGGTTTCTAATAGAAGAGGTCAGGTAAGCTCTGGAATTAGAAAATCTGAAATCAATCCCAACCTTTGCCACTTGCTAGCTCTGTTGTACCCTTGGGTGATTTTCTAAGTTTTCTAACTTCCAATTTCTTATCTGTATGTGGGTTAAACTATGTAGTCCATGTGAAGGCTTTAGGTTATGTCTGGAATAAAAAACCTTCAATAAATATTTGCTTAAGAATAATGATTTGATTATATTTATAAGAGCGGTTGTGAAGAGTGATGAGAATCAAGCCTAACTGCAAAGGATTTATGATTTGGGTGTAATTATAATACAGAAGCAGTAAATAAACACTAACTTGTCCCATAATTACAGCAGTAGAGAGGTAAGTGTATCAACCTTGATGGATACATGATTTGAGGTTTTATACCTTTATTTTTTCCTGTTATTAATTTTTAGAATGAAGTTCTTTTGAACATATTTTCAGTTGACTGGAAGGATACAGTGAAGAAACAGATTTGAAAAGAGAGAAAAGTCATAAAGGATAAGAGGAAAGAATCATAGCCTCAGTAGACAGGTTAGCTTTGGTAAACAAGACTAAAAGGTATTACTCTGAACTCAGAGGGGAGTAGAAAAGGAACAGTCATGTTGAGATTAGAAGGTGGAGGTTTTTACAAGTAACCTCAGTCTAAAAATATACTGTGAAAGGTCAGCTGGAAAGTGAGAGTAGCAGAGATGGGGTTTGATATTGAGAAAGCAGAAAAAGTTTGGGGTAAGACCAAATAGAATATTATATAGTGTCACTCTTCAATGACTAAAACCTTTCCCAGAATTAGAAACAGAATAAAGATAGGGGAGGGATCAATGTTATACCTTAATTGAAAGTATAGGATCTGAATGAAGCATTAGGTACCCCCCAAAAATAAAGTTAATCACATAAAAATTGTAATTGGGAACAATAAATTCCTGAACACCATAGAAAATAGGGTGGAGGAATAATCTTGTAACAAGAAAGTCTTGTTGATAGCCATCTTTATAAAATAACTCAGTGTGTAAAGCAATTAAACTGAAAATGGGGGCAGGGAGGATGAAATGAATGGCAGATACATACTTTTTTAGTTCAATTTATTCATTTAATTCACATTTATAAAACACTTACTATACAGACAAGAATGTGGTTATCTGATATTTTCTATTATTCCAACACAAATCCCATTATAGAATATATAATTTATGTGAAACAGTTAATTTTCAAATAAAATTAAAGTAGTATGGCTAAATTTTATTTATCCAAGGAATTTACTCTTGGCTATGTGAGAAACAATGAATTGACTGTACTGAGGAGAGAATTAATTAGCATGATTTGAGGCTATGGAATTAGAAATCTGGATTATTTAATGAGGGCTGTAGTCTATTAGGTTTTCATATGAAACCAACTCAACTGTTAACTTTTCTCAAATACAAAGTTGAAGAAAAGGCTCCTGGGACTTCCCTGGTGGTGCAGTGGTTAAGAATCCACCTGCCAGTGCAGGGGACATGGGTTCAAGCCCTGGTCTGGGAAGATCCCACATGCTGCAGAGCTACAAAGCCCGTGCACCACAACTACTAAGCCTGTGCTCTAGAGCCCGCAGGCTACAACTACTGAACCCCACATGCCTACAGCCCTTGCTCTGCAAAAAGAAAAGCCACTTCAATGAGAAACCCATGCACTGCAACGAAGAGTAGCCATGGCTCGCTGCAACTAGAGAAAGCCCGCGCAAAGCAACAAAGACCCAATGCAGTCAAGAAAATAAACTAATAAATTAACTAAATAAATTTTTTAAAATATATCAAAGAAAAGGCTCCTATATGACTTTGTGTTTGTAAAATTCTCATGAGGTGATCACTTTCTTTTGCCTGAGTGCTTCTGTTTGGTTTTGTTGGTTTTTAAGTTTGGAGCTAGTCTTTGGAATCAAAGCAAACTTACAGGACTAATACAGTCATTTGAAATTTGCTCTAAAAATGAATGAAGTGAAAGTCCTGCTTGTAGAGGAAAGTCATGTTTTATCTTGGTATAAAATAATAAAGTTTCTTCTCCAGGATAATATTCTTCTCCAGGGAAAGACATGCCCTGTTGATTTATGTCTGTGACAGGAGAGTAACATAACAGATATATACTGCCTAGAATAAAGTGTATACTGCACACAAATTTAAATCATATACAACTTACGTTTTATGGCACAGTTGTGAATTATGCTTTTTTGTTTCCATGTGTAATTAGAGAATAGAATATAGATATGAAGGTTAACTTTAATATTCACATTACAAAGAAAAAATATATATGCTGCCCAGGGAAAGGAGTTTCGCTCCTTGTGTGGATTTTTTCCTTTAGTAATATACAAGAGATGTGAAGTGGACTTTAGGCTTCACTATTTGGAAACCTACACAGTAAGAGAAGTCACAAAAAATGTCAACACTAATTTATGCCTCATACTCTGTGTTATGTAGTAGCCTGGGAAGTTGGAGTGCTCTGCTTAGAGATTTAGAGGTAAAGTACTGGTAAAACTAATACATTATTGCCCAAGATATTCCTACTTTTGGCTGGTTTATTGTGTGCATCTACTCTTTTGAAAATGTCTTTGCCCTCCCCTCACCCCCAATAATGGGATTAGAGTGCAATGCAAGCTAGCAGATAGCCATTTGCTCCTTCCTACTGTGTATATTTTGGCTGGAACTATCTCCAAATGGGTGGTGCCTTGGAGGCTGGCTATATCTTTCATACTAGGAAAAGTAGATGAAATAAATAAACCCATGGTAAAAGGGCCCAAGAGTAGACTGTGGTAATAATTGTCAACTTTATGTTTGCATCTCACAGTATAAAATAGGCCTATGGGTTTTTCTGATCATTAATTTAATTCATACTCACTAAATTTTATGTTTTCAATTTACATTGGGAGGCAAAAACAGGATTGATGATGATCTGAAAGATTTGCCTTAAGGTATAAAACAATGCTTTGTACTAAATGAGGAAATGGCCAACTGTTTTGCAATGTTTTGAAATATTTTGCACAAGATCATTTTGCCTTCAGCTTTTTGAAAGCAGGATTTAGGCAAGCACTGTCTTAAGTGCCAAATTCTATCTACATATACCATATTTGATCATTTGGATTTACTTTCCATACTAAAGATGTTACTAATTTCAGAAAGAAAATCTCCTAAAAGAACTCCATATTCTGAAAACTAAAAGACAGGAGTAGGAAACCACTTGACTCACAGCACTTCCTAAGAAAACAAGTCTTTAGCATTAATTGAATATTTGAAAGAAAGTCTTTGAAGTGTTTCTAATTATAGTTAAAATGTTTAATAATTTTTGGATTTAAATGTTTCTTAATATTAAATATCTATAATAAAACCAGTAAATGAAATTTTGTACAATATACATGATAGTGGTATTGATTCAATGAGAAGGAAACTGGTCATTATTTCTATAGTGAAAAAAATATATTTCTACAGTATTTCACTCAAATTGATCAGATTGCCAGGATGAAGATACAATTTGTATTTTTTTTACATACTTTTGATACTATTAACAAAAGGTATTTTCAAAGACATCAGTAATTGTCAAAATCCATGCAATTCACAATAGCACATAATTTCCTCATTTTTTATCTGTGTAATATGGCTGGTAATATGAATTTTACCACATTACTCTAGGATATCAATAAAATGTTGCATTAAATGAGACTAACAAGGTTGCTTTGAGAAGGAGTACATATACAGGCTTGAACCCTCACCACAAGACTCCCTTCTACACCTTGACATTTACTTTGTGTTTCAAATTCATGTCTCAGCAACAGGGTCTACTGTTATTGGTAATGAATTGGCAGGATCATTAAATCTATAAATGTTTAAACTTGCTATCAAAGATTCACCCTCAACTTTGTCTTCCAGTTCACTCTCACTGAGTAGTTTTTCTAAAGGCAAAGAAAGTTGTCCAATATCTGCTATAATTATCTCTGCTTCCATCAGCAATCAGTTTTATTGCTATTTGTTCTAAACTCTTAGACCTAAATAACCTTCATTTTTACATTTGTTATTTGATTTTCAATTACCAGAGTGTAGATTATATGAAGACAGAATTAGATAAGTAAAGGTGCAGTTTCTTATTTAAAGCTCTGCAGGGGTGTTCCTTGGTGAAACTATAGAAAATCCTAATAGGCCCAAATAGATGTTATTTGCTAACCTGCAAGAGAACAAAGTGAGTTTTAACAGCAGGTGATGGCCACAGTATTCCAAGGAGGACCACATGAGTTATGGATGAAAAATTGAGCCTGGATAATCTCGCCTTTGTGATACTGTCCAATTCTGTAAATGACTTCCTCACTTAATTCCACTCCCTCCATCCAGCCATGGGCCAGCCTATTCTATTTAAATTACCCTGTCTCAGCTTCTGGTCTAATCAGAATGGTAGTCAGCACTGCTCAACTCATTGCTCCTGCAGTTCTCAGCTCCACAGGAGCCAAAACATAATGGACCTACATAATGGATGACTGAATTGAAAATAAAAATAAGCTATTTGTTTGAAATTTACCTCCCATTTATTATATACTTGCATAGGAAGTCTCTTAAGAATCTCTAGGAGAGCCTTGTCTGGAAAAGTTATATAATATATGTTTATGTGTTGAGAGGGGAATGCACATGTGATTAACATAATGTTTCATTGCACTGATTTTTTTTTTAGTAATACAGTCTTGAGGAAATAGGAATGCAAGTCCTGTCACCAAACACATGCCTAAATAACATACTAGCTATGAGAGTCTTGCAGGTACATATAAACACAGACATAAATCACAGATAATAACTGAAGTCTAATCATTGGGGGGTCTGAAATGTTCTTCAGCTATACAGTGTGCCTAAGATGATCTTATCATAAAAAGTGATTTCACTATGCATACCATTAACTCTGTCAAGATTGATAGTGCATCATCTGATGATTTAGAATTAAACATTATAAAGATCGATTCTCTATTCTCTCAAAGAGCTATTACTTCAAGCATAAGTTCTATTATTGGTAGGAGAAATTTTACCCAAATTTCACCCTGTGTATCATTGAAAACATACTCCTATACATTTTACATTATTATTATTATCTGATGGCCATTCAGCATGCAGCCATCAAAGTGCAATATATCTGGCTTTCCAGTTGAACACCAGAAAAAAATGAGCTAGTGTAATTTGCCAACTCTGGAGAGGAGTGTCACTTGAGATGTCTAACTTCTTAAGTGGAAATTAAGGATGATATACAAAAGCTTATAGGAACAGTTGCCTCTATGACAAAAGCGTTAACACTGGTAATCTGACAGGTTTCAGGTATTTCCTTAAAGTTTATTAAGAACAAAATCCTTATTATTGAAGCCTCTGTATGGTAATTTGTGAATGCATCTAAACCATGGCATTTCTTTTGTGTAACCTTTAAACAAAAGAAAAGCTTTGTTTATTCCAGGGGTTTCAGATATTAGTGTAAATCATCGCCATACATATTAGAAGATATATTAGGTTATTCCACAACTTAAAAAACAACAATTAAATGTGTGTGGAAGAGGCATGGATTAGGAAAGTCTACTGCTTCTAACTTTTAAATATGCACAGCAAAACATAAAGATAGAATGACCAGCTTATCTCGGTTTTTCCTGGGAGTGTGTTCCTAGTTTAAAACTGAGTCCTGTATCCTGGGAACCCCCTTAGTACTGGACATACTGGAATAGTTGGTCTCCCTAGACTAGAAAATGACAATAGTTATTTATTAGCAGCTTCTGTTATCTAACAATAGAAGGTATAGAATTGGTATAGAGAAGGTATAGAGTTGATGTGATTTGTCTCCATATTACAGACACTTAGATATACATATACACATACACATAAAAATGACTAGGTAAGATCAACAAAGAGGAGAGTTAGAAACTAGGTAATGAGTGATAGACCAAGAAATTCCAAGGGCAAAACTAGCTAGTGCTCACCTTAGCTAGTGCTTACTAATGATGAAGTTCAATTCTCACAGAAAGATTAACATCTTTAGCATACACTGTTGGTTAGGAACATGATCTTTGGAGTTGGACTGCTTATAAAAACACAGATGATGTATATGGATTTAATGATACATTAATATATATTATTTAATACATATCAATATACACATACATTTAGTGCATATAAAACACTCAGAATATAATAAATGCTGGTGTTATCCTTTCATCTTCTAGCTGTCATTTGATATGAGAAACAGTATACTTGCTATTGGTTTTCTTTACTATTATAACATGTGTCTCTTGGAATTGGGATGACACTGAGCAATAAGAAATATACAAATGAAGTGATAAAGATTCAGATGTTAATATTCACAACCTTCCTCTCACATTGTTTTGATATTGTTTCAGCTTTAGACCTCTGAGCTACATATGCTCAGATTCCCTATAGAGTACATAGTTCACTTTGAGTCGACAGTTATATAAGGGAGTCATTCTTCTAGCGAGCACAAATTCAACACTAACAGTGACTTTTGTAATACATGATTACATTATTTATAAACATTTAAAATTTTCATTTTGCCACTTATTGCATAAATCACCTAAAAGTATCATGTTACGATAGAGAAAGGGAGCAAAGAAAAAATAAATGAACAAATTGGTCCAATTTTTAACTGCAGCTTTGACAAGTTTTTACATAAATTTGTGTCTCTTGAATAAAACTCAGTAACAATATTGTGAAAGTTGATGTTTCTCTGTTATTTTAATTTACAGATAAGGTGAAATATAGAAATAGTATAAAATGGTGAGTAAATGATTTGGGGGTTGAAGGTATTGATAAACTGGAGTGCATTTGTAGAGTTTATATTTCTTCCTGTTTAATTCATGCAAAATATCGAATAAAGCATTTAAGAATCAAGATTAATTCATTACATCAAATAGAATAAAAATGTAAACTATAGAGTCGTTCTCATTTTCTGAGACAACCCCATGCCCTGGGGCTGCTCTCACCTTCTGATACAGACTGCAAATTCTGCCTATGGAATGTGGATCTCTCAGTAAACCTGCTTTCACTTAAAAAAAAAGTTAAACTATATAAAGTTCATAAACTTCAAGTAGATGAGTGTCCACTTGTGTTTGCCTTTTATAATTTCTATCATTTCAAACAATACCATGGTTTATAAAGAAAAGGAGAACAATTCTACAAGGCAAAAATAGCTTGGATTTATAGAAATACTTAAGATTAAAGCTGATTATATATCTATTTGAAGAGAAAACTCTGTTTTCCTTCTTACTTCATCAGATATTTATAAAAGAATTTATTCTGATTTCTTGGGAAATGCTTTACCAGGTTAAACCAACAGAGTGGGATTTTTTTAAAAAATTAAAATTTCATAAGTCTATTATTAGTGCATAATTCAGTTGATGTTATGCTTGTATTCACAAGTTACGGTAAGTTTTATAGACACTTACATGCATGTACACATTTAATTAGTATAATGTTAATTATTAATGTCTTCAAAGATGGTGGTTTACAGTAGACAGAAGCATTTAAAGTAAAGCCTGCGAGACAGGGGACCTTCAAGATGGTGGAGGAGTAAGATGAGATCTCCTTCCTCCCCACAAATACATCAAAAATACATCCACATGTGGAACAACTCCTACAGAACACCTACCGAATGCTGGCAGAAGACCTCAGACTTCGCAAAAGGCGAGAAACTCCCCACATACTTGGGTAGGGCAAAAGAAAAAAGAAAAAACAGAGACAAAAGAAGAGGGACAGGACCTGCACCTCTGGGAGGGAACTGTGAAGGAGGAAAAGTTTCCACACACTAGAAGCCCCTTCACTGGCAGAGATGGGGGTGGGTGGGGGGCAAGCTTCAGAGCCACAGAGGAGAGCGCAGCCACAGGGGTGCAGAGGGCAAAGCGGAGAGATTCCTGCAAAGAGGATCAGTGACGACCAACACCCACCAGCCTGAGAGGCTTGTCAGCTCACCCGCTGGAGTGGGTGGGGGCTAGGAGCTAAGGCTGGGGCTTTGGAGGTCAGATCCCAGAGAGAGGACTGGGGTTGGCTGCGTGAATACAGCCTGAAGGGGGATACTGCACCACAGCTAACTGGGAGGGAGACCGGGAAAACTCTGGACCTGCCTAAGAGACCATTGTTTCAGGGTGTGCGAAGAGAGGAGCTATAAAGGACCATCTAAACAAACTGCAGAGATGGGCATGAGACACTAATGGTGCAGTCACCAAGAATCCTGTGTGTGAGCACAGGTCACTATCCACACCTCGCCTCCCGGGATCCTGTGCATCCCACCGCTGCCAGGGTCCCGTGATCCAGGGACAACTTCCCCAAGGGAACACATGGTGCACCTCAAGCTGTTGCAATGTCCTGTTGGCCTCTGCCACCGCAGGCTCGCCCCACATTCTGTACCACTCCCTCTCCCTGGCCTGAGTGAGCCAGAGCCCCATAATCAGCCACTGCTTTAACCCCCTCCTGTCTGGGTGAAGAACAGATGCCAGAGGGCAACCTACATGCCATGGCAGGGCAAAATACAAAGATGAACTCCAGGAGCTGTGTGAACAAAGAAGAGAAAGGGAAATTTCTCTGTGCAGCCTCAGGAGCAGCGGATTAAACCTCCACAATCAACTTGATGTATCCTACGTCTGTGGAATACCTGAATAGACAACAAATCATCCCAAAATTGAGGTGGTGGACATTGGAAGCAAATGTAGACTTGAGGTTTGCTGTATGCAACTAACTACATTCTGATTTATATGTTCATCTTAGTTTAGTTTTTAACGGTTGTTACCATTGGTGGATTTGTTTATTGGTTTGGTTGCTCTCCTTTTTTTAATAACTTTAAAATCTTTTTATTTTAATAATATTTTTAATTTTTTGTTTTAATAACTTATTATTTCATTTTATTTTATTATTTTTTTCTTTATTTATTTCCTCCCTTTTCTTCTGAGCCATGTGGCTGACAGGGTCTTGGTTCTCCGGCCAGGTGTCAGGCTTGAGCCTTTGAGGTGGGAGAGCCAAGTTCAGGACATTGGACGACCAGAGACTTGCCAGCCACACATAATATCAATCCATGAGAGCTCTCCAAGAGATCTCCATTTTAACACTAAGACACAGCTCCACTCAATGTCCAGCAAGCTCTGGTGCTGGGCACCCCATACCAAACAGCTAGCAAGAGAGGAACACGACACCATCTATTAGCAGAGAGACTGCCTAATATTATAATAAGTTCACAGACACCTGAAAACACACCACCGGATGCCATCCTGTCCACCAGAAAGATAAGATCCAGCCACATCCACCAGAACACAGGCACCAGTCCCCTCCACCAGGAAGCCTACACAACCCACTGAAACAAGCTTACCCACTGGGGGCAGAAACCAAGAACAATGGGAACTACAAACCAGCAGACTGCAAAAAGCAGACCCCAAACAGAGTAAGTAAAGCAAAATGAGAAGACAGAGAAATATGCAGCAGATGAAGGAGCAAGGTGAAAACCCACCAGACCAAAAAATGAAAGGAAACAGGCAGTCTACCTGAAAAAGAATTCAGAGTAATGATAGTAAAGATATTGGAAACAGAATGGAGAAAAATACAAGAAACATTTAGCAAGGACCTAGAAGAACTAACGAGCAAGCAAACAATGATGAACAGCACAAAAAATGAAATTAAAAATTCTCTAGAAAGGATCAATAGCAGAATAACTGAGGCAAAAGAACGGATAAGTGACCTGGAAGACAAAATAGTGGAAATAAATATCACAGAGCAGAATAAATAAAAAAGAATGAGAAGAAATGAGGACAGCCTCAGAGAATGCTGGGACAACATTAAATGCACTAACATTCAATTATAGGGGTCCCAGAAGAAGGAGGGAAAAAGAAAGGGACTGAGAAAATATTTGAAGAGATTATAGTTGAAAACTTCCCTAATATGGGAAAGGTGACATGATAATATACATAAAGAATACTAAAGATGCTACCAGAAAACTACTAGAGCTAATGAATGAATCTGGTAAAGTAGCAGGATACAAAATTAATGCAGAGAAATCTCTTGCATTCCTGTACACTAATGATGAAAAATCTCAAAGAGAAATTAAGGAAACACTTCCTTTTAACATTGCAACAATAAGATTAAAATACCTAGGAATAAACCTACTTAAGGAGACAAAAGGCCCATATGCAGAAAACTATAAGGCACTGATGAAAGAAATTAAAGATTATATAAACAGATGGAGAGATATACCATGTTCTTGGATTGGAAGAATCAACAATGTGAAAATGTCTATACTACCAAAAGCAATCTACAGATATAATGCAATCCCTATCAAACCACCAGTGGCATTTTTCACAGAACTAGAAAAAGAATTTCACAGTTTGTATAGAAACACAAAAGACTCCAAATAGCCAAAGAAATCTTGAGAAAGAAAAACAGAGCTGGAGGAATCAGGCTCCCAGGCTTCAGACTATACTACAAAGCGACAGTAATCAAGACAGCATGCTACTGGCACAAAAACAGAAATATAGATCAATGGTACTGGATAGAAAGCCCAGAGATAAACCCTCGCAAGTATGGTTACCTTATCTTTGATTAAGGAGGCAAGAATATACAATGGAGAAAAGACAGCTTCTTCAATAAGTGGTGCTGGGAAAACTGGACAGCTACATGTAAAATAATGAAATTAGAACACTCCTTAACACCATACATAAAAATAAACCCAAAATGGATTAAAGACCTAAATGTAAGGCTAGACACTATAAAACTCTTAGAGCAAAACATAGGCAGAACACTCTATGACATAAATCACAAGGTCCTTTTTGACCCACCTCTTACAGAAATGGAAATAAAAACAAAAATAAACAAATGGGACCTAATGAAACTTAAAAGCTTTTGCACAGCAAAGAAAACCATAAACAAGTTGAAAAGACCACACTCAGAATGGGAGAAAATATTTTCAAATAAAGTAACTGACAAAGGATTAATCTCCAAAATTTACAAGCAGCTCATGCAGCTCAGTATGCAAAAAACAAACAACCCAATCCAAAAATGGGCAGAAAACCTAAATAGACATTTCTCCAAAGAAGATATACAGATTGGCAACAATCAAATGAAAGAATGCTCAACATCATTAATCATTAGAGAAATGCAAATCAAAACTACAATGCAGGGCTCCCCTGGTGGTGCAGTGGTTGAGAGTCCGTCTGCCGATGCAGGGGACATGGGTTCGTGCCCTGGTCCGAGGAGATCCCACATGCCATGGAGCGGCTGGGCCCGTGAGCCACGGCCACTGAGCCTGCGCGTCCGGAGCCTGTGCTCCGCAACAGGAGAGGCCACGATAGTGAGAGGCCCGCGTACCGCAAAAAAAAAACAAAAACGAAAACAAAAAACAAACAAACAAACAAAAATAACTACAATGCAATATCATCTCACACCAGTCAGAATGGCCATCATCAAAAAATCTACAAACAGTAAATGCTGGAGAAGGTGTGGAGAAAAGGGAACACTCTTGCACTGTTTGTGGGATGTAAATTGATACAGTCACTATGGAGAACAGTATGTAGGTTCCTTAACAAACTAAAAGTAGAACTACCATATGACCTAGCAATCCCACTACTGACATACACCCTGAGAAAACCATCATTCAAAAAGAGTCATGTACCAAAATGTTCATTGCAGCACTATTTACAAGAGCCAGGACATGGAAGCAACCTAAGTGTCCATCAACACATGAATGAATAAAGAAGATGTGGCACATGTATACAATGGAATATTAGCCGTAAAAAGAAATGAAATTGAGTTATTTGTAGTGAGGTGGATGGACCTAGAGTCTGTCATACAGAGTGAAGTAAGTCAGAAAGAGAAAAACAAATACTGTATGCTAACACATATGTATGGAATCTAAAAAAAAAAAAAAGTTTCTGAGGAACCTAGGGGCAGGACATGAATAAAGACGCAGACATAGAGAATGGACTTGAGGACACGGGGAGGAGGAATAGTGAGCTGGGACGAAATGAGAGAGTAACATTGACATATATACAATACCAAATGTAAAATAGATAGCTAGTGGGAAGCAGCTGCATAGCACAGGGAGATCAGCTCTTTGCTTGGTGATCACTTAGAGGGGTGGGGTAGGGTGGGTGGGAGGGAGATGCAAGAGGGTGGGCATATGGGGATATGTGTATACATATAGCTGATTCACTTTTTTGTACAGCAGAAACTAACACAACAATGTAAAGCCATTATACTCCAAGAAAGATGTTAAACTATTTTTTTAATTTAAAAAAAAATTACAAATTTATAAATTTAAAAATAAAGCCCGCTAACACTTTAAAATGATACACATTTTATATAGCTAAAGGAAATATATCTTCAATATGTTCCCCAAACTGTCCATCTACAAACGATGTTAATAAAGAAAGCATCCTGAAATTAATTTAGGGTGGTACTCTCATTTCCTGGGGAGATAGTGAGCTGGCATAGACTGATAGTTCTTTTCACCATATTTTACTCTGTAGAAACTATAGAAAAGGTAGCTTAAGCATGAACCTAAGGGACTACAAATAACTGTGAGAGCCACTTGTAAAGGCTAAGGTTCTTTGAAATCATATAAAAGGAGAGGAATGTACCAGCAGCCAGAGATGTTCGGTGATAGAATTACTGGAAGGAGAATATATTGGAAGAAATTAAGTTTTCATTCTTAGAAAGGACTTTCTTACTTTCACTATAAGATGGAAATAAGCGGCAATATCCAACATCACGGGGAATAAGATATATATTATCAAACTTTGCCAAAATCCTCCTGGGGAAAACAGCTGATGAAAATAGTTTTGGGCAATCAACTTGTCCACTAGCCTCTGCTCTTTTGAATATTCAATGTTGAGGATTACAAGCTAGGATGTATAACTATTTTCCAGTGGTACACATTTCAACAAATTTAAATGAGATTATCTGATTAAAAGAGTTGTATGAGGCTGTGGTAGCAAACTGGGTTGGTCACTTGTTACTCTGTGATACCTAGAATGATCTACCCACAATCTCTATCATCTTCTTCACATCACAAGAGGGGACAAAACTGGGGCCTGGGATCCATCTTCTACTCCACCACACTACTATAGAGGGGGTGTATCTAAAACATCTGAGGAACATGAGCTTACAGGTCAAAAATAATTAGACATTTCAAATAACATATATCCACAGTAAAAATAAACAGCAAACAAAGCAATATATCAGCAACAAAACACAAAACAGTGGAACACAGATATCAAGGGTAACATATGTACTATTATATAATGACATACATAAATTATACACACACACACAAACAAATACACATACATGCCTCAGGGGGAGACATTCATTTTATAAAATAAATGAAATAATGTCCAAAATTGGGTGGAGGATATATAAGATGAATGGAGCCAAAGGAAAAAGTAAATTAATTATCTGAAAGAATAGATTAACTCTTCCAAAAGATATCAAGTTAAGCTCAAAAGACAGAAAATATTAATATAAGGAGAAAACTGAGTTATATGTAATCTATAAATAATTGTTTCAGTAGAAAAGAAAAAAAACAAGGATAGAAAATGAAGAAATAATGAAAAGAATTTTCCGAAAGCAAATCAACATGAAGACATAAGATTAAAAATGCTTAATGAATGTCAAACAGGATAGAAAATGAAAGTACATAGCAAGACTTATTATAGTGAAATTTATAACGATTTTAAGAGAGACAATTCCAAAGCCTTCAGAGAGAAAATAAAGATTACCACAAGTAACAAAAATTAAGAATGATAACAGAAGCTTGCCTAGCAATCCTGGGTCTAACATAAAAATAATGTCTTCAAAATATAAAAAGAAATGGCACTCGAATGTACATCCTGCAAAACTGTATCCTGCAAAATTGTGAGTTTTATGAGTATGTGCAATAGAAATATATTTTAGGCATGTAATGCTTCAGAATTGTTGTCACAGGGAGGGCATAATAAAAACACTGTGGGAGAAAGAACTAAAACATGAATAGAAATAAATTCCTCCAAATGAAGGGGAGCACCACCTAAAGTAACTTATCAATCATATCAATCTTAGACTCACTCAAATTGGAAAACGAGATACTGTATCTCCTTGTGATAATATGCAATAGCAGGTAATCTATGAAATATCCTTACTTAAGACAAAATTAACTTGACTCTAACCAACAAAATAAAAATACCAATTCCTGGGCTATTTAAGGAATATGAAGACAAGTTAAATTACATCATTAAGAAGCAATCAACCTGTAGAATATGGCTATTTTAGAGCATAGATAACATGGTTTTTACTATAAAACAATGGCTAAAAATGGTTGAAATTAAAATGATAAAAAACTAAGTATGAATACAAGCAAAAACAACAATAAAAGAGCATAGCATTTAATATTTGACAAAATAGAATTCAACTAAAGAAGGAAAGTTTTATACTTCTAAAAAGAATATTCAAGAACATTTATTTTCAAAATATTTGTGTAAAGTAACAAATGACAGAAGAGTCAACAGAAATAAACATATTAGTAAGTAGTATATTTGCAGAAACCAATAATTGAATATATTGATTATTGATTAAAATTAAATAAAAATTTAAAAATCAATATCAAATTTAAAAATGTCATATGTCTACAAACCTTCTTTAAAAGAAAATCATCAGGGAAACAATGTCATGTTTAGAACTGAATGAAAGATCTACTGTGCTTATCAACATTTTTGAAGGTATAAATAAACTTATTAGAAAATAGAAAAAAGAACAGATAAAGTACTCAATTTGAGAACGTGGGATAAAAGATCATGAGAGCAATCTCAAATAAAAGTGAGAATAATAAAGATAAAGATAGATGTCAATGAAATAGAGAACAGCAATAATAAATAGCAAATATAACCCTTAATGTGGTTATTTGGAAATATCATTTATATTGATTTTCAAATATTGATAAATGAAAAGACTAGTAGAGATAAAAATCAACAAAATTCAAAATTAAACTGGGGAAAAATCTTTAGAAAAATAGCTATTAGATATAATATTTTGTAAAGGTGCACTATATCAAAATTGTAAACTTAAGCAGAAAATTTACATATTTCAATGAATATTAAAGAGGTAGAAATGACATCACCTTCCAAAAAAAAAGAAGAGAGAAACAAGTTCCAGATATTTTAAGAAATAAGGTCTTTTGAACTATAAGGAACAGATTATACTTCTTTTAACTTCACAGAAAATATAAATAAGAAAGATCTTTGTTTCATTTTAAAATCAAATAAAACCTTGATTTTAAAACTAGAAAAGAGGCAGTGAAGAGCCTATTTCAGATATAACTAGATGTGAAAATCCTCACTAAAATATTAGCTAACTGAATCCAATGATGTGTTAAAATGATCCTCTATGCTTAACTAAATTAATAGGCTAATGGGAAAAAAAAATACATGAATTAACTCAATAGAAGAAATATTAATATTTGATAGTATTAAAAACTTCAATTATGGTTTTTAAAAATCTTCACAAACTAAGAATCAAAGGGAAATTATTTAGGACAGGCAGAATTTTTAAAAATCTGTAGCAACTATTATCCTCGCTGGATATACTTTACAAACATTCCTTCTAAATATCAGGAACATAACCAGGCAAAGCAAAATAAATAATAAATAAATATATATAATAAGGAAACATATTCTATTGTTATTTAGAGATGATATAAATATTTATATAAAAAATATAATATGAAACTAGTACAAATGATTCCAGCATTTTTTTTTTTTTTTTTTTTTTTGCGGTATGGGGCCTGTCACTGTTGTGGCCTCTTCCATTGGGGAGCACAGGCTCTGAACACGCAGGCTTGGCAGCCATGGCTCACAGGCCCAGTCACTCTGTGGCATATGTGATCTTCCTGGACCGAGGCATGAACCCGTGTCCCCTGCATTGGCAGGCGGACTCTCAACCACTGCGCCACCAGGGAAGCCCTGACTTCAGCATTTTTAATACAAAATCTACTTCAATGTGTCTTTGAATATAATACCAACTACAAAGTCATTAACAGTCCTCCCAAAGAGCAACAAAAATAGCACATAATTAAAAGTAATATACCACTATTAATAACAACAATAACTAAAATATCTTCAAATCAAACTTAAAATATGCAATTTAAATTGCAGTTAAAAGTGTCTCTATAGTGAAATTATTTTATTTATATTAAAAAACATAAATAAACCTTTAATAATGAAACATTCCATGCTCTTGGATAAGAGGATTTAAAATTATAAAGATATCAATTTTCTCCAAGTTTTCCATAAATTCATTACAATTATGATAAATATTTCAGTTAGACTTCTGAATAACTCAGTTGAAGCATTTTCATATTTACTTAAAACAATATATTTCCATGAAGACCTATGTCAACATGGAAAAAAACAGGAGCAAAGATAGAAGACTTGCTTACTGGATACTAAGACATACTACAAAGTGAGGAAAGAAATAAAGACTGGGGAGAGAGAGACAGAGAGAGTCAGAGACAGCAGAAGATGATTTGAGGATACTCACAAATTATATGTATTAGAGTGAAACTGAATTTCCAGCTAGTAGTATATACAAAAATAGTCTTAACATGCATTCAAAAATGAAAGATAGAAGTTAAAATTAAGTTAATAAAAGTTAATGAAAGATCAATTTAATAAAATATTAATAAAAGAAAATAAAATCAATAAAAGATAATATATATGACCTAGATGTTCACAATTCCAGAAACAAAAACCATAAGACATGGCATGGATGAATTTTAATAGATCAAACTTAAGGAATGTCTATCTGAAAAAACGCCCTGTTGAAAAAATTAAGAGCACGTGACTCACTTTAAAAAGTATGGGTAGTTCCTTATATTTTTAAAATAATTGCATTTTATTGGTTATTACAAAATACTATTGTTATAAAAATCAAAACTGTAAAGTAGATGAGGATATAGAAATGAAGACTTTTATCAGCTAATCCTTCTCCCCTCAAAATATATCTAACATTTATTAAGCTCACTATGGTCCAGATAAAATTGAAAAGTCATAATTAACAGTGAAGTATGCATCTCTCAGACATTTTTGTGCATACATATTCACAACCTGTAAGGATATATTTAATTCAAAATTTTTACAAAATGCACTTTACATGACACTTTGCAAATTGGTTATCTTTTTTTACTTAACAACATATAATTGATGTTTCATGATAATTCATACATACCTACCTTATTCACTTTAATGACTGCATATTATTCCATATTTTATAATACGTTTACATGTAAATCCAATCATTGTCCCAGCAATGTATACACATATGTGTAATGTTTATGTAAGTATAGTAACATAAATTATCATCATAACTGTTTTTATATATTATAGTATATTCATATAATATTATAATATATATACCGTGTATACTAATATGATATGAATCACAGAAATAGTGGCTTTTACAGGACTAAGGTTTGTAGATAAGGAGGATTTTGGCTTTATATGCAATATATTTATTTTGCAGTAATAATATGTTGTTTATATCTTACTTGTGTCACTCATAAATAAATCGTAGTGAGCTCAGTGAAAAGAGAGATCATTGTGAGCAGAAGGAATCTATTTGCTTTCAAATTCAAGTCATAGTCCCATTGATTAATTTATTTCTTGTAATTGTTTTTTCTTGAACTGGAGGATTCTGAGCTGCTATATATATAACTCCAGATCTCGTATATTCAAAATACCCAACAGTTTTTCTAAGGTCCACTTTATTCTTTGATGCTTAAATTGTTCTGTAGTCAAGTTCATAATATTTTGTCTTTTCTAAATTGAAATTGAAATTTCAGCTGATATAATTAGAGACTTTATATAGTTTTAGAAGTTCTTTAACACCTCTTTAACATCATAAAATTTTGCTTCTTTTATAGTATTTTCTATGTGACATTTCAATGAATTTTTATTTTATTCCCAAAGAATGTTAAATATTTACAACTTCTTGCAATCAATTTGAAAAGAAAATAATTATAAATTCTTTTAGGTAGGAAAAGATATATTTGAGTGGGAGCCAATCATTTTAATGATTTATATCCATTTTATTACAATTTTCTTACCTATATATTTTTCTAATTTTGGAGTTAGGTAAATTATACTACAATTATGGAGAAATGTCATTCATCTAGCTGAGACAATGTACCCTTAAATCATGCATTATTTACCATATGGAAAATCTGAAAACCCTAAAAAAAAATTTTAATGTGATGACCAACACTACTAGGGACCTTAATTTCATTAAGGTTTCACTGTTACAGTTTATATTACAGGAATTTTTAAGAGAGATTTTGTAATTAGTAAGTATGACTATGGTGATGGTTTCACAGGTCTAATCTTTTGTTAAAATGTATCAAATTATATACTTTACATATTTGCAATGTATTTTATATTGAATATTGTACATTGAATAAAGCTGTAAAATGTATATATGACAAAAAGAAAAACTACTTTAATATTTTATATTTTTAATATAATAGCTGAAAAGAACAATATGAACAATATGAATCACATATGAATCAAAACTACCATCATGAACATCTAAAATTTTGTTGCTGATTTTATATAGATATGTACATAATAAATTTCAAGTTGATGGACTTACGAATAGTGTTTAGGAACCTAAACTGGTAGCTTAGGAACATTCTATGATGGGTCCCCAATCCCCGGGCCATGGACCGGTAGCGGTCCTGTTAGGAACCAGGCCTCACAGCAGAAGGTGAGTGGTGGGTGAGCAAGTGAAACTTCATCTGTATTTACAGCTGCTCCCCATTGCTCACATTACCCCCTGAGCTCCACCTCCTGTCAGATCAGTGGCGGCATTAGATTCTTGTAGGTGCGTGAACCCTACCGTGAACTGTACATGGGAGGGATCTAGGTTGCGTGCTCCTTATGAGAGTCTAATGCCTGATGATTTGAGGTGGAGCTGAGGTGGTGATGCTAGCGCTGGGGAGTGGTTTCAAATACAGATTACCATTAGCAGAGAGGTTTGACTGCACAGAGACCATAATAAATCAATTGCTTGCAGATTCGTATCAAAACCCTATCAGTGAGTGGCAAGTGAAAACATGCTCAGGGCTCCCACTGATTCTGCATTATGGTGAGTTGTATAATTATTTCATTATATATTACAATGTAATAATAATAGAAATTAAATGCACAATAAATGTAATGCATTTGAATCATCCTGAAACCATTCCCCTGCCCTGGTCTGTGGAAAAATTGTCTTCCACGATACCGGTCCCTCATGCCGAAAGGCTGGGGACTGCTGGTCTATGATGTTGTCAGCAACAACTTAATCAGTGACCTATATAAGAAAGAAATGGAAAATTTTATTTGAGCCAACCTGAAGATTAAAACCCAGGAGACAGTCTTTCAGAAAGCTTTGAGGGCTGTTCCACCCAATAAAGGTCAAAGCACAATTATACAAGTTTTTGAGACAAATGGTTATATGTCAAATGACATATTATTGACAGTTTACACAATCCAGATCTACACCTACAAAGTGAGTAGTGGGTCATGTGTCATCGTGACCCCTTACAAGATTAAGAATAAAGGTTATAACAACAACAAAAAGAATAAAGGTTATCACCTAAGGAGTTATGACCCTTTATGAGATTAAGAAGGAATGTTATCTCCTAAGGAGGTCTGATTAATGCAGATGCACAAAACACATTAAAGGAGAGGGAGGGAGCCCAAATGGAGAGAGAAAAGGTTTATGTTTTTTCTTTTCTTTTCCTGCCTTAAAATATGAATTTTATTTCATCAGCTTTAACTATCATAGGCTTGAGATAAGCACAACTTGAAAGAATAAGAGAAAGAACTTATCACAGCTCTGAATAATAAGATGAATGTTCAAGGCCACTGAGATTGATATAGCCTTAGAAGTTGTAGACCTTTTGGGAAATTTTACTCTTTCTTATTTTATTATTCTCTATTTTCTTTGAGAATTAATGATGTGACCCAGAGAATTTAGAAGAAATGGAAGTCAATCTATGTGATGGCAACACCTATTCTAAACTACTGTGTGGATCTTGTTTTCCTGAAGTCCTCTACCCCAATTCTTCTTTGATGAATGGAATGCCAAACATTATAACTGACTATTTGACAATATGGGATGTTATTCTGGAGTGAATGACTTTCAAAGGAACATGTATTCTTATTATAAAAGTAATAGATACTGGTAATGACAGTCTGTATTAATATGAAATGTCATGAAAATTTAAGAAATTCAAACAGACTTTTTAAAAAAACCCTTCTTTTTTTTTTTAATTTCCATGTGGTGAATATCATATACTTTTAAAATTTTGTGTAATAGAGCACAAATTGAGGTTTTCTTCTGATCCACTTTTATGTTTTTACTAGCTCTTTTGTGTTTGACATAGGAGTCTATCAAATAGAACAGGATATTTAAGAGTGACATCGTTTTTCTAATATTGATAAGGGGTTGCCCTTAAAAATGAACTCTAGAATTGCATACAATTTTTATCACCTTGAAAACAATCAAAGAAGCAAAAGTTGTGTCCTTAATGGTATAAATAATTTCATCAGACTCTGTCTGTTAGGAAAAAAAGATTGTTGAGGGTACATACACATACATACATGATTGCTGAACCTCATATTTTAGCTATTAATTATTTATCAATTGAAGTATATATTTTGGTTAGCCTGTACTTGTTCCACTGTTATAGTTTTGTATATTGGGTGTTTGGAAATGTATCAGTTGGTTTTTACATCTTAATTTCTGAATCAAGAAAAACACATTTTAGACACAGTAGACCACCTAATATCACCTGCTGATGAAGAAACTAACATGAATACTCAGAGACTCTAGATTTTCAGTTGAAGATGTGTTGTTTCTTTTAGGTTATGAGTGAGTGTGTCTTACATCTGAAGAATGATAAATGGAAAGCATTGTGGCCAGAAGGGCAAACTCTTCAGCAACTACTTCAGATTTCCTCCTGTTCAAATACAGCAGGATTACACTTCCCTAACTCTTTGAAGTTAGGTGACATCATATGACTCATTTGACAAAAATAATGAGGAAGGGGATGTATGTTTCACCCGGATAGAAGGTTTCAGAGACATTGAAAGAGTACTAGTTCTCCTTCATCTGCCTTGGCTACTGTAGTAGCACGCATCAAGACAGGGTCTTTTGGCAGCCCAGATGCTCACTGATCACTCTGAGAAGAACACGCCACCAACTCTACCCCCTAACAAGGACATGTAGTATGAGTGAAAAATAAACCTTTCTTTATTCAAAGCACTCATGGTAATTTTGTTTTTTAACGTTATAGTTATTTCAGCATAACCTAACCCAACCTGAGAGATATCTTTTCTAATGATGCTTCCCCAAACCATCTAAACAGGGCAAAATCTAATTGGAACATAAACAATAGATAGTTTCATAGTAAGGTCTTGGAACTGCAATAAACAGTGAATATACTAAGTAAGAATAACTGAGACATAACTATAAATAATTATTATATAGCTAAATAATTTATTATAAACTAAATGATAATGCAATAATTAAAACTCTGGTATACTGCAAAGCAGAGAGAGCAAGATTCATGAATAGAATAGCCAGCCCAGAAACAGAGCTAGTATATATAAGAATCTGATGGATGTGGAAGATGCCATGACACATCTTTACCGAGAAAAGGTGAATCATAAATATAGCTAGTACTAGCAGATTTTATAAAATATATAGGAAAAACAACCTTTAGATTGTTGTCTCACAAATATAGAAAAATAACTTCTTACTTGGCTCAAAGAATTACATATTTTAAAACCTTCAATATTAAAGGTAAATGTTGGTGTGTATGTAACCTCAACATAAGAAATCTCATTTGAAACATTTTAAGTGAAAGTCAATAGAAAAGTAACATTTTCAAAGACAGACATGATGGAAGAAAATAGATTACATAATTTTTAAAAACACAGGTATGTCAAAAATGAAAGAATAACAAAACTGGAAAAAATAAAATAATAGTGAAAAACAATAAATGGGTGATCTAAACCCCCATATAGTGTGTAACGATCATAGGGTTTCATATTTTATTCATTGGCTTTATTGTTATCCTGGGGGACCATCTAAAGGTGGGTGATTTTGAGGGATTCTCAATAGCTTCATGTCATATTTTTCTTGCTGTGTTTTCTGCTGAGTCTACAACTAGGAGATAAGCTCCAAGCATCATCACCCACTATAAGCCTTTGGCTGTTCATGCTCCTTGTTGCCTCTCACCCAGAACAGTCTTCTCTCCTCCCTGGGAGACTTCAGTTACTGTGATCTGCCCAGGTGAACACAAATACCTAGAATAATATCAGCTATGAAACAGACAAAATATTGCTTAATCTAAAATATGTAAAACAATATTCTAATAAAAATATACAAAGTCCAATAGAGAAGATGAGAGGACCTATATTAAGAATTTCTTAAGAAGTGTTTCTTTTCATAAAGAAAAATATCTTTCTTTACTAAAATCAATAAAATTCTAAGTAAAATAATGATCTTTGACTTTTGTCTACTAAAAAGTACTTAATGAAAACTATAAGACAAGTGCTTAGTATGAAACTGCTTGAAGAAAAAGACATTACCATATCTTGGGAAAAGGAAAGTACTTTATATAATCTATTTAGTTAATAAACATGCTTAATTCTGACAGGAAACATGCAACAATATTAAGTAATTATCTGTATGGTGTGGTTGTAGGATGTATTTTCTTTTTCATTTGCTGATTACATAATATATTTATAATTTTAAAAATTGCACAGAAGTTTCTCTCAGTCGTTCCCTATAGTTTCTTTCATGATACATGCTCTAAGATATTCATTGGTCAAACATATTTCTTTTGTTCAGATGAATCATGGCATTAGCATGCCTGTTTAAGAAGTGGATATGTATAAGAAACCTGTGACTATAAGAAACCTGTGAGTTTTCTACTTCACTGATTCTCAGGAAAACAGAAAAAATATGTGATTGTTTATTCAAAGGTTCATCATCCTC
The DNA here is from genome assembly GCF_005190385.1 of Monodon monoceros. Lineage (NCBI taxonomy): Eukaryota > Metazoa > Chordata > Mammalia > Artiodactyla > Monodontidae > Monodon > Monodon monoceros. The sequence continues at coordinate 36,724,682 of NW_021703767.1, forward strand.
TCTCTTTTATACTGTAAGCATCAGGAAAACACTATGATTTATCCATATATATCAGATTCACTAAATACCTAAGAGAATCAAAAGGCTCAACTGGTAAAATTATAAATTTTGGAATATCTGAAATCTATGAAATACATGAGTAAATATGTTTTCTAGTCAACAACTGGCAACATAAAACAAAGGGATTTTTTATCTTTATGAGTTTAAAGGTCATGAGTATTCTATTATATATTATTTTTACAAGAGGTAAAATCATAATATAATCCAAGCCAAGCAGGTTTTTAAAAATACTGTGGTTTCTTGTATTTTTTTCCCTCTTAGAAGATGTTATTTCCTGAATCACCTATATCAAGTAAATGTTATGATTTTAAGCTTTGTCCAGTTCTAGAACATACATTAAATTACCCATGGCCAGTATAGTGCAAATGTAAAGATTCTAATCATTTAACCCTACTGACTAGAACTTGTGAATATTTCCTAAAGGTATTGCACAATGTATTTCTTTTGGACATTTGAATTTCTCTTTGAACATTTCTACCTTAATTTACTTGGAGGTAGCTTCTCATAACATTGATACAAAGAACTTTGGACTCAGTTTTCTGGAGTTCAATATTGGCTCTGCCACTTAATAATTCTGTGACCTCAGGCAAGTCATCTTACTTTTTTGCAGATATTTTTTTCATATGTAAAGTAATGATAATATCAGCTCAACACTGCAGTAATATTTCTCTTCCCATGCTTGTGTCCCCAGCTAGTCTATAAACACCTGTTGTCCAAAGAACAGAGACCCCTTCTCATTCACCACAGTATACCATATTCTAGCATTCTTCCTGGTCACAGGTGCTTGGTGGATGAGGATGGAATGCACAAGGCCCGTGCTGGCCTCTCATACTCACTCCTTCTCCTCTAAGCAAAGCTGGAGTTGTGTTCTGAGATGCCTGAGTGAGTTGCACAGCCAGGGCAGCACAGTCAAGGAGGAGAGGCCCAGAGCGCTAAGCAGACAGGCTCTCAAATGCCAAGACACAGTGAGGGCTGCAGAAAGAATGAAGGGCAGGATCCGGGAAACCTGGACCTTCATCTAGGCTCTGCCACCAACACCCTGCCTGTCCTTGGGCAAGTCACTGCACATGCCCTCTGGAGCACTCTGGAATACTCCCTCTGGAAATAAGTGTTTACACTGATAAAATTGTAGAGATGTGGACCAGAAGAACTTTCTCACTTTGACAGTCTACCTTCTCTGGAGAACCTAGGGAGTTTCCTGAAAGCATCATTTAAAGGAACATCATATTGCTCAACTCTTCAGTAAAAAACATCAAAAGAGAGTTTACACCTTAAGACTCTTTGAACCCCTTGCCTTAAAATCCCTCCTTGTGGTGTGTACCAATCCTAATCTATAAAAAAAAGATCACTACCAAATATTTTTCTGGTTATAGTTTTATACATTTTTGTGTGCAGATAGTATTTGTGCATTCATGAATGTATTTATGCATTTCTGTATATTCTATAATCTGGATACATTATTTTTCATTTATTCATATTTTTCTCTTAATTTTTTAAGACATGGTTTCCATGCTCTCCATAACCTTAATATGAAAAGTGAGCATTCTTGAAGAGACTTGCTTAGCTTATGAAGAGTCTTACATAAGAGTGATACATGCTAGTGTCTTTATTCTCAATTACTTGTACAAATCTCTTTCCTAAAGTTTAATGGAGATCTGAGTTAGTAACTAAAGACATAGAATGAATTTTTGTCCCTACCTTTAAGAGAAAATGACTCCAGATTTTTCTTCTCCTTAGCAATTTCAGCCTGTAAAACACTGACAAAATCTCTTCAAATAGAATTTTAAAACCTCCCATTATTAAGGGGGAGTGAGAGGGACTCATAGAGGTAATGCTCCTTCAAACTATAGAAATTTTTACCTAAGAAGTAAAACAACAAATTTCAGTTCAGAAAACAAATTTTTAAATGTCTGTTTAATATCATAATGCTTTGAAAAGTATATCTTAACTATTAATGAAATATAAAACATTTGGGTTTTATGTATGAAACAATGAGAGATTTGTTTGATTTATATGAATGAAATCCAAAGAAGTTTTACTGCATGTTTTCAGAGACATACTTCCCTTCCCTTTTTTAAAAAAAATAACACTTCCTCTAAATACTACAATTGTTAAGGGTAGAAAATGTCATTTTCCAAAATACTTAAGACTAGGACAAAGGTAGTGACTTTCAAAGAGAGCTTGCCATCTTCATTCATTTACATTCCTTGTGTCGGAGTGGGCTTCATTTAGGCAATGGCAAAAGGTTTATTTGAATTGCCAGTTTATAACAGCAGCTGAGGGCATCTGTGGCACCCTTAAGACAATATGATGAGTAACAGTGTGAGAAGCTGGGGCTCCATCCCTATGGACATCAAGCCAATGTGCTACAGCAGACAAAGGAGCCAACACAATACTTAACACCCTCAGGAGAGCTCTTGGTAGCCAGCAAACATAAAAACAAAAGCAAACCCAAAAGAGCCCATATTATCCTATTCTTATAGAAAACCTTAGTGCACCTGTACCTTGAATACTGCAAGCACTTCTGGTCGTCACTTTTCAAGAATGACTACTGGAGAAGGTCCAAAGAGGAAAAAGTAAATAGTGAGAGGATATGAAAGCTAATTGAACATAATGCTACCCTGGTGATGGGGAGAAAAGGCAAACAAACAGAAAAAGGGAGTAAGGCACAATTAAAAATATACTAATTTAAGGAAAATGAAAAAGATAATTTAACAGGATGTAAAGTAATAAAAGCAGATGAGTACGTTACACAAGACTTAACAAATAAATAGAATTTCTTACATTGTATAGGCTTTGGAAAATTCACAAGTAGAAGCACATAAGAGAATTCATGGTTGTTAAGTAAGGTGAACATACAATTTATTATCCAAACAGGGATGATGCTGATAATAAAAGAATGGTTAGAAATAAGTATATAAATACAAGTGTAAACCAGGAGAGTCAAAGTGGGAAGTATGCTCACATTATAATTAGGAAATCCTTTCTTTGACTTTTTAAGTTAATGTGAGGAACAAAATGTATCTGTCCTTCTACAGCATAGAATAATGTCCTTGCTGCTACTGTTAAAGTAAATCCTGACTTTAAATACAGACATTAGAGATTGATACATTGAGAAGCGTATTTTAAGATGAAATAGCACTAAGCCATATATCACCTCACTTAGGTAACACAAATTTCGTAATTCCACCCTTTCATTCTTTGAAGAAGAGAAAAAGAATTCTCTTTTCCACCTCATTTCAAATACAAATATTATTTGTATTGTTGTATACTTGGAACAGATAACATGTTAAATAAATTCCATATTGTATGATTAAAACTTTTAAGTATGTTTTTATTTCTGTAGGAAGAACCTGGAATAAAGAAAATGCCACACTCTGAGGAAGTTGTAGAGTATGATTCTGAAGAAGTATTGTGTTGAAATAAATCAGACTAATACACATGACCTAATAAATTCCAGGAGAAAGAGCCAAAACTGCAGGTATTTTTAGGAGTTGTGTAAATTCAATTTAAAATGTGCTTTGGAAGATGCAGTATGTTAAGTTGTTAAACAATAACTGAGATGATAAATGTAAGTGTAGATATAATAATGTATCCTGAACCAAATTTATAAAATAAACTATTAATTAAATAAAATTCAAAGCATTAAAATACCCACTTTATATATCCCATACATCCAAGAGCTTACTTAACATTTCAACTTGGAAATGTCAAAGGCATTTTAGAACCATATGTCAAAAATTCACTCAGCCTCCCAAGCCAGATACCTGGAAAGAAAACTCCAGACTCTGAGAAAGCTATATCCTTGATATATCTCCCTCACTAATTACTCTGTTCAATAATTCACCAAGTTCTGTTGATTTTACTTTTAAAAAAAATCTCTCATCTGTGAACCCTTATCCATCTCCATCTTCAACTACCAGACAAAGCTACCAGCATCTTTTTCCTGAATTACTGCAATATCTCTTTAAATAAATATTCTCCCCATATGCATTTGTTTCCCCAATTCATTGTGTAGTATGAAGCCATTGTGAACTTTAAACATAAAGACAATCCTATCAATCCTTAACAATAAGAGCTCATGACTGACTGTAAGAAAAAGACTAAGACTTTTACTATGGGTTTCAAGACCCAGAACAGTCTGTTCCAGCTTGAATATCATACCTCATATCAAGCTACTCTTTCTCTTAATTCATTCTATCTAGTACCACTAACCAACCTGAATGTTGATATATTATTATACCAGTGTTTGCATATACTACCTCTGCCTGCAATCCCACCACACTCTTTCTAATACTTCATCTTGTCACTCGTATTTAACCTTCATTAACAGCCCATAAGGGCTTCCCTGGTGGCGCAGTGGTTGAGAGTCCGCCTGCCGATGCAGGGGACACGGGTTCGTGCCCCGGTCCGGGAAGATCCCACATGCCGCCGAGCGACTAGGCCCGTGAGCCATGGCCGCTGAGCCTGCGCGTCCGGAGCCTGTGCTCCGCAACGGGAGAGGCCACAACAGTGAGAGGCCTGCGTACCGAAAAAAAAACAAACAAAAAAAACCAGTCTGTAAATTATTGACTCCTCCAAATTTAATGACGTTCCTCTTGTTATAGATGCACAGAGCTCCCTAAAGTTTTTCTTTATCAACATTACAAAAAATTAGAATAATATTTTAAAGAGATTATTTGACTAATAATTGTCTTCATTATTAAACACACAACTCAATGACATAAGGGATATGTTTGCCTGACATATTAAAGATCTAAATAGATATTTTTGAATAAAGTATGTCTTCAGTACCATATCACCAATGGTTAGATTTTTTCCTAACATACTGAATATGGAATAAGTATTTTGAACAAAAGATCACCACTAAATAAGGCTAGTAACAATTCCTCCTTTGCTCTACTTGCATTAATCAGTAGAAAGCAAAACAAGTGATGTTATGTATCTTCCAATCTTAAAGAAGACTGATAGCTTTCATTTCTCCTGTTTTGTAAAATCATCCACCATGCTGTAAGAAATTCAGGCTGTTATGCAGTGGAGACAGAGAGAGAGAAGAAGCAGCAGATCTGGAGAATAAGACACAAGAAGTGAAGAAGATGGCCACGTGGAAGAACACTGGAATGCCAAACTGGTGAGTGAATCTTTCTTAGACCTTCAAGTCTAACCCAGTTGCCAGCTGAATGAAGCCAGATGGATTTCCCAGATGATTACACAGGAGCAGAATAAGCACCTAGCAAAGTCCTGCCCAAAATCTTAATCCACATAGTCATGAGAAATAATAGTCCACTGGCTTAAGCCACCAAATAGCCACTATCTGACAATGGAAAAAATAAGTGAATCAACAGTTAAAGTTATAAGAAAAGTTCAACATGTTCTTAAAAAGTAGTATGTGAGGTTTATTCAAATTTCAAGTGACTACAGGAGGTTGTGGAATATAAAAATTGAAATATAGAACCTTTTATGTAAAATAAGCAATTGGTATCCAATCAAGGATTTCTTAGCAGAATAGTAATGTTATTGAAACTATTCCTTGGAAACATTAATCTGTTACCATGATATGGATATATTTGTGTCTGTTTTTATGTACCATTTTGTTTATATAGGATAAAAGAGGATCTGAAAAAATACATACAAGATAAAGTAAAAGATAAAATATATGGGAAAGAAAATAGGAAGGAAAAATGAGATTAAGCCAGTAGAAAATCAGTTTACAAAATATGCATCTGGAGCTCTCAGACCTTTCCTAGTAACTCTCATGGTCTCTTTGGAGGCTACCATAATTTCCTTGATTGGGTAATCCTATTCAAGTGATACTTTCCTAGAAGACCAAAATTCAAGTGAGGTTTAGATTCAATTTTTAATTGTCTGGTCTGGCTCCTCTTTAACATAGTTTACCAGAGTTTTTCTTATCTCTTAGAGTCCTAGTTTCATAAATTACCGTAACTGTTTTTCTCAGGAGACAGGCAACATGCATTCTGCCACTTAGACTCTGTTCACATTTTCTGTAGGTTTTCCTAAACTGTAAAAAGTAGTTCTCTAATCATTCGTGTAATGGCATCTCTATCTTCAGATTTGAAGGGGTACTTCTTGAAAGAGTTCCATAATCCCTATTCCATACACTTGGAATTAAGTATATTTCAGAATTCAAAATTTGGGGGTTATGGAAATGTGATATTTTCTGTATACTGTATATTATAAAAGTCCCATAGGAAGCTGGGGAGTACTCTGTAACACAGCACATTAGTATATCTGCTGCAAATATATGAATATTCACATAAAGTGAGGCTCATAAAGAGCATAAATAACTTCAAGTCAACTTTTCTCCCAATGTAATTCAGGTAAGGTCATGTTTTTCTTTCATATCAAAGACAGTTCATTTTCAGTACACTTCAAATGTCAGAACTAAGGTTTAAGAATTGTGTTTTTTTATTTCTTCAATCCTGTCTCTCCCTAAGGTTGTCATTCCAGTCTTCTCCCTAAATTGATCCTTTTTTTTTTTTTTTTAGATATCTTTTGTCCCTAGTCATGTCCTTTTACCAGGTAACCAGTCAAACCTCCTTCTTTGTCACCTTATTTTTAAAGAGAGTTTTGATATAGAGTTTTCTTGGATATACTTCCTCTTTTCTAATTTATATTAGACTATAGATGTCACTTATCCTTTGAAGCTTCAAGTCTCCTTTAAAATATGCCCCTCTGTTCTTTTATTTCTCCAAATTTCTTGGCCTGTGTCACTCTAGTACTGAACTATTTCCTGAGCTACTATCATTTATCCATTTCAAGTATACTGTAATTTCTCTACATTTTGCTCTGCTTCCTTGCACAATGCTTAATTATTGTCAACTCAGAAGAAGTACTCTGTAAATACCTCAGTCTTAAAATTGTTATGAAGTCATCAGGCTTTCTCTATTTCTTTCTAGTGAATATTCTATCTCCAACGTGGTAGCATCACCTGTTGCCTTTTATTTTCGAGTAATATGTTTCTGAGAGTAATGCCATAATATTGATCTCAGATATTTGCAAAGATAATTAGCATAGGGTAGGTGAGGAGGGCCATAAAATTTCTGGACCACTGCCTGGGAATGGGATAAAGGTCAATGTTTATAGCTCCAAGACTAAAATTTCCTCATAATCAAGACCTCACAGAAAAGCCATCAGACTGAGTAAAAATGATAAATCTACCAATACCTGTAAAGGCTATAAAGAGCATTTGCCCTAAACTGGACCTTACAATGAACTAAAATAAAATAATTAAGTTCAAAGGTTTTGGAGCCTAGAGGCTCCACCAAAAACATCCCCATTTATTATTTGGGTCTACCTATTCCAGATTCTCTTTTATTTCCCAATATTCCAGATCAGGAACCAGACTGGAGAGTCTCTTACATAGTCTAATTAAAGCAATCCCTCTACTTAATTTAAATCCTGATCCAATAAGACAAGTGGTAAAACACACAGAAATCAAAATATCACCTTTTTTATTGATAAAATCTAAGGTGAGGGATGAGGCTTGCTAACCCCAACCAAGAGTGAGGACCTCCTAACCAGAAATAAAGAAAGGGAATTACATTAATTTTCTATTTCTGCATATAGTTATCAGGAACTGAACAACTTAAAGCAACAGACATTTATTGTCTCACAGTTTCTGTAGATCAGGAATCAGGCATCACTTAGCTGATCCTTCTTCTCAATGTCCTGAGGCTGTTAGCCATGCTGCATTTTCAACTGGAGGCCTGGTGAGGGAAGAATCTGCTTCCTAGCTCATTCATGTTGTTGACAGCACCCATTTTCTTATAGACTTAGGACTGCTGGTTCCAGTTTCTTACTGGATATTGACTAGCGGCTGTGCTTTAGTCAACAGACCTTAAGAGGTCTTTGCAATTTCCTGTTTCTTGGTCCTCTCCATAACAAGTTCACAATTGACTCTTTGCTTCTTCTAGACCAGTAGGAAAATCTCCCATTCTAGTCTGCTAAATCAGAGTCTTATATAATGTATTGCAATTAGAGGAGTGATATCTCATCACCTTGGTTATAGTCTATTTGTTAGAAGCAAGACACAGATTCTGCCCAAACTCAAGTGAAGGGGAATGTACAGGGTATGATTCAAAGAGGTCCCCTCAGGGTGTGTCTATCAGAGAATTTATGGTCAGTTACCTGATTCATGTTATCAATAAGGCAAAATAAGTAGACTCAAAGCAAGCAAACAAACTAAAATAACTTTTCCAGAAGTCTATCATTGCTCGTTCTGAAGATAGGTGAAAAATACTACTTTGGAGCCTAATTAACATTGTATGGGTTACTATAGTTACATTGGTCAGTATTATGTATCAACTTGGCCAGGCTATTTTTACCAATTATTCAATCAAACACTAATCTAGGTGTTGCTGTGAAGGTAACTTGTATATGTGATAAAAGTCCATAAACAGCTAAATTTAAGTAAGTTAGATTATCCTAAATAATCTGAATGGGCCTGAGTCAATCAATTCAAAGTCTTTATAAGTAGAATAAAGGCTTACCTGAGGAAGAAGAAATACTTCCTACAGACAGCAGCTTCAATTCATGTATGAAAGTTTCATCTTGCCCTTCCTTATGGCCTATGGGTTTCAAACTTGTCTTTTTCTCCACAATCATGTAAGCCAATTCCTTGCTATAAGTATGTATATTAAATCTACCATTAGTTCTGCTTCCCTGGTTAACCCTTAGTAAGTTAGATTCTGAAAGACATTTGGTATAATTATAGTACCAAGTGTTACATAATACAGCTCAGTATAAATACATGCCATAATATCACAGAAAAATTTTATTTAAAAACTTTCTAGAGTGTTTTACAACCAGCTTTGAAACAAAATACACATAGAGAATGATAACCCTGTATTTGTGTACTGTACATTTGTCACTTACTGCTTATGGACAGAATAACCAATCTAAGGGATTAGCCACCTCAGACCCTATATGGTCCCCTCAAGAGATGAAAAAATCTGTATCTCAACACAACTGTGATCTACTAGCTTGGTAGTCCTGTCTTGGTGGACCAAAATAATATGCCCTAGGCACATGAAAGTTTTGTGGTTTTGCTTAATCAGAAATACTCTTTAGAGTAAGAATGAATAGAAAGTTATGAATACATAACCTTCGGACAATTAATAAATAAATAGTTCTTTTCTCTCAGCAAAAGTTTTGATAAGTACAGCACTAAAAAAAGATAAAGGAAAGAAACATACAGATAAGGAATTAAGAGTGCAGCTAATCTATGATGCTTATGAAGAAAATGTACATTTGTATCAATATATAGAAAAATAGATACAATTTTAGAATATATTATAAGGATATGTTTTCATCCTCTTTGGCACAAAGATAGATTATTCATTAAGAACCAAAGATTTATATCATAGCCAATAATAACTAAATTCCCAACTTGAAAAAAGCAGTCATATATTGCCTAATTTTGAGAAATATAAATTCCAGTGAAACATTTAAGGTTACTCAGAGCAAAATGTATTCCTAGACAGGAGAATGAGGTGTTTTACATTGCTTTATTTGGTTGTTTAATATAAGATTATATCTATGAGCCAGTTAAAATATCATGACTTTAGATTTAGGGTAGTAAAACTGTCAGTTTGTACACGAAGTTGAAAAGTAAAAATGATTGATATGGAGACAAAAGGTGTTGATCCTGTTGTAACAGCTCACAAAAGAGTTAGTAATCAAAAAATATTGGATGCTGTAGATTCTATCCATAATGAAAAGATAGAAACTATAAGAACTTGGAGTTTTAGGTAGAAAAAAAGGCTAAGAAAATCAGACTTTTCATATATAGGTGATTGTGAGAATGGTGTTGCCCTAGGAGAAACAGTAAAAAGGAAAGAGACTGGTGGTGATGGAATGGGGAAGAGAAAAGGATAGGTCAAGGGTATGGTACTTGTAGGACCTCAAGGTGGAGACATTAAGCATAGAGTTAGAATCAAGGGCCACTTTAAAGGATAGCTTCTATAAATACAGGTTCTGGAGATTTCATAGATGTATTATTTAAATGCAGGCTAAATCTGGTAAAAAGGAGTCAGAAGAATCTGGAGATGGAGGTACAGCATCAAGGTAAAATACAAAAGTTAAGGAGTCCACAGAAGAAATAACCACATCTTGCCATCCAGGAAAATAGAAGCAAAACTACCTCACAAAGGGAAACTCATGTAATCTATTTAAGCATAATCCAATAACTTTCTAGATTATGGGGAATCCAGGACAATAGCAACTTTTATATCCAAACTAAACTAATCAGCCCACTTCATTAAAAACACACTTCATAAAGATGATTAAAAGCAAACACAGAAAAAGAATTGCAAATAACTAAGGCTTATACTTCTAACCAGTGATATGAAATTTATATAATTTATATATTGTGAGTGCACTGTGGAAACTTTATAATACTGATTCGGGTCTTTAAAAAAACTCATCAAGTTCAAAAGAGAGAGACTGAAATGAAATGACTTACAACTCACTAAATAGGAATTAAACATTTAAAGACTATTCACTTGATGTATAATATACAGTCATTCATAAAATCATTTAATACATTATTTTTGTATATTCATTGTTCATTCATTCATTCTATAAAGATTTATTGAACACAAAATATTGCCCAGGCACTGAAATGCAAGAAAAAATATCCTTGCTCTCAAATTTTTATTTTTACGGAGAAAAGACACGTAATTAGGTAGACATGGGTAAAAATAAGGATGTGTTTTAGGAATAGTTTATATCTGAGCTGAAACATAAAGACTTAATAGCTATTAGGAAGATAATGTTTTGGTGGGGAATGCATTCTACATACACTACAAAAGCAAATACAGCAAAGTAAGAAATAACTAGGAAGGTGCAGTGATTAGAGCATTTTATAATTCCCAGAGCATAAAATTAAGGGCTAGAGATAGGTCTGGAGAAGCAAACAAGGGCTAGAATGGCATGCTAAGAGATTTGACATTTATCCTGGGGTCCACTGGAAAAACAGATCCGTAGGGTGATAATGGATATTATAAATGAATAAAAGGGGTCTGTTGTTAAGTAAATTTGAAAAATACCAATTAAAAAAGATTAATCAGAGGAGACCTTCAAGATATCAGGGGAGTAAGACATGGAGGTCAACGTTCTCCTCACAAATACATCAGAAATACATCTACATGAGGAACAACTCCTACAAAACACTTACTGAACACTGGCAGAAGACCTCAGCCTTCCCAAAAGACAAGAAACTCCCCATGTACATCGGTAGGGCAAAAGAAAAAAGAAAAAACAGAGAAAAAAGAATAGGGACAGGACCTGCACCTCTGGGAGGGAGCAGTGAAGGAGGAAAAGTTTCCACACATTAGGAAGCCCCTTCACTGGAGGAGATGGGGGGGAGGGTAGCAGGGCAGAAGCTTTGGAGCCACGGAGGAGAGCACAGCAATAGGGTTGCAGAGAGCAAAGCAGAGAGATTCCTGCAAAGAGGATCAGTGCCAACCAACACTCACCAGCCTGAGAGGCTTGTCAGCTTACCCGTCGGGGAGGGTGGGGGCTGGGAGCTGAAGCTGGGGCTTCGAAGGTCAGATCTCAGGGAGAGGACTGGGGTTGGCTGCATGAACACAGTCTGAAGGGGGCTAGTGCACCACAGCTAGCCAGGAGGGAGTCCAGGAAAAACTCTGGACCTGCCTAAAAGGCAACAGACCATTGTATCCTTGTGCGCGAGAAGATTAACTCTCGTGCCTAAATTAACTCCAGAGATAAGCGTGAGCCGCGACTATCAGTGCAGACAACAGAGATGGGCATGAGATGCTAAGGCTGCTGCTACAGCCAACAAGAAGCCTGTGTGCAAGCACAGGTCACTAACCACACCTCCCCTCCTGGAAGCCTCTGCAGCCCACTACTGTCAGGGTCCTGTGATCCAAGGACAATTCCCTGGGAGAACACACAGCATGCCTCAGGCTATTGCAATGTAACACTGGCCTCTGCCACTGCAGGCTCACCTTGCATTCTGTAGTCCTCCCTTCCCAAAGCTTGAGTGAGCCAGATCCCCCTAATCAGCTGCTCCTTTAACGCTGTCCTGTCTGGGAGGGAACAGACGCCCTCAGGTGACCTACACACAGAGGTGCTTCCAAATCCAAAGCTGAACCCCAGGAGCTGTGTGAACAAAGAAGGGAAAGGGAAATCTCTCCCATCAGCCTCAAGAACAGAGGACTAAATCTCCACAAACAACTTGATGTACCCTGCAACTCTGGAACACCTGAATAGACAACAAATCATGCCAAAATTGAGGTGGTGGACTTTGAGAGCAATTGTAGATTTGGGGTTGACTTTTGGCATCTAATTTGTTGCCAGTTTTATGTTTATCTTAGCTTACTATTTAGAACTTATTATCATTGGTAGATTTGTTTAGTGATTTGGCTGCTCTCTTCCTTTTTTTTTTATATATATACATATATATATATATTTTCCTTTTTTTTTATTTTTGTGAGTGTGTATGTGTATGCTTCTTTGCGTGATTTTGTCTGTTTACCTTTGCTTTTACCATTTGTCCTAGGGCTCAGTGTGTCCATTTCTTTTTTTTTTTTTAAGTATAGTTTTTAGCGTTTGTTATCAATGGTGGATTTGTTTTGTGATGTGGTTGCTCTCTTCTTTCTTTTTTTTTATTACTTATTTTTAATTTTTAAAAGTAATCTTAATGTGTTATTTAAATAACGTTTTAAAATCTTTGTTTCTTTTTGTTCTGAGCCATGTGTCTGACAGAGTCTTGGTGATCCAGCTGGATGTCGGCCTGTGCCCTTGAGGTGGGAGGGCTGACTTCAGGACATTGGTCCAGCAGAGAACTCCTGGCTCCATGCAATATCAAGTGGCGAAAGCTCTCCAAGAGATCTCCATCTCAATTCTAGGACCCAGCACTGCTCAATAACCAGCAAGCTACAGTGCTGGACACCATATGCCAAACAACTAGCAAGACAGGAACACAACCACACCCATAGTACAGAGGCTGCCTAAAATAATAATAAGGTCACAGACACCCCAAAACGCACCACCAGACATGGTCCTTACTACCAGAAAGACAAGATCCATCCTCATCCACCAGAACACAGGCACAAGTCCCCGCTACCAGGAGGCCTACACAACCCACAGAACCAATGTTACCCACTGGGGCAGACACCAAAAACAACAGGAAATACGAACATGCTGCCTGTGAAAAGGAGACCCCAAATACAGTAAGCTAAGCAAAATGAGAAGACAGAGAAACACACAGAAGATGAATCAGCAAGATGGAAAACCCACCAGACCAAACAAATGAAGAGGAAATAGCAGTCTACCTGAAAAAGAATTTGGAGTAATGATAGTAAAGAGGATCCAAAATCTTAGATATAGAATGCAAAAAATAAAATAAACGTTTAACAAGGACCTAGAAGAACTAAAGAGCAAACAAACAATGATGAACAACAAAATAAATGAAATTAAAAATTCTCTAGAAGGAATCAATAGCAGAATAACTGAGGCAGAATAACGGATAAATGACCTGGAAGATAAAATAGTGGAAATAACTACTGCAGAGCAGAATAAAGAAAAAAGAATGAAAAGAATTGAGGACAGTCTAGAGACTTCTGGAACAACATTAAATGCATGAACATTCAATATATAAGGGTCCCAAAAGAAGAAGAGAAAAAGAAAGGGACTGAGAAAATATTTGAAGAGATTAGAGTGGAAAAAATCCCTAATCTGGGAAAGGAAATAGTCAATCAAGTCCAGGAAGCTCCGAGAGTCCCATACATGATAATCCAATGAGAAACATGCTAAGACATATATTAATCAAACTATCAAGAAGTAAAAACAAAGAAAAAATATTAAAAGCAGCAAGGGAAAAACAACAAATAACATAAAATGGAATCCCTATAAGGTTAACAGCTGATCTTTCAGCAGAAACTCTACAAGCCAGAAGGGAGTGACAGGATATATTTAAAGTGATTAAAGGGAAAAACCTACAACCAAGATTACTCTACCCAGAAAGAACCTCATTCAGATTCCACAGAGAAATTACCTTTACAGACAAGCAAAAGCTAATAGAATTCAGCACTACCAAACCAGCTTTACAACAAATGCTAAAGGAATTTCTCTAGAGAGGAAACACAAGAGAAGGAAAAGACCTACAATAACAAACCCAAAACAAGAAAATGGGAAAAGGAACATACATATCGATAATTACCTTAAATGTAATGGATTAAATGCTCCAACCAAAAGACATTGACTGGCTGAATGGATACAAAAACAACACCCGGATCTATGCTGTCTACAAAAGACCCACTTCAGACCTAGGGACACATACAGACTGAAAGTCAGGGGATGGAAAAAGATACTCCATGCAAAAGGAAATCAAAAGAAAGCTGGAGTAGCAATTCTCATATCAGACAAAATAAACTTTAAAACAGAGACCATTACAAGAGACAAAGAAGGACACTACATAATGATCAAGATATCAATCCAAGAAATATAACAATTGTAAATATTTATGCATCCAAAAAAGGAGCACCTCTATACATAGGCAAATGCTAACAACCGTAAAAGAGGAAATCGACACTAACACAATAATAGTAGGGGACTTAAAAACCCCACTATCACCAATGGAAAGATCATACAAAATGAAAATAAATAAGGAAACACAGCTTTAAATGATACATTAAACAAGATGGACTTAATTGACCTCTATAGCACAGTCCATCCAAAAACAATACAATACACTTTCCTCTCAAGTGCTAGTGGAACATTCTCCAGGATAGATCATATCTTCAAAGAAAATTGAAATCATATCAGGTATTTTTACTGACCACAACACAATGAGACTAGATATCAATTACAGGAAAAAAAACTGTAAAAAATGAAAACAATACACTAATAAATAACAAAGAGATCAATGAAGAAAATAAAGAGGAAACAAAAAAATACATAGAAAAATGATGATGAAAACACGATAACTCAAAACCTATGGGATGCAGCAAAGTTCTAAGAGGGAAGTTTATAGCAATACAATCCTACCTCAAGAAATAAGAAACATTTCAAATAAACAACGTAAGCTTACACCTAAAGCAATTGGAGAAAGAAGAACAAAAAATACTAAAGTTAGCAGAAAGAAAGAAATTATAAAGATCAGATCAGAAATAAATGAAAAAGAATTAAGGAAATGATAGCAAAGATCAATAAAACTAAAAGCTTGTTCTTTGAGAAGATAAAGAAAATTGATAAACCATTAGCCAGACTTATCAAGAAAAAAAGGGAGAAGACTCAAATCAATAGAATTAGAAATGAAAAGGAGAAGTAAAAACTGATACTGCAGAAATACAAAGGATCATGAGAGATTACTACAGGAAACTGTATGTATATAAAATGGACAACCTGGAAGAAATTGACAAATTCATAGAAGAGCACAACCTTCCAAGATTGAACCAGGAAGAAATAGAAAATATAAACAGACCAATCACAAACACTGAAATTGAAACTGTGATTTAAAATCTTCCAACAAACAAAAGTCCAGGACCAGATGGCTTCACATATGAAGTCTACGAAACATTTAGAGAAGAGCTAACACCTGTCTTTCTCAAACACTTCCAAAATATAGCAGAGGGAGGAATACTCCCAAACTCATTCTACGAGGCCACCATCACCCTGATACCAAGACCAGACAAAAATGTCACAAACAAAGAAAACTACAGGACAATATCACTAATGAACATAGATGCAAAAATCCTGAACAAAACACTAGCAAACAGAATCCAGTAGCACATTAAAAGGATCATACACCATGATCAAGTGGTGTTTATCCCAGGAATGCAAGGATTCCTCAATATACACAAATCAATTAATGTGATAGATAGTTTTAACAAATTGAAGGAGAAAAAGCATATGACCAACTTAATAGATGCAGAAAAAGCTTTTGATAAAATTCAACAACTATTTATATTAAAAACCCTCCAGAAAGTGGGCATAGAGGGAGTGTACCTCAACAAAATAAAGGCCATTTTGATAAACCCACAGCCAACATTGTTCTCAATGGTGAAAAACTGAAACCATTTCCATTAAGATCAGGAATAAGACAAAATTGTCCACTCTCACCACTATTATTCAACGTAGTTTTGGAAGTTTTGTTGTTTTTCTTATTTATTTTATTTTTTTTTTTTTGCAGTATGCAGGCCTCTCACTGTTGTGGCCTCTCCCATTGTGGAGCACAGGCTCCGGACACGCAGGCTCAGTGGCCATGGCTCACGGGCCCAGCCACTCCACAGCATGTGGGATCTTCCTGGACCGGGGCACGAACACCTGTCCCCTGCATCAGCAGACAGACTCTCAACCACTACGCCACGAGGGAAGCCCAGTTTTGGAAGTTTTAGTCACAGCAATCAGAGAAGAGAAAGAAATAAAAAGAATCCAAATCGGAAAAGAAGAAGTAAAGTTGTCACTGTTGGCAGATGACCTGATACTCTACATAGAGAATCCTAAAGATGTTACTAGAGCTAATCAATGATTTTGGTAAAGTAGCAGGATACAAAATTACTGCATAGGAATGTCTTGCATCCCTATACACTAATGATGAAAAATCTGATAGAGAAATTAAGGAAACACTCCAATTTACCACTGCAACAAAAATAATAAAATACCTAGGAATAAACCTACTTAAGGAGAAAAAACTCCTGTATGCAGAAAACTATAAGACACTGATGAAAGAAATTAAAGATGATACAAACAGATGGAGAGGTATACCATGTTCTTGCATTGGAAGAATCAACATTGTAACAATGACTCTACTACCCAAAGCAATCTACAGATTGAACACAATCCCTATCAAACTACCAGTGGCATTTTTCACAGAACTAGAACAAAATATTTCACAATTGGTATGGAAACACAAAAGACCCCGAGTAGCCAAAGCAATCTTGAGAAAGAAAAATGGAAGTGTAGGAATCAGGCTCCCTGACTTCAGAATATACTACAAAGCTACAGTAATTAAGATAGTATAGTCCTGGCACAGAAACAGAAATATAGATCAATGGAACAGGATAGAAAGCCCAGAGATAAAGCCACACACATATGGTCACCTTATTTTTGTTAAAGGAGGCAAGAATATACAATGGAGAAAAGACAGCTTCCTCAATAAGTGATGCTGGGAAAGCTGGATAGCTACATGTAAAAGAATGAAATTAGAACACTGCATAACACCATACACAAAAATAAACTGAAACTGAATTAAAGACCTAAATGTAAAGCCAGACACTGTAAAACACTTAAAGGAAAACATAGGCAGACAACTGTATGACATAAATCACAGCAAGATCCTTTTTGACCCACCTCCTAGAGGAATGGAAATAAAAACAAAATTAAACAAATGGGACCTAATGAAACCTAAAAGCTTTTGCACAGCGAAGGAAAACATAAACAAGACAAAAAGACCACCCTCAGAATGAGAGAAAATATTTGCAAATATAGTAAAAGACAAAGGTATAATCTCCAAAATTTACAAGCAGCTCATGCAGCTCAGTATGCCAAAAACAAACAACCCAATCCAAAAATGGGCAGAAGACCTAAATAGACCTTTCTCCAGAGAAGATATACAGATTGCTAACAAACACATGAAAGGATGTTCAACATCACTAATCATTAAAGAAATGCAAATTAAAACTACAATGAGGTATCACCTCAAACCAGTGAGAATGGCCATCATCAAAAAATGTACAAACAGTAAATGCTGGAGAGGGTGTGGAGAAAAGAGAGCCCTCTTGCACTGTTGGTGGGAATGTTAATTGATGCAGCCACTATGGAGAACAGTATGGAGGTTCCTTAAAAAACTAAATAAAACTACCATAGGACCCAGCAATCCCACTACTGGGCATATACCCTGAGAAAACGATCATTCAAAAAGAGTCATGTACCACAATGTTTATTGCAGGTTTATTTACAATAGCCAGGACGTGGAAACAACCTAAATGTCCATCTACAGATGAATGGATAAAAAAGACATGACACATATATACAATGGAATATTATTCAGCCATAAAAAGAAACAAAATTGAATGATATGTAGTGAGGTGGATGGACATATAGTCTGTCCTACAGAATGAAGTAAGTCAGAACGAGAAAAACAAATACCATATGCTAACACATATATATGGAATCTAAAAAAAAAAAAAAAAATTCTGAAGAACCTAAAGGCAGTACAGGAATAGAGATGCAGACATAGAGAATGGACAAGTGGGAAACTGGTATTGTAAGCTGGGACAAAGTGAGAGAGTGGCATGGACTTATATATGCTACCAAATGTAAAATAGTTAGCTAGTAGGAAGCAGCCGCATAGCACAGGGAGATCATTTCGGTGCTTTGTGACCACCTAGATGGGTGGCATAGGAAGAGTGGGAGGGAGATGAAAGAGGGAGGAGATATGGGGATATATGTATATGTATAGCTGACTCAATTTGTTATAAAGCAGAAACTAACACAACATTGTAAAGCAATTATACTTCAATAAAAATGTTAAAAAATGTTTAATCAAGCATTCTTTGAGTCTTTTAATGCATCTATATGATTTGTTAATTACCAAACATAAGTGATTCCTAAACTCATTTGTTCAAGGTAATTTTTTTACAAGAAGTTTCTCACAGAGCTAGAATTACATCAAAAATTCTCCTAGAAAGTATAGCAAACATTGAAGATTTCAAAAGTGGAAATAACAAGACCAGATTTGCAATTTAGAAATACTTTTTGAAGGAATTTTGTAGGAGCTTGATTAAAGGTTAAAATAAATGGATATAGGAGGGCTGGTTAATTGGCTAGACCTAGCAAGAAATAATGAAGTAGCACAAGAACAGTTAAGCAAGAGAACAACTGAACTATATTAAGGAATTTGAAATCATTGGATTTTTTTCTGGATGAATGGGTAAGAGGATAATAAGTTACTTCTTTGTTTCTAAATTAAGTGACTGAGAAAGTGTTGGATTGCCAGATAAAATAAAAATTACAGAATCTTTTGAGAGAGAAATGATGAGTTAGGATTTGGAAACATAAAATATGAGGTGCTTCTTTAAACAGCACTGGTAATGTGTAACAAACCATATTTACATAAATCTGAAGCTCCTGGGAAAATTTGTCACAAGAGGGGATTTCTGACATCAGTAGCTTTGGTTTTTGTGGAGATTCTTCACAAAAATTGTCCATCAACAGAGGACTGAATAAAGAAGATGTGGTACATGTATACAATGGAATATCACTCAGCCATAAAAAAGAACAAAATAATGCCATTTGCAGCAAAGATTGTCATACCAAGTGAAGTAAGTCAGACAGAGAAAGGCAAATATGATATTGCTTACATGTGGAATATAAAAATAGGGTACAAATGAACTTATCTACAAAATAGAAATAGAGTTACAGATGCAGCAAACAAACTTATGGCTACCAGGAAGTAAATGAGGGGAGGGATAAATTGGAAGATTGGGATTGACAGGCATGCACTACTATATATAGAATAGATAACTAATAAGGATCTACTGGATAGCATGGGAAACTCTACTCAATACTCTGTAATGGCCTATATGGGAAAAGAATCTAAAAAACAGTGGATATATGTATATGTATAACTGATTCACTTTGCTGTGCACCTGAAACTAACTCAACATTGTAGATCAACTGTACTCCAATAAAATATATTTTTTTAAATGTCATCTGTAGTCTCCATTTACTTTTTGTGCTCCCATTCACACGATGGTGTCATTCAATTTGCTCATTTAAAGTTCTTTAGATCACAGATCTATTTATGCTTATTCAGCACACACACACACACACACCACTTCTATTTGCACCACTGGTAAATATTCCACCTAGAAACCGGCATTGCTATTATTCAGGATAAAGTAAGTTATCTTTGAGTCCTTCAGTAACAATCCAAAAATAATTGACTTAAAACAGCCAAGATACATTGTTCACAGTGAGTCTGGATAATTCTCTAAGAGAATGACCTTCCAGGTGATGACTTCTCATTCCAAAATACTCTAAGTTTTTGGATATCCATATCAATACATGCATCCATTATCATGGTGTCCTGGGAAAAAGAACATGGAAAATCACCAACTGGCTTTTAAATGCTAAATGTTTCCACATAAAGGTGAAACAAATTAAATTCTGCTTAAAAAGCAATTCACCACACCACTTATAATCTCAAAGAGATGGTAAAATGCAACAAAAGAAAGAATCAGACATGTTGGTAATCATCTGTAGATCCTATTCTAAATTAATTAACTAGTCATCCAATTTTTATTTAGGGTCTAGCATTGCCATAGCACTGTGATAAGTATTATGCATATCTAATAAAAGGGAAGTGTAGTTAACATAAAACTGTTCCCGATTATTCCTTAAAATGCCAAACTCATGAATTATAATGATAATAAAAGGTAACCTCTGGAACTTGTTTTGGAGAATATATTACCTATGCTTCCACCTCATCACTGACTACTTAGGTAGAATCTTCATGAAAGAGGGAAATGTGAGATCTTTTAGAGTACTACTTGGAATGTGATTTTAGACAAAAAGATGTTAATGAAAAGTGATCATCCATGGGATGTTCTAAGCTGTGTTAGGAGAATCACAAATGCCTGACAATGATGATAATAATAATAAATAAAGGTACACACCTGCCATAATAAACAATAATACAACTACCATGTCCCATACATTTTATCAACCACTCATGATTGTCACAATCCAAGCTCTAGAAGACAGACAGATCTTTGTTGATGTCATTACAAATGAAACTAGACATTCTATGTGGCTGGCAAATAATTTACAAATGTGCTACAGTTAATATACTGTATACAGTATTTATTATTTTATATTTGAAGAAAAAGCCATCAAAGTATGCATATATGTTTTAATTTTTTTTCTCCTATGTTCTGCCATTGGAAACAGAGAAGCCAACAGAAGCACTATGAAACAAATTGACTCTTTTTAGGGAAGATTAACAAATTTGACATCTAGGGATTCCTCCTTTGGCTCTGGCTTCAGTATTTCACAGAATCATTTTCTTTTTAGGAAACTGGTATTGTAAAGTGTAATGTGTCCTCATGTGATTTCTCAAACAAGTGAGATCTTCTAAGATATCACTTTGTAATAATAAAAATATATTAATGGACTTGAATTATTATACTGTTTATAACTATTCACTTGGTGTGAATTACTTTGTAACAATTCAAAGCCTGCTCACTTGGCTTAATTAAAGTGTTCCCATTCTTACAAAGTGCATAAATGAAGTAGAATTATTTTAAAATATGTCATTTTTGGGGAAAGGGTCTAATTAGTATTTGATTTAGTGGCACAGAGAAGTGAATTTAGCTGTGGGCAGCAGAGCTCTGAGAACCAATGAAAATGTTGGGGAAGGTGAAACTATGAAAATATAAAATACAATTCTTTTTGACTCTAAGCATGCTTCCCAAATTATTAGGGACAGAATAACTAAGTCTTCCAGATTTTTGTTGTTGTTTATTGAAGTGTTTTGTTTGTTTTGTTTTTTTGTTTTGTTTTCCATACAACAAACAAGTCATGGTGATGGTAAGTGCAGAGTTCTCAAAACGCAAACAACTGATTTAAAATGATATCCTACATCTAAAAATCTTTGTAAGCTTGATATGTCATTGCAGATCATTCTAATTGCTCACACTTAATGGTATCTTTGTTAAAAAACAAACATTTTTATCGTTAAATTTGTGTACAGTATATAGAAAATATATGATCACTAGGAAGTGACAGAGAAAAATCCTCCTTTTTTTCTAAAGTTCTTCCTTGGACAAGAATTGGAAACCTGGAATATCACATTAATCTTAAAAGATTGCTTGCTTTAATGATAACTATAGTTCAGTGTTTCACAAAAAAATATACATTTGATTAAAATATATATCATTATCATCAATACTATGTATGTTCAAAAGTTATTTCCAAAATAGGAAACCTGCCAGCCAGAAATTCAGTTATGTAATTGAAGTACTGCATATCCAATTCCTATTATCCATGCATCATTACAAAAAAACAATGCTTAAGTGTTTTATTCATTATTTTGTGGAAGCACAGATTTCTACACTAATTATTATAATTAATTATAATTATAGATATAGATTTAATCTATATCTAATTAATTAGAATTAATTATATTTATATATAAATATAATTAATTATGAATATAGATTTGGAGAAACATATTTAAGACTAATAGCAGATATTTTTTAAAAGGAAGCACAGACTAGATAAACTATTTCATGTAATTTATGGCACCTCTTTAACTACATGATTGCCCTTCAGGTCAGTAGCAATAAAGAGCACAATCTATATATATAAAAATAATGAATAGTTTTCCTACATACCAAATATCTTTTTCTCTTTCTAGTACACTATACATTTGCTTTGAAAAAGCACCATTTCCTAGATATGTGAAAATCAGCTAAATTTTTAAGCATCATAATATGTATGTTGTAATGAGCACTTTACTGTTTTATCATGACTTCAATATGATCAAATGCTGGTTATACATCTGAGATTCCTGAAACAGACTGACAGGATCACAGGATTAAAGATATATGATATGTGAAATCCTTAATCATTTTTCACACATTTTAAGGCTAGTCTATCCTTTCTTACAAGTCAATGAGGTTGAGATGATGACTAGTGGAAAATAGTCAACTAATTAAATTTCAGACTTTCAAAAAGGTCAAAATAGTACTACATATTACTATACTTCACAGAATAAATGGAGCATGCAAATGCCACTACTTCATTCTGGTGACAAAACCAGGAAAAAACAGTGAAAGGAAATTGAGCAAAACTGTCTCATTGCTTCAGATGTGGCAGTCAAAACTTAGCTAGAATTTTAAGTTTATAAGTGAGCTACTTGCTATAAAATAGCAAAGGTTGCTTATGTCCTTACAACTATTTCTTTAAAGTTACTTTTAGGTTGTACTTCATGAATACAGCTTGAACAACTACAGATTATAAATTATAAGTATGTTATAGATTGAAAATTATAATCTATATATCTAAAATTATAAATATGAGACAAAATCTCCCTTAGCTACATGTCTGATCACCTTCTCTTAATGCTTTCTTTAACAATGTGATGAAGTTCCGTGTTCTGTCCATTAACGAACAATGACATCTTATCAGTATAGTCAGAATGGTGTGACAAAACAGCCAACATAAATAGTACACCAAAAAAGAAGGCTAATATTATAAAAGTTGCATAATTATATACACATTTTATATCATATACAACACATAATTCTTAGTGTTTTTCATATTTTTGATAGTAAAGGAACAACTGAACACAAATGCTCTTTTTGAGCTTATTGCTGATTTCATTCTATTCTCAAGCAACCTAAGTACCATTCCTCACCTTCTATTCTAGGCTCAGATTTTGTTCCAATCTCACCTTTTTAAAAAACTGTTCTAATGACTGATGTTTCCTTTCTTTAAAGTGTTTCCCTATAATGGATCTCAGAAAAATTATTTGTTGTAAGTAGCAAAGGAGATAATGCATGTAAAGCACACATCACAGACAAGATATTTTAAGAAACATGACTTCTTAGGGATATGGTTTTGAAGGCTGCCTTACATTATCTGTAAACTGCAATCTCACTCCTTCATGATTACATATTCTTCAGAATATTATTCAACCTCTTCAACCAAGGATAAGCTTCCACGTGTATAGAATTAGTAAAATGATACTTATCTCATAAGGTTATTAAGGTGGGTATATATGATAATTTTTAAAGATGCTAAACATTTATACATAATCAGTGCTCAGCAAAGATTCATTTCCCTTTTACCATTTTAGTATAACTCTGCTTTCAATTTAATCATTTCAACTGGCTGAATTTTCTCAAGCTCCTCTATATATACAGAATTAAGGCAAAACCCAGTGTATTAATTTCTATTGCTGTCATAACAAATTACCACAGCTTCCTGACTTGAAACAACATGAATCTATTATCTTACAATTCTATATAGGTCAGAAGTCTAACACAGGACTCACTGAGCTAAGATCAAAATGTCAGAGTGCTGTGTTCCTGACTAGAAGCTCTCAGGTAGAATCTGCTGTCAGACTTGGGTTAGTGTTCCTTATAATTGTAGAAGCAAAGGCTCGGTGGCTTACTCTCTGTAAACTGGGGGCCAGTTCCAGCTTCTGAAAGTCACCTCATCCCTTGGTTTGTGCCCCCCTTTCATCCTTCTTCAAAGCCAGGAATGTCAGGTCAAATCCTCATTTCTCATCTTCTTAGGTTTTAAGGACTCATATGATTAGATTAAGCCAACCTGGACAATCTTCTCATCTCAAGATTTATAACCTTAATCACGTATTCAAATTCCCTTTTGCAATGTTCAGTAACATGTTCACAGTTTCCAGGGATTAAAGAAATTGGATGTCTTTAAGGGGCCATTATTCTGCCATCCACACCCTGTGTGGGGACATGTCATGGGACTTGTCTTTTGGACACATTATATTCACAGAAACAACATTTTCTACCACACCAGGACTGATTATTAGAAGTTAATCCTGTCTAAGAATTTTCCAGAAGGGCTACCAACAGAGTGACGTATTTTTCCATCCAAATAATGGGTTATGTAACAATGCTGACTCACAGTATTGGACTCAAATGACCAATGAAAATCTCTTTTGCCTTTCCCTCCCTGCATAACCTACAATCCACTTCTTTTGAAGATATCCTATAATTTATCACTTATGATGATTTACTACCTTATCTTAACCTCAATTGCTTCTGGTCACAGAGTGGTAAGCTTAAATATAATTATTACATTCTAAACAGAACCATCAGCCTAATTGCTACATGTTCCTTATTGGATCCATTTTAAAGGACAATTTGCAGGTTTTACTTTACATCTAACTTTTAATAGGTTTCAGATCTGATATTTCATAGCTCAGTATTACTGTTAATCAAAAAATATTATTTGACATTTCTATATTCTGCTCATCCTATTGATATTTTAAGAAAGCCATCATAGGTCTAATTTTCTTTTTCCTTATTGAAATTTGAGATCACAAATGAATTTACCTGGAGTGTTCCTGTCAATCCCCATTTCTCCAATTCTCTCTCTCTCTCTCTTTATTTTTACTTTCAGAGCAGTCTCTCTTATGTTAAATAGTTGAATTTGAGTCCTACTCTTCTTTACTCTTACCAAACTGACCTATTTAATTTGGTTAAGCCCTTCCTGACATTTGATTTCTTCTTCACTTGTCTCCTCTTCCTCATGCTTACAATTCCATTGTGAAGTTTGCTCCTCTACTATGACTATGATTATTTTATCACATATGTGTTCATGCAACCCTGCAGCTGTCCTAGAGTTCCCCACAACTGCTACATTGGCTGGGTATCCAGTGGCTATTTATGTGGATACGTGGTCAAAATTTACTCAGATTTTTAACTTCATACTGAGATAGTTGCTATAAAATAGTATTATAAACTCATGATTTTAATATACATATCTATCTGTGTATGTTTATATATACAGCATAATCAGCTGTAAACATCTAAATATCATTCTCCAACAAAAGGAACCATGACTCCTTAGAGAAGTGAATGACTTCAGGACAGAGGAAATACAACAAGAGCTTGAACATCTTATATTCTCAGAAAGTAAAGAAGTGCTCAAAATGATAAGGGCTTGATGAAAGAACACAGAAGCCAATCAAACTGAAGAATATCCTAATGGCAAAAGCAGGAAAATAATTTTGAACATTTGTTCAAAAATTTGAACAGCAAAATAAATGACAGTATTAGATTTTAACTATAGAAGAAAATATTCATAAATTCATATTGTTAAAATATTCTATTAAATAAATATAAGTGGGATGACAAACTATTCTTTCTTACAGTACAATTCAAATTGATAAAGAAGGTAAGAGGAAAATAGAAAATTACCATCAGGAAAACAACACAATAGTCAATCTTAAAGACAAGATTCATTGACGGATGCTAAAATTATTAGGCAAAAGTATGAAGAGAATCAGGATTTCATAATATTAAACTATCTTCCCAATATATTGATAAAGTACAAAGGGAAAGATAATAACTTTATCTTGGAGAAACCTGGAAGAAGCCACCTTTACTATGTGATCAAGTTAATAACATCTGTTATTATGAACCACTTGATATGATTCACTAAAAATGGTACAGAATTATTTCTATGGTATTCTTTCAAAAAATGCATAACATCATTGCTATGATGAGAAATAATCAGACAAACCCAAATTCAGAGACATTCAACAAAACAATTAACCATTGCTCTTCAACTGTCAATGTGATGAAAGAGAAAGGCTGAGAAAATTTTACAGGCTTGGAAGATACTAAAGA
Organism: Monodon monoceros; assembly: GCF_005190385.1. Taxonomy (NCBI): domain Eukaryota; kingdom Metazoa; phylum Chordata; class Mammalia; order Artiodactyla; family Monodontidae; genus Monodon; species Monodon monoceros. The sequence continues at coordinate 36,751,126 of NW_021703767.1, forward strand.
GAAATAATTATAAGTAATATGGATCCTGGATAGAATCCTGAAACAGAAAAAGGACATTAGTGGAAAACCTGATGAAATTTCATTAGGCCTGTAAAATGGTTAACAGTATTGCACTGACATTAATTTCCTGATTTTGACTATTGTGCTATGGCTACATAAAATGCTGACATAGGGAAAACAGACTAAAAGAATAAGGAAACACTTTGTATGATTTTGGCAACTCTTACATATGTCTTCAATTAATTAAAGATAAACAGTTTTTAAAATGTGTAATCTAGTAAATGTTATTAAAACTATGCATAGACATAAACTAATATACTGCAGGAGGTAACAATAATGATAATATTATTAACCACATACTATTTAGCAATCATTAATTTTAGTGTTCTTATGAATTAATCCATGAAATACTCAGGGTCACAGCATGCGATAAGCACTACTGTAACCAACTACATTTTATATTTGAAGAAATTGAAGCACAGAGAGAGTGAATATTTCACCCAGTATTTTACCTTGAAACCAGGTGAAGCCCAAGTTTTGTCCACTATGTTGCATAGCCTATTCCCTAAAGCAACGTGTGCAAACTCAATAAAGATTTCATTAAGCTGATATTTGGACTGAAAAGTGTACAATTAAATTATTAAACTTTGAGAAATGGATTTTAAAAACAAGTAAGCACAATTTCAGAGTAAACAACACATGCTTAACTCAAAAGTATATGTCAAATAATGCAAAATAAAAATGAAGACGTTAACGAGAATATGTTCATGTTGGTTTCTATTTTATCCTTATTCATTCAACTTTCATTTTTCTGTGCTTTTTAAAATATGGAATTAACATCATTTTTCTTTCGGTTTAATGTTCCTACCTCCCAAATTTACGTTATGGTCCTCCCTGCCTTTTGTCTATTTTTTCCTTTCTCTTTTTCCTACATTTCCTTAAAATAACATAGATCTCTTTTGCTTGCTCCACCCCCTTCATTCCCTCTATCCTTTTTTATACCTTATATAACTTGCTCTGGCTGGGAGGATAATGTGCCTCAACACTGTACATTTCCTCACATCACAGCAGCTAAAAGAATAAGCATTAATTTTCATCTTAAGTATCAGTATAAATCCCACTTTAATATAATTCTGAAATGTTCCAGTAAAATTCTTATTATTTCAGCAGGTCTCTTTCATAACCCCATATCCATGATGAGTTTAGGCAGTGACAAACAGCAAACTGTCAAGCTCTGCAGTGGCTCTGACTCCCTCCCATTTCCTCCCTTTATTAGCCTCTCCAGATGACAAAATTCGCTGCTGATAAACTTACAAAATTTACATTGTACTTTTAAATATAGAATAATAGTTCTTGAGGATGGGGAAAAGAAAAAGTAAGAACTGGCTTTTATTTTACTGATCCAGAGACCATAAGTACTTCACATTTCTGAGCATTCTATACCAAAGGAATAGAGAGTTGTTACCAAGCCTAAAAATCAGAATCGTTAGTCCTGTTACAAAATGACAGGTAAGACTACACACCATACTAGTCCACAAAACTCTTCTTCACTTCTTTACTCAAGTGTTTTTGTGTGAATGACACAGATTTCTCTTGACTGAGAGCAAGATCAATTTCTCTCCATCTTCATCTGTATGGGATCAATGTCTGATGGACATCTTTTTTCTTTTTCCAGCTTTACTGTGGTATCACTGATAAATAAAAATTGCATAATTTAAGGTATAAAATTTGATGTTTGAGGTATTATACGTTGTGAAATAATCACTACAATCAAGCTACTTAACATATCCATCATCTCAAACATATCCGAAACATAGTTACCATGTTTTGTTTTTGTTGTGACAACTCACTTTAGCTCTATCCTCTTAGCAAATTTCAAATGTAAAATACAGTAGTATTGACTACTGTCACCATACTGTACATTTGATGTCCAGAATTTATTCATCCTGAATAACTGAAAATTTGTACCTTTTTACCAACATCTTCCATTTTCCTCTTATCCGAGTTCCTGGAAAACACCATTCTACTCTCTGTTTCTATGAGTATGATTATTTTACATTCCACATGTAAGTGAGATCTTGCAGTATTTGTCTTTCTGTGTTTATTTCACTAAGTTAATGTCCTCCAAGTTTCATCTGTATTATCACAAATGGCAAGATTTTGTTCTTTTAGGCTGAATAATATTCCATATCAATGGGCATCTCAAGCTCAATATGTGTGCTCAATACATGTCAGCCACCTTGGCTCCATCAGTCTCAAGGGTATCCCCACAGTAGTCCATCATCCTCACTGACTGACCTTTCCTTTGGCCAAACATTTGTATATAGGCTTCTCACTAAAACTCTCTTCATTTGTCTCTTTAGACTATGCCATGTGTACCCTACTGGGTCCTTGCCTAATGCAAAGCACAATTTTCTTTCATAAAATACTAATAACTTTAAAGATAAATTTTGAGGAAAAAATAGAAAAAAATTCTTTTCATAGCTAATTCACACCACACAAAAATACAATTTAATTTTTATGGTATGCTAATGGACTTTCTCTTGATATTTATTCAACAGCTATTATTGAAGGATCTATGAATAAGAGAAAGCATGATATATGTTGCTTACAATATGTTCAATTCTTGGAAAACTGATAATGCATCACAGTGAGTAATTACATATTTATTTGTAATTTAGCTTATCCAGGGAGGCAGGACTATTTGTATGAGACCAGAAAACTTGTGCAATGCTTATATGTGTGTGTGTATCTCTTTTGCTATTTAAGGTTTATATGAGGAGTCTGATGTACTCCCTTCTAACTAGCAAGGTGGAAGCAAGTAGGATGCAGGGTTCATTCTGGCTTTGGGCTTTCTCTCAATGGAAAAATAAAGAATTTTCTAGGAAGGGAACCTTAGAACATGTGAAAATTGACAAGTGTCCCTACTGAAGCAAACTGAGAACACAAGGAATATCTATAGGAAATGGAAAAAAAAATTTGGAAAGTTTGTATCACAGGGTAAAAATGTACCCATTATTGAATGAAAGTGAGATATTTGTGGAGTCATAGTTTCTCCCTCTGGTCCTTGGCTTTGCAAAAATTTGTTGGTCTATAACCAGCAAGAGCAGGGTAAAATTTCAACTGGCTGTAACATTACACACCACTACTGACTAACAACACAGTACAAATTGTTAATTCAGCTTCAGAACTTACTGTCTAATCTTAAACAAATTACATATCTTCAATAATGTTATGACTTAAAACATGTAAAGAACATAGAAAAATGCCTGCTTCATAGTAAGTTCTATGTAAGTGTTTGCTATTATTATCACTAAAAATGGGTGATTTTAAAGAAAGTCAAGATCTACCTTGAACCTGGTCCACCAATGCTTCCTATCAATCTTACAGTAATTCTTCAGTTAAATTCCTCTTTTCCACAATTGCTATTTCTAAAGTTTTTCTAATATCCTACAAGTTTCTATCTCTCCACCAAAACTTTTCCACTTTTTATCAGATGAGATTGCCATCTAAATCACAGGTTAAATATAAACCATTCAACTGGAACTTCTTCAAATGTTATCCATTCATTTTTCTCCAATTTCTGTGTTAATAGAGGAAACATCTCTTAGCAAAGATCAATATTGTCATCTAAGTTTGGGGTCTTATACCTCCCACCCTCTTAGGAATAATAAATGACCAATTAGCTATTTTTAATCTATTTTTTCTCTCAATAATATTCACCATTTAAACATTATTTTCTTTCTCATCTTAAAAAAAATTCCTGAACTCAATAACTCTCTCAGACTACCTTCTTTTTATAGCCAATCTCTTTAAAAGTACCACAGAATATCATCATTCCTTACCTCTGAATTTTCCATTCACTTACCCCAATCTATCTTCTGTCTCTCCCTTCTACACACACACAAAAGAATAGTAGCTAAAGATATCAATGACAACAATTTGCTAAACCCAATGTACATTTCCAGTGGTTAGATCATTTCATCCCTCCAAAAACTGATCAGATATAACTGTTTCCTCTTTGTTAGAAAACTTCTTTTGTTTCTATGAAATTACCCTCTGATATATTTTCCCTACATTTCCAACTATTCATTTTCATCTTGTTTATTTTTTGTTTGTTTATTGCTTTGTTTTTAAATAACATGATCCTTTAGCTAGACATTAAAAGTTGGGTTTTCTCAAGTCTAGATTGTAGATTGAATCAAACACTTTGATTTCTAGTCAATCTCTTCCTTTCTTACAGAAAATTAAGGCTTATATTCAAATAATTCCAAAATTGATATTTTCAGTCATGACATTTTCTGTTCTATACCTGTGTACTTATCTGACTATTAGTTATAGCTAATTGTATATCTGTATGCCCACCTCAGACTCAAAATATCCTAAACCATATTTATGACTTCCCCCCCCCACTCCACATCTGGTGCTTTCCCAGTGTTCCCAACATCAATTAATTACATTGCCATCCATCCATCCTACTTTCAGGAACTGGAAACCTGAAAGCTAATTGACTCCTATTTTTCTCTTGTTCTCAAATTCAGTCTTTCATCCAATTAGTATTTATTGTATGTCTGCTCTTGGCCAGGTACTGATCTGTATTCTAGGGACATAGAAGGAAATTTAAAAAGTCTGTTCCATCATGGTGAATCATTTCAATGAGAGGGTGGGGGAAGTAGGAAAGAAAAACAGTCAAGAAACAAAGAAAGAGAGACTATCAGTTCATGATAACAGCTATGTAGAAAAATAAGGCAGGTTATATTTGATAGTGAATAATGATTGGCTACTTTATATTGCCTAATCAAAGATGGCCATTCTGATAAGGTGATTTTTGAACAGCTTTTGAAATTTTGTATGTTGATTTTCTCTCAAATCCATTAATTATCTTCATCTCTACTGCTGTCATCCTTATCCAAAGTACAACATTCCTATTCCTCTCTTGGGCTCTAGCATTAGCCCACAGATTTCTTCTCATTTGCTTTGGACCTCTGTTATCCTATATTTTAAAAAGAATGAAAGTTATCAATTTATAAAGAAAAAGTAAAAATCTAGGAAAGTCTTTGGACTTCTATACACAATTATCTCTGCCAGAAACACTTTTTATATTTCTAACTCACATGTTTAACTTCTAATTTTTCTTCATATTAAAACTCACATGACACTTTTTATACTCCTTTATAATCATTATCAAATTTGAAAACTTACAGTTTTTAATAATTTGAATATCCTTTGCCTTTTTTATTAGAATATAACTTCTAGATAGTAAACCACATTTAGATCACCATGGTATGAAATTTCCATCCCCTAATGCAATAGTTATCACATTTCAGTCTCACAATAGATGTTTGTTGACAAATTACAATGGCATTCATAGTTTTGAGAGCGGACAGAATTTTTGAACTAAGGAACCAATAATAATACCTATCTGCAATCCACCTCAACAAGATTTCTTTTGATTTACTATTAACTATTTGCACATCTCTTAATTCTATAATATTTATTAAGAACCTAGTACATATATACTCTGTACTGTTTGCTAGGGATATATGAAGAACAAGTCAGACAAGGGCCACATCACATGATACATTAGTGTAGGGAAAGAGATCCAGAATACATAGTTAAAATATATATAATTAATTTATATGCATAAATATATAATATAATTATATAGTTATAAAATATAGGTATATGTTATATATAAACATATAATATAAAATACATATAATTTATATATTATATATTAAATTTATTTACATTTAAATTATATATATAATTTAACTATATATGTGTATATGTTTGTGGTATTACATATATATGTAATACATCTATGCTATATATACATGTGTATATATGTATGTTATTAATACTTAATATGATTCTATGATATATAAAAATGAGGGAAGCCCACTCTGGACAAGATAATCAGGGATTGTCTCTTAGAGATGACATTTAAAAGGGGTTTTCATTAATAGGAATGATCCAGGCAAAGAAAGTATCAGGAAAAGAGTTAGTCTCATGGAAGAGCAAGTGCAAAGACACTGAGATAGACCCTGAGCACACCTTGGTGTGCTCTAGGGATTGACAGAAGGAGTGTGTTACAAGAACTAAGTGAACAAGGAAGAACTGAGAATAACCTGAGTCAGGAGAAGTCAGGGGATGGACTTAACATTGGGAGAAGCTTGGAGATCATCATATATTTAATGACAAAGATTATAATATGATGTACACTATTTTAAATACTCATTTTGCATTTTCCAACATAATTGGAATGAGGAAGGGGTAAGAGGACAACTAGAAAAAATAGTTACTAGAAAACGGTCAAGGGCATGAGGATTAAAATGATACAGGAACTATGAAGAACAGTATGGAGTTTCCTTAAAAAACTAAAAATAGAACTACCATATGACCCAGCAAACCCACTATATATAATGGATATACCCTGGGCATATACCCTGAGAAAATCATAATTCTAAAAGAGTCATGTACCACAATGTTCATTGCAGCACTATGTACAATAGCCAGGATGTGGAAGCAACCTAAGTGTCCATCGACAGATGAATGGATAAAAAAGATGTGGCACATATATACAATGGAATATTACACAGCCATAAAAAGAAACAAAATTTAGTTATTTGTAGTGAGGTGGATGGACATAGAGTCCATTATACAGAATGAAGTAAGTCAGAAAGAGAAAAACAAATACTGTAGGCTAGCACATATATATGGAATCTAAAAAAAAATGGTTTTGAAGAAGCAAGGGGCAGGACAGGAATAAAGATGCAGACGTAGAGAATGGACTTGAGGACACGTGGAGGGGGAAGGGTAAGCTGGGATGAAGTGAGAGAGTGACATTGACATATATACACTACCAAATGTAAAATAGATAGCTAGAGGGAAGCAGCTATATAGCACAGGGAGATCAGCTCCGTGCTTTGTGACTACCTAGAGGGGTGGGATAAGGAGGGTGGGAGGGAGATGCAAGAGGGAGGGGATATGGGGATATATGTATACATACAGCTGTTTCACTTTGTTATACTGCAGAATCTAACACAACATTGTAAAGCAATTATACTCCAATAAAGATGTTAAAAAAAAAAAAAGGAGAGAATTTCAAGATATATTTTGGAGTGAAACAAAGGTTGAATGAGGAGGTAAAGAATGAAAAAAGTCTAGGGACAGATTTCAAACTTTAATATGATGTATACATTTAGCATTTAGTAGGATTGCTGATGTCAACAAATGGTCAGAGAATGTTAGGGAGATAATCATATTCTGAGAGGAAGTCTAGAGTTCTCTTTTGTAACTGTTGAGTTTGAAAAGTATATGAAAGTTCCAAGTAAAGAGGATAAATAGGTCACTGCATATAAACAACTGAAAGTCAATGGATAGATCTGGCTGGATAACACATTTGGGAAACATGAATATATGTTTGTGACATGGAAAAAAGATAGAATATCCTATGTATTTATAATAGAGAGAAATATATTGTCCTAGCTTGAAACTTGAAAAGTGCTAACATTAAAGTCTTCAGTCAAGAAGGTGTAGTGTGCATAAGAGTATGTGGGGGAGAAGCCAGTGTGATAGGAGGGAAACCAAACTGGGAGTATTAGAGTTCCAAGGATAAAATATAAAATTAGAACATTGTCAATAAACCAGACACAAGATTATTAATATCCAAAAATTTGCAAATAACAGAATTCCCTCACTGAGATAGTTAAATTTGTGTGGCTGGCCTTGTGCCTGGGTGTGTTCTCTTACCTTTTGTTTCCCTTCCTTACTGTAGAGACCAGTCTATAACCTCATTTGATTATTTGGGACTGGTTCCCTGTCCATCTCTTGGCAATCTTCTCAATAGAGAAGCTCATCGTTGGTCTCGGTGGTCAGTGACTCACTACTAACAGACATATAATTCATATTCCTGATGCTGAAGTAGTTTTTTTAATTAGAAGACTACCACTAGCATAGAATCCTAGATTCCTGAACACCAGATTGGTGTCTTCTAGGACAACATTTAAAATTGTAGGACAGTATAGAAATTAGTCTGCCTTTCTCTTTAACACAAATTCCTAGAAGCCTCACTGATAATCCATTTTCCTAAAAATTCTATTACTCTCTGTGAACAAAGCTTACTTCTTCCACTACACAAACCAAGTTCTGGGTAGGTTAAATGAAAACTCTCTTTATTGCTTTGAAATTCTGTCCCATAGATATACTTGCCTAGGATCATACTTTTTCTAATAGAAAAATTATTTTAAGGAGAAATGCTTCAACTTCTGTTCTCTCATTGTTTTTCTCTGATACATTTATCTTTTCTGAATGCATGGGAAGTCAAGGAAACGGTATCATAGAAACAAGTGAAATCTGAAATTGCGTTTATTGGTTCAGTGTAACATCAGTGCATCTAAACCTTTATTTTGTAAAATGCCATTTGGTTTTTCAGTGGATTAAACCTGTCAAACAAACTAACAACTATACCTCACATAGATGTGTTTACAATCAACAGGAAAAGTATCCCTAAAAGGGCAAGTGATATGGGCTCAGTGAAACCGAGTGAAAAGTTCCCAGATGAGGGAAATTCCAACGAATATTTAAAATGAAAACAAGCAGAATTAAAGGTCAACACTGCTACAACAATGCTTACTAAATGAGAATTTTTGAATACAGAAAAGTTTTCAAATCCCAGTGTTGTACTTCCCAAAACAATTAAATATATTTTGTAACATAAAGGACAATAGACATTAGTGTTTATTGACATAGAAATTAGCTTTTAAGGTACTTAATTTTTCATCAAAAATTCAATATTGTCTAAACATAATATTTGAATATCGCTCATATGTTATTGAATGCCTCATATATAACAAAATCAAAGATCTGGAAAAGGTATTGATAGGTCATAATAATATATTTCTTAGTAAAGAGACTGATTTTAATTACATATACATTTCATCAGAAATTACATAACCACAGGTAAAAATAATGCAATTGCTTAGTAAATATAATTTTACTGCCTGATATGTGGGTGGTGTTTATATGGTTTATGATGCAAAATAGTTATTAAAAGCAAACCAAAGTTAAATCATAAAGAAAAGATCAATGTGTATTTCAGATTGCAAAACAAAACTGGAACATGGGTGGGACAGGGCTTAAGATAGAGAAGGTTATGACTAACATGTATTGAATTTTAATTATGTGCCATGCACTATGCTATTTGCAGCATGAGTTTTTCTCATTCATGATTTAGTAAAGAAAATCTACTCCCGAGAATTCAAAGGAGGAATAGTGGGAGGACTGAAGAGATGGGCATAGACACTTGCTCCAGGCAGGAGCCTTTAGGCTTTAAAAGAATCTGGTGACACTGAAGAAATTCTCCTCTTCCCAAGTCTTCTCTGTTCCACAAATGATTACCAACTAGCTGCTATGTGCCAGGCTGGTTGCTAAGTGTTGGGATATATAGGTGAGTAAGAGGGACATGGTTCCTTTTCTCATAAATCACGTGGGAGGCAAACACAAAGGAGAGAGTTAAAACACTTTATAAATTGGGAAAGTGGTTGGAATAAACTATAGCTCTTGCAGTGTGGCAGCTTATATACTCTGATAGTCCTCCAGTGAAACAGTTAAAATGATACATAGAAATAAAAAAAACCCAAATAGGTTTGTAAACACTTCCAAAGCACACTGAAAGAAAATCACAAGTGCAGTATGAACAAGAATCTTGTTTTAAAAACAGTGAGAGTTGAAGGTGGCTTTCACCCTGAGGTTGGTCACTGTATCCAGGGACCAAAGGCTCCTGAATTGACATTTGAACACAGGGAAGCAGAGACAAGGTGGAAAACATAAAGAAACCTGCTATAAAACTTCACATTCAAGAAGAGTGCACCTTCAGGGTAAGATTAAACAAGAAAAAAGCTGCACTGAGGTGGATACAAAAGTGAAGTTCGACTACCTCAACTTTGGCAGAATAAATAAAAATCTCTTTTGAAAACCCCAAATCGTAAAATGGCTCTAGCACTAATTTTTCATCCCAACATGCTACCTGTGTTCTGTGAAAAACATCAAATATCAAAGAGGGAATTGGAATTTAAAGTGGTCCTGGTTATTAGCGTCCCCAGGTAGGAGACAGTAAGTAGCAAATGCAAATCCTGTCTGCAGAAACTCAAGTCAAGGGATGCTTAAAAATGATCACACAATAAGTTGAATTAAAAAAAAAAAAAAAAGCAGCTTGCAGACAAAATAATGCAAGTAACCAAGTCATTAGTAAGTGAGAACCAGCATAAATAATAGACAGCAGATAGGGTCCAAAAATGTTTTAAATATTGGAATTATAAGACACAAATTTAAAAATCAGACATAAAATTTATTAATTGTGCTTAATAAGTTTAAAGAAAAAAAAAGAAAAACTTGAATACATTCATCAGAAACAGAAGTATGAAAAATGACTAAGGAGATAAAAAAACATAAATATTCTGGAAATAGTAATTGATATCATAATAACTAAATGATACCATATTAATTAAAATAAAAAATTCAATAGATAGGTTTAAAGATTACTAAAGATTAGAAGAGATTTTCCAGGGCACAGCCTAGTGAGGCAAGAGATATTAGATCTGAAAGACAGGTTAAGAGATATGCAGAATACTATGCAAAGATCCTACAGTCTCTTCATGTTTGCTGTAGGGGAGAGAAAATAGGCCAGAGGAACAGATAACTGGGAGAATTCTGTAGAGTGACAAAGGACCAGCAGCTAAAGATTCAAGAAAAACAACAAATCCCAATCAGATTAAATTAAATAGAAATTAGCATATAATCATATCATGGAGAATGCCAGATCTTAACATTAGCCCAAGATAAAAGAGAGTTTATGTTCCAAGGTAAAAACTTTAGATTTAAAAAAAAATTCTCAATCGCAATAAGCAACATAAAATTACAGTGGAATAACTCTGTCAATAGGCTGAAAGAGTATATTTGTCACTTTACATGCTAGCCAGGGTAGACTAGGCCATGTTGTCATCATTTAATCAAAACAAGGCATCTGCACTCCTATCCCCTCACTTAGATGTAATATAAAATGGCCTAACAGGAAAAATAAATAGTCCCATTCAGAAAGAGGAAGAATGGGAGACATGCAAAGCCACAGGTACAGATCTATTCTGAATCTCATTGAGCAGTCACGGTCCTCATAACATGAATTATTACTAGGTCCTGTTTTTACTATTTAGGAAGTTACTCCTTGCACACATTTTCCCAGGATCCCTGGCTCAACCTCTAGAGCAAACTGTAGCCTTAAGGTCAAATCTAGCCCTTGGCCAAATTTAGTTTTAAATATAGTTTTATTGGAACACAGCCACAATTATTGTTGTAAATATTGTTTATGGCTGCTTTTGTGGCAGAATAAAGTAGTTGAAACAGAAACCATATACCCTACAAAGCCTAAAATATTTCTATCAGGCCCTTTATACAAAATGTTTACTGACCCCCGCTCTAAGAGAATCCCACTGTCCTTTGCTTTGGCTAAACTGGTTATTGGGTAGTATTCCTTCTTCCTTTGGAGTTACATGGCCTTCTCAGCCCATTTCCTAGTTATAGGAAAAGGGGAGGCAAATGTTATTTGAAGACTTAAATAGTCACAGGGTTTTTCATTCTAGACGCAAGTGATCTTTAACAGAACAACTTTTTTTTCTTTTTTAGGAGAGAACTTCAGCATCTGGTAAAGAAGTAGGTCACAGGGAATCTAACAACTAGAAAAGCAAGATACAACAAGTAGAAAAGGAAGATATAACACAGCTAAACCATTATTTTAAAGAAAATAAAAACTCTTGCCCGGAGGCAAGGGATTCCCCTCAAAAGAATTTTCAACTTTATCTTATGTATCAGTTGGTTCTTCCATAACTGGAAAGGCTTCAAATATATGGAACTTCAATATTAGTTTTTCTTTCTTTGTGCAAAACTGTCTACTCTTTACCAAGTTCCTCACTTTCTTGTAATACATTGCTAAAAGCAGTAAAGAAAATGCACCCACTCACTACTCATATTCTGTTGTTCAAACTCTTTTCCTATCATTCTCCTATGGAGGCCACCATTTTACTAGATATTTTGCCACTGCAAAGACAAATTAGAATCTCTCCTGACTTTGGTAAAATTTTCATCATTGTCCATTGCCCAACTGCTTTTTAGTTTTTTCTTATAACACAGTGATACTAATCATTTATGTTCCAATTTCCTTATTCAGAGCCACAGTAATATGCCCCTGCCCAACTCTAAGGAGTGTTGAGTAGTAAAGTCTTCTATATGCTTAACGGGAAAAAAATATTGGTGAGACTCAATAACACTTACCACAATTTAAAATGCTATATTCAAATGTAAAAATAATGTCCTCACAGAGAAGATTTAAAAAGATACTTCCAGGAATTGTTTTTTAAATAAAATAAATGGAGAGAGCTTGAAGCTCAGTAATGAAAAGTATAAAGAATATACTTCAAGCAAAAAGAATATAACTCCAGAGTCAATATCTCAGATGTTTATTTTTAAGTAAATGAATATCAAGGATAGTGGAAAAATATGGGTAAATCTAAACATATTTAGAGTATACAAATCAATGATAATAATGTTGTATGAAGTTAAAATGACAAGAGCAACAAGACAAATTATGCCAAATAACTTTAGTAATGTATAAGTCAGAAAGTGGTTAAAATAGTTAACATTTTGTAAGAAAATGTATTATAAGAGTATAAATATATTCTGTAAATTTACACTTTAAAATGTTAGGTATGCATGGACTAACTTCTATATTAACTAATACAGTGATAGAAACAAAAAAATACAACTTTAAAAGTAGTTCAGGGAAAAAATGGAATAATAAAAATAAAATTCAATAAAAAGAGGGAAAGGAGGAAAATTGTATATAGGAGGACTAGGACATAAAGAAATAAAACAGTTGATGGAATAAATCCTATATATTTACCTTCATATTTATCATTTCTGTTTTTTACTCTCTTAATTTATGACTACCAAAATAAGAAAATTTATAATTATATATGTGTATATTCTGCAATATCTCTCTCTCTCTGTATCTACTTATCTACCTATATGTCTATCTAACTTCATGACTCAATGATATAAAGTAAAAAAATTAACTGTTATGACATTTGATTTAAAGAAATTCACTTAATTGATTAGAATACCAAAAAATATTTAAACATCACAAAAAAGAATACAGGAAATGTGGAAAGAGGAATATAAACCAATGAGTAAAAAAGAAATAAATAGAAAAGAACCAAACTAAGTTTAAAAAAAAAACAAAACTCACTGTTATGAAATGAATATTTATGTTCTCCCAAAATTCATATGTTGAAATCTGAATCACCGGAGTGACTGTATTTGGAGATTTGGTCTCTAGGGAAGGAATTATGTTAGATTAGGTCATAAGTGTGGGGTCCTGATTGCATAGTAGTGTACTTCTAAGAAGAGACACCAGAGAAGTCCCTCTCACCACTTACACAGTCACTGAAGAAAGTCCATGAGAGGACATAATAAGAAGGCAGCCATCTGCAATCCAGGAAGAGTCCTCACTGGAAAACAAACCAGTCTTAACCTTGATATTTGATTTCTATCCTCTAGAACTTGTGAAAATAAAATGTTTCTGTTGTTTAAGCCACCCAGTCTATGGTATTTTTTATGGCAGCCCAAGTTGACTAATACACTCACATGAAATATAAATGGGCTAAACACTCCAATCAAAAGGCAATGAGGGCTTCCCTGGTGGTGCAGTGATTAAGAATCCACCAGCCAAGGTAGGGGACACAGTTTTGAGCCCTGGTCCGGGAAGATCCCACATGCCACGGAACAACTAAGCCAGTGTGCCACAGCTACTGAGCCCACATGCCGCAACTACTGAAGCCCATGTGCCTAGAGCCCGAGCTCCACAACAATAGAAGCCATGCAATGAGAAGCCCACACACCACAACGAAGAGTAGTCCCCACTCACTGTAACTAAATAAAGCCTGTGCGTAGCAAACACCCAAGGCAGCCAAAAATAAAATTAATTAATAATAATAAAAAAGGCAATGAGTGTCAGATGGCATACAAAAGCTGAAATCTACTATATGCTATCCATAAGGGGTACACTTAATTACAAAGACATAAAGAGGTTGAAAGTAAAAGGATGGAAAAGAACATAATACACAAACAGTAGACATAAGAAAGCTGGAGCATCTATATTAATATTAGGGAAAAAAGTCTCCAAAATAAAGATAAAAAAGGGCAATACATCAGGAGATATAACAGTAAAAAAATATATATACATATAATATATGTGTGTATATATACATGTGTGTAAGTATGTGTGTGTGTACATATATATATAATACAGATTTCAAATATATGAATACTAATAGAACTAAAGAGAAAAACAGAGAAATCCATAATCATAATTGGAGGATTTAATGTATTTCTCTCATAATTTAAGATCTGAATTGATCATCAATTTCCTTAGTATAAGTGATATTTATGAAACACTACCTCTAAAAACTGCAGAACACATATTTCCTTCACATGTATATGGATTGTTCACAAATATAAACATATGCTCAGTCCCAAAACAAGTGTTAATACATTTAAAAGGGAAATCTTACTTCATAGGTTCTCTGAATGAAAAGGAGTAGAATTATAAATCAGCAAAAATAAAGTAGCTAAAAAGCTCCAGATATCTGGAAATAAAACTACACACCTACAAACACACATTAGTCAAAGAAAAAATTAATATAGAAATTAGAAAATACTATGAAATCATTATGAAAACAAAACATATCAAAATGAATATAATACATCAGTGTTTTAAGGGAAATTGTTTCTTTTCTTTATTTTTTATTGAAGTAGAGTTGATTTACAGTCTTATATTAGTTTCAGGTATACAATATAGTGATTCAATATTTTATAGGTTATAATCCATTTAAAGTTATTATAAAATATTGGCCATATCTCCTGTGCTATACATTATATACTTATATCTATCTTATACGTAATAGTTTGTACCTCTTAATCCCCTTCCTTATTGTGCCCCTCCACTCCCCATCTCCCCACTGGTAACCATTAGTTTGTTCTCTGTATCTATTTTCTCTTTTTTTTTTTTTTTTGCGGTATGTGGGCCTCTCAATGTTGTGGCCTCTCCCGTTGTGGAGCACAGGCTCCGGACGTGCAGGCCCAGCGGCCATGGCTCATGGGCCCAGCCGCTCCGCAGCATGTGGGATCCTCCTGGACCAGGGCATGAACCCATGTCCCCTGCATTGGCAGGTGGACTCTCAACCACTGTGCCACCAGGGAAGCCCTTTCTGTTTTCTTATATCCATTATTTTGTTTCATCTTTTAGATTCTATATATAAGTGAAAGCATACAGTGTCTTCCTCTATCTGACATAGTTCACTAACCATAATACTTTCCAGGTCAATCCATGTTGTTGCAAATAGAAAACTGTCACTTTTTTATGGCTGAGTAATATTCCATTATATATAAATAAATAAATAAATAAATAAATATATATATATATATATATATATATATTCTAAAGTCAGAGAACATGATACCTCCAGGTTTGTTCTTTTTTCTTAAGATTGCTTTGGCTATCTGGGGGATTTTGTGGTTCCATGTAGATTTTAGGATTATTTGTTCAAGTTCTGTGAAAAATGTCATAGGCATTTTGATAGGGATTTCATTAAATCTGTACATTGATTTGAGTAGTATGGTCAGTTTAACAATATTAATTCTTCCAGTCCATGTCCATGGGACATCTTTCCATTTATTTATATCACCTTCTGTCTCCTTCATCAATATCATATAGTTTTCAGAGTATAGGTCTTTCACTGCCTTGGCTAACTTTATTGCCAGACATTTTATTCTTCCTGAAGTGATCATAAATGAGATTGTGTTTTTTGCTTTCTCTTTCTGAGAGTTCATTATTAGTTCATAGAAAAGCAACAGATTTCTGTATATAAATGTTCTATCCTGCAACTTTACTGAAGTCATTTATTGGTTCTACTAGTTTTTGCTGGAGATTTTAGGGTTTTCTATACATAATATGTCATTTGTAAATAGTGACCATTTTAATTCTTCCCTTCCAATTTAGATGCTTTTTATTTCTTTTACTTGTCTAATTGCTGTTACTAGAACTTCCAGTACTATATTAAATAGAAATGCAAAGGAGCTTCAAGATGGTGAAAGAGTAATATGTGGAGATCACCTTCCTCCCCACAAATACATCAGAAATACATCTACATGTGGAACAACTCCTACAGAACACCTACTGAACTCTGGCAGAAGACCTCAGACCTCCCAAAAGACAAGAAACTCCCCATGTACCTGGGTAGGGCAAAAGAAAAAAAGAAAAAATAGAGACAAAAGAATAAGGATGGGACCTGCACCAGTGAGAAGGAGCTGTGAAGGAGGAAATGTTTCCACAACTAGGAAGCCTGTTCATGGGCGGAGAGAGCGGGTTGCGGAGGGGGCAGGCTTCAGAGCCATGGAGGAGAGTGCAGCCACAGGGTTGCGGAGAGCAAAGTGGAGAGATTCCCACACAGAGGATCAGTACTGACCAGCACTCACCAGGCCAAGAAGCTTGTCTGCTCACCCACTGGGGCGGGCGGGGCTGGGAGCTGAGGCTCTGGCTTCGGTCGGATCCCAGGGAGAGGACTGGGGTTGGCTGCGTGAACACAGCTTGAAGGGGGGAATCAGGAAAAACTCTGGAGCTGCTGAAGAGGCAAGAGACTTTTTCTTGCCTCTTTGTTTCCTTGTGCACGACGAGAGGGGATTAACAGCTTGGCTTAAAGGAGCTCCAGAGATGGGCTCAAGCAGCGGCTAGCAGCGCGGACACCAGAGAAAGGCATGAGACGCGAAGGCAGCTGCTGCAGCCACCAAGAAGCCTGGGTGCAAACAAAGGCCACTATCCACACCTCCGCTCCCAGGAGCCTGTGCAGCCCACCACCGCCAGGGTCCCGTGATCCAGGGACAGCTTCCCTGGGGGAACGCACGGTGTGCCTCAGGCTGGTGCAACAGCTGTCTGCCTCTACCACCACAGGCTCACCCCACACTCCATACCCCTCCCTCCCCTAGGCCTGAGTGAGCCAGAGCCCATGAATCAGCTGTTCCTTTAACCCCATCCTCTCTGAGCAAAGAACAGAAACCCTCAGGTGACCTACACGCAGAGGCGGATCCAAATCCAAAGCTGAACCCCAGCAGCTGTGCAAAAAAGAAGAGAAAGGGAAATCTCTCCCAGCAGCCTCAGGAGCAGTGGATTAAATCTCCACAATCAACCTGATGTACCCTGTCTCTGTGGAAAACCTGAATAGACAATGAATCATCCCAAATTGAGGAGGTGGACTTTGGGAGAAAGGATATATATATATTTGTTTTCCCTTTTACTCTTTTTGTTAGTGTGTATGTGTATGCTTCTGTGTGTGATTTTGTCTGTATAACTTTGCTTTTACAATTTGTCCTGGGGTTCTTCTGTCCATATATATATATTATTTTTACTTAAAAAAATTTTTTTTGGCGGCTTCCCTGGGGGAAGTCTGCCTGCTGATGCAGGGGACAGGGTTTGTGCCCCAGTCCGGGAAGATCCCACATGCCATGGAGCGGCTGGGCCCGTGAGCCATGGCTGCTGAGCCTGTGCAACTGGAGCCTGTGCACCACAACAGGAGAGGCCAAAAGAAAGAGAGGCCCAGGTACCACAAAAAAAAAAAAAAGATATTTATTTTAATAACTTTATTTTATTTTGTCTTCCTCTTTCTTTCTTTCTTTCTTTCTTTCTTTCTTTCTTTCTTTCTTTCTTTTTCTCCCTTTTATTCTGAGCTGTGTGGATGACAGGCTCTGGTGCTTCAGCCAGGCATCAAGGCTGTGCCATTGAGGTGAGAGAGCCAATTTCAGGACACTGGTAAACAAGAGAATCCCAGGTCCACATATTATCAAATGGTGAAAATCTCCCAGAGATGTCCATCTCAACACCAAGACCCATCTCCACTCAATGATGAACAGGCTACAGTGCTAGACACCCTAAGCCAAACAAAAAGCAAGACAGGAACACAACCTAATCCATTAACAGAGAGGCTGCCCAAAATTATAATAAGACCACAGACACCCCCCAAAACATCACCAGACGTGGACCTGCACACCAGAAAGACAACATCCAGCCTCATCCAACAGAACACAAGCACTAGTCCCCTCCACCTGGAAGCCTACACAACTCACTGAACAAACCTTAGCCACTAGGGACACACACCAAAAACAATGGGAACTACGAACCTGCAGCCAAAAAAAGGAGACCCCAAACACAGTAAGATAAGCAAAATGAGAAGACAGAGAAACACAGCAGATGAAAGAGCAAGGCAAAAACCCCCAGACCTAACAAATGAACAGGAAATAGTCTACATGAAAAATAATTCAGAATAATGATAGTAAACATGATCCAAAATCTTGGAAAAAGAATGGAGAAAATACAAGAAACATTTAACAAGGATGCAGAAGAACTAAAGAGCAAACAAGCAGTGATGAACAATGCAATAAATGAAATTTAAAATTCTCCAGATGGGGTCAATAGCAGAAAAACTGAGGCAAAAGAATGGAGAAGTGACCTGGAAGATAAAATAGTGGAAATAACTACTGCAAAGCAGAATAAAGAAAAAAGAATGAAAAGAGTTGAGGACAGACTTAGAGACATCTGGGACAACAATAAACACACCAACATTTGAATTCTATTAGTCCCCAAAGAAGAAGAGAAAAAGAAAGGGACTGAAAACATATTTGAGAGATTATAGATGTAAACTTCCCTAATATGGGAAAGGAAGTAGTTAATCAAGTCCAGGAAGCACAGAGAGTCCCATACAGGATAAATCCAAGGAGAAACATGCCAAGACACATATTAATCAAACTATCAAAAATTAAATACACAGAAAAAATATTAAAAGCAGCAGGGGAAAAACAACAAATAACACACAACAGAATCCCCATAAGGTTAACAGCTGATCTTTCAGCAGAAACTCTGCAAGCCAAAAGGGAGTGGCAGGACATATTTAAAGTGATGAAAGAGAAAAACCTACAACCAAGATAATTCTACCCAGCAGGAATCTCATTCAGATTTGGTGGAGAAATTAAAAACTTTACAGACAGGCAAAAGCTAAGAGAATTCAGCACCACCAAACCAGCTTTACAACAAATGCTAAAGGAACTTCTCTAGCCAGGAAACACAAGAGAAGGAAAAGACCTACAATAGCAAACCCAAAACAATTAAGAAAATGGGAATAGGAACATACATATTGATAATTACCTTAAATGTAAATGGATTAAATGCTCCAACCAAAAGACGTAGACTGGCTGAATGAATACAAAAGCAAGACCATGTATATGCTGTCTAAAAGAGATCCACTTCAGACCTAGGGACACATACAGACTGAGAGTGAGGGGATGGAAAAAGATATTACATGCAAATGGAAATCAATAGAAAGCTGGAGTAGTAATTCTCATATCACACAGAATAGACTTTAAAACAAACACTATTATAAGAGACAAAGAAGGACACTACATAATGATCAAGAGATCAACGAAGAGGAACATATAACAATATTAAATATTTATGTACCTAACATAGGAGCACCTCAATACATAAGGCTAATGCTAACAGCTATAAAAGGGGAAATTGACAGTAACACAATCATAGTAGGAGACTTTAACACCCTACTTTCACCAATGGACAGATCATCCAAAATGAAAATAAATAAGGGAACACAAGCTTTAAATGGTACATTAAACAAGATGGACTTACTTGGTATTTATAGGACATTCCATCCAAAAACCACAGAATACACATTTTTCCCAAGTTCTCATGGAACATTCTCCAAGACAGATTATATCTTGGTTCATAAATCAAGCCTTGGTAAATTTAAGAAAATTGAAATCATATCAAGTATCTTTTCCGACCACAATGCTATGAGGCTAGATATCAATTACAGAAAAAATCTGCAAAAATACAAACACATGGAGGCTAAACAATACACTAATTAATAACCAAGAGATCACTGAAGAAATCAAAGAAGAAATCAAAATATACCTCAAAAAAAATGAAAAGGAAGACACGACAACCCAAAACCTATGGGATGCAGCAAAAGCAGTTCTAAGAGGGAAGTTTATAGTGATACATTTCTACCTGAAGAAACAACAAATATCTCAAATAACCAATGTAACCTTACACCTAAATAAATTAGAGAAAGAAGAACAAAAAATGCCCAACGTTAGTAGAATTAAAGAAATCATAAAGATCAGATCAGAAAGAATTGAAAAAGAAATGAAGGAAATGATAGCAAAGATCAATAAAACTAAAAGCTGGTTTTTTGAGAAGATAAACAAAATTGATAAAACATTAGCCAGACTCATCAAGAAAAAAGGGAGAAGACTCAAATCAATAGAATTAGAAATGAAAAGGGAGAAGTAACAACTGACACTGCAGAAATACAAAGGATCATGAGAGATGACTACAAGCAATTCTATGCCAATAAAATAGACAACCTGGAAGAAATGGACAAATTCTTAGAAAAGCACAACCTTCTGAGACTGAACCAGGAAGAAATAGAAAATATGAACAGACCAATCACAAGCACTGAAATTGAAACTGTGATTAAAAATCTTCCAACAAACAAAAAGCCAGGACCAGATGGCTTCACAGGCGAATTCTATCAAACATTTAGAGAAGAGCTGACACTTATGTTTCTCAAAATCTTCCAAAATATAGCAGAGTGAGGAACACTCCCAAACTCATTCTACAAGGCCACCATCACCTTGATACCAAAACCAGACAAGGATGTCACAAAGAAAGAAAACTACAGGCCAATATCACTGATGAACATAAATGCAAAAATCCTCAACAAAATACTAGCAAACAGAATCCAACAGCACATTAAAAGGATCATACACCATGATCAAGTGGAGTTTATCCCAGGAATGCAAGGATTCTTCAATACATGCAAATAAATCAATGTGATAAACCATATTAACAAATTGAAGGAGAAAAAACATATGATCATCTCAATAGATGCAGAGAAAGCTTTCAAAAAATTCGACACCGATTTATGATAAAAACCCTCCAGAAAGTAGGCATAGAGGGAACTTTCCTCAACATAATAAAGGCCATATATGACAAAACCACAGCCAACATCGTCTGCAATAGTGAAAAACTGAAAGCATTTCCACTAAGATCAGGGACAAGATAAGGTTACCCACTTTCACCACTATTATTCAACATAGTTTTGGAAGTTTTAGCCACAGAAATCAGAGAAGAGAAAGAAATAAAAGTAATCCAAATCGGAAAAGAAGTAGTAAAGCTGTCACTTTTTGCAGATGACATGACACTATACATAGAGAATCCTAAAGATGCTACAAGAAAACTATTAGAGCTAATCATTGAATTTGGTAAAGTAGCAGGATACAAAATTAATGCTCAGAAATCTCTTGCATTCCTATACACTAATGATGAAAAATTTGAAAGTGAAATTAAGAAATCACTGCCATTTACCACTGCAACAAAAGAATAAAATACCTAGGAATAAACCTACCTAAGGAGACAAAAGACCTGTATGCAGAATATTATAAGACACTGATGAAAATAAATGAAGATGATACAAATAGATGGACAGATATACCATGTTCTTGGATTGGAAGAATCAACATTGTGAAAATGACTCTACTGCCCAAAGCAATCTACAGATTCAATGCAATCCCTATCAAAGTACCAATGGCATTTTTCACAGAACTAGAACAAAAAAATGTCACAATTTGTATGGAAACACAAAAGACCCTGAATAGCCAAAGCAAGATTGAGAAATAAAAACGGAGCTGGAGGACTCTGGCTCCGAGGCTTCAGACTATAATACAAAGCTACAGTAATCAAGACAGTATGGTACTGACACAAAAACAGAAATATAGATCAATGGAACAGGATAGAAAGCCCAGAGATGAACCCACGCACATATGGTCACCTTATCTTTGATAAGGAGTCAATAATATACAGTGGAGAACAGACAGCCTCCTCAATAAGTGGTACTGGGAAAACTGAAGAGATACATGTAAAAGAATGAAATTAGAACACTCCCTAACACTACACACAAAGATAAACTCAAAATGGATTAAAAACCTAAATGTAAGGCCAGACACTACCAAACTCTTAGAGGAAAACATAGGCAGAACACTCTATGACATAAATCACAGCAAGATCTTTTTTGACCCACCTCCTTGAGAAATGGAAATAAAGACAAAAATAAACAAATGGGGCATAATGAAACTTAAAAGCTTTTGCATAGTGAAAGAAACCATAAACAAGACTAAAAGACAGCCCTCAGAATGGGAGAAAATATTTGCAAATGAAGCAACTGACAAAGTATTAATCTCCAAAATTTACAAACAGGTCATGCAGCTCAGTATGAAAAAAACAGACAACCCAATCAAAAATGGGCAGAAGACCTAAACAGACATTTCTCCAAAGAAGATATACAGATTACCAACATACACATGAAAGAATGCTCAACATCATTAATCATTAGAGAAATGCAAATCAAAACTACAATGCGATATCATCTCACACCAGTCAGATTGGCCATCATCAAAAACTCCACAAACAATAAATGCTGGAGAGAGTGTGGAGAAAAGGGAACACTCTTGCACTGGTGGTGGAGATGTAAACTGATGTAGTCACTATGAGAACAGTATGGAGGTTCCTTAAAAAACTAAAAATAGAACTGCAGTACGACCCAGCAATCCCACCACTGGGCATATACCCTGAGGAAACCATAATTCATAAAGAGTCATGTACCACAATGTTCATTCCGGCTCTATTTACAATAGCCAGGACATGGAAGCAACCTAAGTGTCCATTAACAGATGAATGGATAAAGAAGATGTGGCACATATATACAATGGAATATTACTCAGCCATAGAAAGAAATGAAATTGAGTTATTTTTAGTGAGGTGGACGGACCTAGAGGTTCTCATACAATGTGAAGTAAGTCAGAAAGAGAGAAACAAATATCATATGCTAACATATATATATGGAATCTAAAAAAAAAAAAAAAAAAAGATCATGGAGAACCAGGGACAAGATGGGAATAAAGACACAGACCTACTAGAGAATGGACTTGAGGATACGGGGAGGGGGATGTGTAAGCTGGGACAAAGTGAGAGAGTGACATGGACGTATATACACTACCAACCTTCAAATAGATAACTAGTGGGAAGCAGCCGCATAGCACAGGGAGATCAGCTCAGTGCTCTGTGACCACCTATAGAGGTGGGATAGGGAGGGTGGGAGGGAGGGAGACGCAACAGGGAAGAGATATGGGGACATTTGTATATGTTTAACTGATTCTCTTTGTTAGAAAGCAGAAACTAACACACCATTGTAAAGCAATTATACTCCAATAAAGATGTTAAAAGAAAAAAAAAAGAGAAATGCCAACCTTATCTTATTCCTGGTTTTAGTGGAAAAGCTTTTAGCTTTTCACCAATGAGTATGATGTTAGCTGTGGGTTTTTCATAAATAGTCTTCATTATGTTGAGATATATTCCCTCTGTACCCACTTTGTTGTGAGTTTTTATCATGAGTGGATGTTCACTATTGTCAAATGCTTTTTTTCTGCATCTCTTAAGATGATTATGTGATTTTTATCCTTTGGTTTGTTAATGTAGTGTATCACATTGATTTATTTGTAGATACTGAGCCACCCTTGCATCCCTGGAAAAAAAAATCCCATTTGTTCCTGTTGTATGATCCTTTATGTATACTGCTGCATTCAGTCTGGCAATATTTTGTTGAGGAGTTTCTCATCTACATTCATCAAAGGTATTGCCTATATTTTTTTCTTGAAGTGTCTTTGTCTAGTTTTGGTATCATGATAATGCTGGCCTCATAGAATGAGTCTAGGAGTGTTCCCTCCTCTTCAATTTTTGTAATAGTTTGAGAAGCATATGTATTAATTCCTCTTTATATATTTGGTAGAATGCCCCTGTGAAGCTGTTCAGTACTGAACTTTTGTTTGCTGGGAGTTTCCTGATTCAGTTTCAATACTAGCAATCAGTCTGCTCAGATTATCTACTTCTTCATGATTCAGTTTGGAAGTGTATGTTTCTAGGAATTTATTCATTTCTTGTAGGCTTTCCAATTTGTTGTCATATAACCATTTTATAATGTTTTCTTGTGATTGTATCTCTGTGATATTAGTTGTAATTTCTCATCTTTTATTTCTTATTTTGTTTATTTGGGTCTTCTCTTTTTTTTTCTTAATGAGGCTGGGTAAAGGCTTAAAACTTAGTTTATATTTTCAAACAACCAGTTCTTGGTTTCATTTATGTTTTTTATTGTTTTTTGATCTCTATATTATACTTTATTTCCTTTCTGATCTTTCTTATTTTCTTCTTTCTGCTGACTTTGGGCTTTGTTTGCTCTTCTTTTTCTAATTCTTTTACGTGTTAGTTAGGCTGTTTATTTGAGATATTTTCTTGTTTCCTGTGGAAGGCCTGTATCACTATAAACTTACCACCTAACAACTACTTTTGCTCATCCCACAGATTTTGAAAAGTTGTGTTTTATTTTCATTTGTCTCAATGTATTTTCTGACACCCTCTTTGATATCTTTGTTGACCCATTGCTTTGTTAGTAGCATGTTGATTAGTCTCTACTAGAAAAAATGTTGCTTTAAATGTTTATATTAGAAAAGATAAATTATCTAAATTTATTGCAATAAGCTCTGACCTTTAAGAGCTAGGGGAAAAAATCTCACTTAAACCTAACATAATAATAAGATAACTTTTTAAAAAAACTTTTATTTATTTTATTTTTATTTTTGGCTGCATTGGGTCTTCGTTTCTATGCGAGGGCTTTCTCTAGTTACGGCAAGTGGGGACCACTCTTCATCGCAGTGCACGGGCCTCTCACTATTGTGGCCTCTCTTGTTGTGGAGCACAGGCTCCAGATGCACAGGCTCAGCAGTTGTGGCTCACAGGACTAGTTGCTCCATGGCATGTGGGATCCTTCCAGACCAGGGCTCAAACCCATGCTCCCTGCATTGACAGGCAGATTCTCAATCACTACACCACCAGGGAAGCCCAACAACTTATTTTTAATGCAAAAATGATTGGAGCAGAAACCTCAAAATAAATGGACAATATAGACTTAAAAATTCAAAACATTTTTAGTTATTAATAGATTTTATTAGTCATTAGGGAAATGTAAATTAAAACAACAGTAATATACTACTAAAAGCCCTGCAGATGGATAAAATTAAAGTGACCACAACAAGTGTCAGTGAGGATGTGGAGTAACTCACTCATCATACACTATTAGTGAAAAAAAAATGATACAACCACTTTAGAAATCAATTTGGATATTTCATAATTGTTTATGTTTCAACCAGTTATATAGCTAAACCATACTACTTCTATATACCTTCTCAAATAAAATGAAAAAATCTATGTCCACACAAAGTCTCGCTTACAAATGTTCATAGCAGGTATGTACACAATAGTTCAGAACTAGAAATTTCCAAAAATACTGTTTGATAGACGAATGGGTAAACAAAATGTTGTATGTTCATGGACTAGTATACTGCTCAACCACAAAAAGAAGGAAAACATTGAGTCTCATAACAACGTGGAGAAATCTCCAAATTATTATGCTGAGTGAGAAATGTCATTAGAACGATAAAACATATTCTATTTCCATAAAATCTGAAAAATGCCCCAAAAAAGTAACAGAAAACTGGTTGCTTACAAAATACTAAAGAAAGAGTAGACTGAAAAAAGTCATGAAGAATATTTGGGGAATATGGCAAATGTTCTGTATCTTGATGATACTCATGGTTTCACAGGTTTACACATCTGACAAAGCTAACAGAATTATTTTAAAAAAAATTACTGAATTATATACTTTGGTGTAATTATATACTTTTGTGCAATTTGGTGCAACTTTGGGACAGTTTGTTCCCAAACTGTCACTCATTTATTTGATTTAAAATTAAGGCAATATTAAGGCAATATTATTTACTAGTGATAAAAAGTGATAGTTCATAATGTCCAAAGTTCCATTAAGCACATGTGTGTAATAAATTTTGATTTCAATAATTATTAACATAGCTTTTTAATTTATAGAACTAATTTGGAAATTTAAAAATTCACAATTATAGCAGATTATATAAACAGAATTGTACATATAAAAGTTGGAGAAGTTAGGAATAACATGATTAACAAACTTTAACTAATGGGCATATATAGAACACTACATCTACAATGGTAGAACAGACATTCTCTTAAAACCCAAAAGGAAAATTTTTTAAATTGGCAATATCCTCAACAAAAAAACAACGTTTATTTAAGCTCAATACTGGCATCATACAGAATACCTTTTCTGATTTCAATGCAAATATTACAAAAAATATTATTACAAAGTTAAATGGGAAATACTTATATTTGCAAATTATGACTCACATGCTCAAGTAGCATTTTATAAAAGGACATATCATAAGAAGAAAACACTTTAATGTATCTTAAGCATACTACTCCAGAGTAGACTGGAAGATGGCTCTAAATAGAGTGAAACTGGTCTCAAAATGTGATACGCACCTGTTCATGATAAAAACTTTGAGCAAACTAGGGATAGAAGAACTCAACTTGATAAAGAATATCTACGAAATCCTACAGCAAACATATACTTAATGGTGAGATGCTTGAAGTTCTCCCACTAAGATCATTAAAAAGACAAGGATGTCCTTTCTTACCACTACTTTTCAACATGATACAGGAAGTCCTAGCTAATGCAATAAGAAAACAAAAGGAGGAAAATGGTATACAGATTGTGAAGGAAAATATAAAACTGTCTTTGTTCATAGAAGACATGATCACTTATGTAGAAAATTCAAAAGACTCTGCAAATATATTCCTTGAACTAATAAGCAAACATAGCAAATTTGCAGGATACACGGTTAATCTACAAAAGTCAGTTGCTTTCCTATGTACCTGCAATGAACAAGTGGAATTGGAAATTAAAAATGCAATACCATTTACATTACCATCCCCCAAATGAATTACTTAGGTATAAATCCAACAAAATATGTACAACATCTAAAAGAGAAAAAACTACAAAACTCTGACAAATGAAATTAAAGAACTAAATAAATGGAGAGATACCCCATGTTCATGGATAGGAAGACTTAACATTTTCAAGATGTCAGTTCTTTCCAATTTGATCTATAGATTTCACTCAAACCCAATCAAAATTCCAGAAAGTTATTTTGTGGATACTGAAAAACTGATTCTAAAGTTTATATGGAGAGACAAAAGACAACAGCCAATGCAGACTGAAGGAAAGAAACAAAGTTGGAGGACCAACACTACCTGACTTCAAAACTTACTAAAAGCTACAGTAATCAAGACAGTTTAGTATTGGTAAAATAATAGACAAATAATGGAAAAGAATGGAAAGTCCAGTAGTAGACCCAAATAAATATAGTCAACTGATACTTGACAAAGAAGTAAAGGCAATACAATGGAGTAAAGATAGTCTTTTCAACAAATGGTGTAAGAACAACTGGACATCACATGCAAAAAATTGAAACTCAACATAGACCTTATCCCCTTCACAAAAACTAACTCAAAATTGATCATAGACCTAAGTGTAAAACTATAAAACTCCTAGAAGGTGACATAGGAAAGAACCTAGATGACCTTGGGTATTGTGATGACTTTTTAGATACATAACCAAAGGTAAAATCCATGAAAGAAAGACTTTATAAGCTGGACTTCATTAAAATTAAAAACTTCTGCTCTGCAAAAGACAATGTCAAGAGAATGAGAAGACAAGCCACAAACTGAGAGAAAATTTTTGCAAGACACATCTGATAAAGGGCTATTATCCAAAATACCAAAAGAACTCTTAAAACTCAACAATAAGTAACAAACAACCCAATTAAAATGGGTCAAATACCTTAACAGCCACCTCATCAAAGGAGATATACAGATGGCAAGTAAGCATATGAAAAGATGTTCTATGCCACAT
Source organism: Monodon monoceros (assembly GCF_005190385.1). Taxonomy (NCBI): domain Eukaryota; kingdom Metazoa; phylum Chordata; class Mammalia; order Artiodactyla; family Monodontidae; genus Monodon; species Monodon monoceros. The sequence goes on from NW_021703767.1 coordinate 36,779,193, forward strand.
GCCATCGGGAAAATACAAAGTTACACAACAGTGCACACCTACTAGAATGAGGAAAATCCAGAACACTGACAAAACCAAATGCTGGCAATAATATGGAGCAACAGGAACTCTCACTCATTGCTAGTAAGAGTACAAAATGGTACAGACACTTCGGAAGACAATTTGGCAGTTTCACGAAAAACCTAAACGTACTTTTACCATAGGTAATCCTATTTACCCAAGCTTAAAAACTTACGTCCACACAAAAACCTGCACATGGATGTTTATAGCAGCTTTACTCATAATTTCCCAAACTTGGAAATAACCAAGATGTCTTTCAGTGGGTGAATGGATAAATAAACTGTGATACATCCAGACAATGGAATATTATTCAGTGCCAAAAAAAATGAGTTATCAAGCTATGAAACGACATGGAGGAAACTTAACGATTGCACACTACTAAACAAAGGAAGCCATTTTGAAAGGCCTACATGTTGTAGGATTCCAACTATATGATATCATGGAAAAGGCAAAAGTATGGAGACAGTAAAAGGATCAAGTTTGCTAGGGGATGGGAGGAGGGAGGGTTGAATAAATGAAGTACAGGGGATTTTTTCAGAACAGTGAAACTTACTTGTATGATATTATAATGGTGGATATATTTCATTAAAAATTTGTCCTATTTATAAAATATACCACTGCAAGAGTGAACCCTAATTTGAACTATGTATTTTGGGTGATAATTATGTGTCAATGTAGGTTTATCACTTGTAACAAATATACCATATTAGTATGGAATATTGATAGTTAAAAAAGTATACATGAGTCAGGGTGGGGGTATATAAGACATCTCCCTGTGCCTTCTGCTAAATTTTGTTGTAAATCTAAAACTGCTCTAAAAACCAAAGTCTATTTGAAAAATGTGTATTTGATTTTTCATATATACTGTATACTCAAATATGATGCAGAGAAAATCCCCACACATATTAAATGATTATATTAACAAAAGCACCACCTACCTCAGGGACAGAAACTGTAAAAACACAAAGGAAACCTCTAGGACCTAAACTGTTTGTAGGCAGGAATCAGGTTGAAAATGCTACACAGCTGAAAACACAAACCATTTCTTGTATAAAAGATAGTTACCTCAGAGCACTCATTCAAGAGCCCAGGAGATGGATCTAAGAACCAACAAGAAATTTAGAAAAACACTCTCAGATTACAAAAACAGACCCTAATCAAGGAATACTTTGAGCTACCAGAATGGGGCCAGTGTGCTGTCAACTAGTGTTCAGATATGTTTAAGAATTGCTGTGGGCCAGTGACTACTAGATATCTTTTGCTACTACTTTTTGATCAGCTGTGTCTATTTCTACTGCCCTGCATGATCTTCTGATTTTATATTGGATGTATAGGACAGTAATAATTTATCTGTTTAAATCACAGATATCTCAGGAAGAGAAACTGCATCCCAATATCATCTCCAAATCCAGACCTAATGTAAACAATTAGAACATGGACTTTGAGTTGGATATTGCATTGGAGAAGACTTTGGGGGATTCTAGCATATTGGTAAGCATATTTTAAAGTGAGAAGTAACATGAAAGTTTGTGGCTTAAAATTCTTTGTAACTCCTTTCATCAAAATATGGAGTCTATTTCCCTACCACTTAAATCTGGGCTGGATTTGGGATTTGTTTGACTAATAGAATGCTATGGACATTGTGCTCTGTCTGTTCCAAACCTAAGTCTTAAGAAACCTTACAACTTTTGCTCTTGCCCTCTTGGAATGCTGCCACCATGTGAACAAGCCTGAATTTCCCATCTGTGGATATGAGAACATGTGAAGGGAAAGGCTCAGCCATGCCAGCTGAGACCCCAGACATATGACAGATCTTAGAAGACATTATGTGAAGCAAAGATGAATTGTTCCCAGCCAATTCCAGTCAAAATTTCTGACACAAGGAATAATGAGTAAATAAATAATTTTTATTTTTTAACAAATTATGAAGTGATTTGTTACTCACCAATAGATGGCTGATATGGTTATAGCAACATTATTCATAATACAATAAAACTAAGAACAACCTAATATTTTCAGTAGAAAACTGATGATCAAGAGAAAAATGGATTGCTACTAAACAGTGTGGGTGCTATGGCTTGAATGTTTGTGTCCTCTCCAAAATTCACATGTTGAAATCCTAATACCAAATGTGATGATATTAGGAGGTGGGGCCTGTGGGAGGTGCTTAAATCATGAGGGTGGAGCCCTCATGAATGGGATTACTGCTCTTATAAAAGGAACTTAGAGAACTCTCTAGGCCCATCTACCAAGTGAGGACAGAGAAGTCGGCAGTCTGCTACTCAGAAGACATTCACCAAAGCCAGATCATCCTGGCACCCTGATCTTGTACCCTCAGCCTCCAGAACTGTGGGAAATAAATTTCCGTTGCTTATAAGCTACCCAGTCTATGGCATTTGGTTACAGCAGCCCTAACAAACTAAGACAGAGGTTAAGAAGGAGTATCTCTGGAGTACTGAAGATCCCCTGGGCACCTCTTAGTACTGTCCTGCCCTGTGATTAACTAGGTGAAAATACAGCCCAATACAGGCAAATCTGACAGTGGCCCATACACTTTACAGATGACATTTTAGGTTAGCTTACTCTATAAGGAACCAAACAGCCAAGATGTTCGCTGAGGTTAAAGGGAATACAGAATGAGTACTGGAAGAAAGTAGTTATTAATAATGGTTGTTATCATGTATAAACCTGCTATACATATTTTTCTCAATTTATATATATTTATAGAAAAATTTTCTTCACTCTTTTATAATATTTGTATATAGTTCATAAATTATATTCATATATGATTGTATTATGTTAACATTAATATACCTTATTTATTTATATAAGATTTTGATCAGTTTTGCACAATAATAAATATGTGTTTAGGAAAGGGAGTACAATACAGCAGTGATCACATGTTACTGTGTAAAATAATCAAGTCACAAAAATATATACAGTATAATTCAATTTATGTAAATTTCACAAGCAGGTGGAGCAAAATATATGTTAGGGATAAATAGAGATGATTAAGCTTTTAAAAAAGAATGATAAGAACTTCCCTGATGATGCAGTGGTTGACTCTGCACTCCCAATGCAAAGGGTCTAGGTTTGATCCCTGGTCAGGGAACTAGATCCCACATGCATGCTGCAACTAAGAGTTCACATGCCACAACTCAGGAGCCAGCAAGCTGCAACTAAGAAGACCGCCTGCTGCAGCTAAGACCCAGTGCAAACAAATAAATAAATAAAATATTAATTTGAAAATAAAGAATGGGAATTTTTATGAAAATGTAGGTAATACTATTAATAAAAATAATATACCATAAATTATTTATTATAGGTTAAGAGTGTTCTAAGGGCTTTTCAATGTTATTATTATTTAATCATTATATTAATTCTATGAGTTAGGCTCTAACATATTTAAATATAACAATTATCCATAGTTACTGTTATTATCCACATTTTACTTGTTATTGCATTATTATCCACATATATCATTCTGGGTTTGATTAAACAAATGGAAACACTAGCAGTATCACACAGACTGCTTAATCAGCTCCCATAATTGAATAAGTTTACATTTCTGTAACAAGCTCTTATTTTATATATAAATAAATAATATATAAATATATATCGTACCTTAATATGTAAATACATTGTAATTTATATACTCTATAAATTAATATAAAATAAAAAGAAAGGAAAATTTATTTTACATGATATATTCATATCAAAATGAGAAAGTAGTACATGGCTTCAACTAGTACTTACAATGACTTTCTTCTTCTACTCATTCTATATTCCCTTTATCTTTAGCAAGCATCTTGGTTTATTTGGTTCCTTGTGGGTTAGACTAACCCAAAACTTCGTCCCTGAAGTGTGTGAGCCACTATCAGATCTGCCTCTATTAGGTTGTTGTAATTTTACTTTGTTAGTCACAGAGCAGGGCAGTATTAAAAGGTGCCCCGGGGGATCTTCTGAGTGGTTTCTATGATATAAAAATCACTCCATCTGCAATGCTCCTTCAAGAAGTTAGGTCCACTGAATACATTTTGTGTGAATATATATTCTTTTTGTTTGCTTTCACAATGGAATTGCTACAATACCCACAGACAATAATTTTAAATATCTAAAAGACCTAATTTTCTTGAAATTCCATTTAAGGTATAATCTAAATTCCTTATGCTGCAATTTATGTTAACTTCTTCTAGGCATTTTCAAAAGAATTAAAGACTATAGTATAACATTCTCTGTATAATTGTCTGTCATATTCTTAAGAGATAATTCTAACTTGTCTCTTGGTTTCCTAGTCTTCAGGCTAAATAATTACAGTCCATTTAACCTTCATTTAGAGGTCATAGACTTAATCCTTTAATCATTTAGGAGCTCTCTTTTAATCCTTTGTAAATTCCCTTTTAAGTTGCAGAGGCAAAACTAAATGTGGTACCCATGAAAAGTTTTTAAGCATGCTGAGTTGCTGAGTATAATGGGAGATTTATCTCATGGTATCAACAGATTCTTCTTCTCACCAGGAATCCCAGTATTGCACTGTTTTTATAACTAAGGAATGACATTGTGCACTCATGTCCATCTTGTTAGTTCATCTTGTTACCCACTGCTAATGAATAGCTCCCATTGGGATTATGAACCAGAGAACTAAAGATGTCACTTCATAAGATCAAAAGTGAATTACACATTCACAATAAAAGAATAATCATGCAAATCCAGTGACCTTCCTCAATAATGAAATGATTATCAATTATAGCTTACCCTGGACATGTTATCTACTAGTGTGGGAGTTTGAGATTCATGGTATCTTCTATCACTATAATAAAAGATCTGGGCAGCCCAATGTGGAGCAGCAGAAAGAGATGGGTGGCTTAATTTTAAATTAAACAGTATGCTTCTAATATATGCCTGAAAGTAATTCTGTGCTACTCAAACAAACTAAAAATCACATTTTTTAATAACAGTATTATAATATTTTTACCACCAAAAGGAGAAATACTTATGCAACTTTTTTATGAATTCCCCCAAAAGCTTCCTACACAGGGGTTCCCAGATGTCAGTCAGGACAGTCAAGAGGCTGCATAAAAGTTACCTGAGAAGACGGTTTTTGTTTTAAAACCTTACTTCTTGAAATAATCATAAAATATCAAGAACTTTCAAGGAAATATACAGGGAGGTATCGTGCACACTTTACCCAGCCTCACCCAATATTAGTGTCTTGCATTAGTACAGTATATCAAAATAAGGAATTTGAGATTAATCTGATTCAACCTGTTATACATGCCTTAGTGCGTGTACACACACACATCTCTTGCAATTTTTTCATCTGTGTAGCTTCTTGTAAACCTTACCAAAATCAAGATGCTTAACTGTACCATGACAAGACCCACTCATGCTACTCCTTTACAGCCACATTCTCTTCCTTTACTGTCTACCTCTAAACCTTAGCAATTACTAGTCTCTCCTCCATATCTTATATTATTCTATTTCATACATGTTGTGCAAATGGAACCATGAAATATGCATACTTTTAAAAACTGAAGAGCTTTTAAAAAATCGGTTTCCAGTGCCTCAAAACCAAGAGATTTTGATTCAGTAGACCTGAAATGAAAGCATGGGATTCACATTTTCAAATTGTTTAAGTCCTTTAGCAATTCACTCAGTATAGATACCACCAGGATAACTGATAAATGACAGAAATGAGGATCTAATAAGTTGACTAATTCATAATATATTGGGTAGTTACATAATATTAGGAATCCACAGAATCCGTTGCAGATATCATTTCATATACTGCTGGGAAAATTCCCAAATATTGGGGTTTTACATGAAATATAATAAAAGCATACTTTTATTCACAATTCACTCTACTGAATTATATGAATTAAATAATTAGGAAGTTTCACCCAATTCATTCAAAATTATTTGTTGGGGACTACTAATGTGCAATACTAAATTTCAGTCCTTACACATCTTTGAAATTAATGGAGAACTTTTATAATACAACTCTCAAACCTATAATACAACATAGAAGTATGTAAATATCAACATATATCTATAGGTAAAATATTTGCAGAAGACATGATTGTCTATACAGATAATTCCAAAGAACCTGCAAATAACTCCTAGGACTAACAATTAAGTTCATCAACATGCAGGATATAATATCAACATACAAAACCAATTGTATTTATATTTCTGCAATGAATACATATAAACAAAAGCTGAAAATACAATACTGCTTAATTCAAGAACAAGGAAATATTTGAACATGCACAGAAATTCTGTATGCTAAAAATTACAAAATATTGTTGAAGGAAATAAAAGATGACCTAAGTAAATGGAGAGATATGTTGTATTTCTCAACTGAAAGTCTCTACAGAGTAATCGTATTAATTCTCCCCATCAATATTCCAGCAATATTATGTAAACATTGATAAGATTATTCTAAAAGTAATGTAGAAAAGTAAAGGAACTAAAATTACCAAAACAACTTTGAAAAAAAGAAGCTAAAGTGGGAGGAATTATGCGATCTAATTTTAAGATTTATATATAGCTAGAGTAATGAAGAATGTGTGATACTAGTGGATGAATAGACACACAGATCAGTGGAACAAAATAAAGAACCTAGAAATAGACACACGCAAGTATACAGCTGATTTTATACTATGGTGCAAAAGCAATTGAAAGGAAGAAGACTCGTCTTTTTGACAAATGATGCTGAAACAATAGGAAACCCATATTTGGAAAAGAAAAGAGAAAACTAAGAGGAGATGGGAAGAGAGGGAAGAGAGAAGAGAAAATAAAAGAAAAAAAGAACTTCAGCCAAAACCTTACAAAATAAATTGTATTGGGTAGGCCAAAAACTTCATTCAGGTTTTTCCATACCATCTTATGGAAAAACCCCAACAAACTTTTTGGCCAACCAGTAGATTTAAATGTAAAACATAAATATATAAAAACTTAATGGAAAATATACAAGAAAAACTTAATGACAGGGGTTTGGTGAAAGTTCTTAGATATAACACCAAAAATACAATCCCCATAAAACAAAAACATGATAAATTGTATTTCATTTATCATGTGACATTATTTAGAATTAAGAGAAAAACAAAGTAAATTTTCCAGGATTAATCAACAAGGAGAAAAAGGTTTACAGAAGTGAGTACTCAGAACAATAATTTTTAAAAAAGAATCATTAAATATAATATCAACCTGTAATTAGGGGGAAAATATAAATGCACTCTGAGATGAAGTAAAAGGATTAAGAATAAGAAGGTATCAGATTCAAAATCAGACAAAGGACAAATGAAAATTTCAGGAGGATGAATACATTTTCTGGAAACTGGTTGTTGAACAGGCTTTGAATGGACCAGGAAGACAAAGAGGTCTAGGAAAATAATATCTTCAAGAAAGTAAAGTAGAACTGATATGTAACTGTTGTGCCTCATCAAAATTATAAATTATTAAAATTCATAAGAGATACATGTCAAATACTTATGATTAAAATCATAGATCCTAAATCTACAAATATAAGTAATCTCTATCAAATTCCTTCCCATTCTGTTTAAAACAAATAAAACACCTCAGATAGAAGATACCAATGGGGGAAAATGTACAATTTTAGAGCTGGAATGAGAAAGGAGAGAAAGTAGGATCACTGAAAACAAGCATGAGCAGAATTTCAAAAGGAAAGGTGGGGTAAATACTGATCTTCAGTATCCAAGATTAGAGTGTCAATGGGGATGGAATGCTACAAGCAGTGTCAAGATAGAGGTTCCCGGGGGAAAAACCTCAAGAACATGTAATCAACAGAATAAGAAGGACAGGAGGGATTAAGAAAGAGACATAAATCGTATGAAGTAAATATAGTCTTATTTATGTACACAAATAGTCTATAAGTTACTCTAGAAAAATAATTATTTCATTACCATTACAAGTGATTTCCTATCAAAACCACTGAAACACTGTTATGTGAAACACTGGAATAATTAATTAATTTCATTACTATTATTTATATGTGCATTTAGAGTTTTAACAAGCAGCCTGCTTCTTGATAAGTATGCTGTGGCTTAAAATGCCATCCAGTACAAAAGCAGTTCAAAGGTAATTACTCTTTAGCAAATTCTAAAACTTAAAGCATTCAAAAAAAAATAAGAAAATGGAATACAAATAAAGTTCACTCCCTAATTTAAAGCCAATGCTTAAACTATCATATTACAGGAATTGCTAAGAGTGAGTAAACAAAAATATAGCTGACTAGTGACCCTGAAATCTAATGGATATGAACCATCATCTTGGTTAAGACAGCAGTCTCTAAACTTCTCTTAGGCTAAGAAAAATGAAATGCATAGATGTAGGAGCAGAAAATGAAGAGTGGAGTCTGAGATTTCGAGATCATTGTCCCTGAATAGCATTTTATTGTATTTAGAAAATGTTTCACAGTTAATTTTTAATTGAAATTTAAGTTTCACAGTTTAATCTTGGTTTTTAATTTCCAGTACAACTACTTTTAGAAATATTTTGTTTTCCACAGACTTAATAAAACCATTCCTTACTAATATCATTTTATATTATATGCTAAACACGTACTATGCTATTTTAAATATAACAGCTTTGGAAAGCACTATCCTTAAAATATACAAGAATATGAACATGAGGATCAAAATTTTTTTTAAGTTTTCTAGGTCGTTATATTCAGTCTTATTTGGCATATTAAGAGAATTAAAGCAACAACAAAATCAAAATGAAATCAAAGAATTTCCTCCTTAAACTAGTGAAAGACCCACAAAAACAATTGTATTGGGACTCAGATAAAAAGAGTTGCCCTTTTTTTTTTCCTTAAAGGAAATTTAACCTAAATGTCAAAACAGGAAATGGAAATCTCTATATTCAACTTTCTCCTAATGAAAATGTAATCAAAGTTAAGCTAATACCTTCATAATTAGAAAAGAATAAAAAATAGTGTCTTTAAATTAGGGGGCATTAAAATATGACCAAAGGTTGGGGTGGGGGATGAATACAGTAAATATATAGTGAAGAATACTAGGAGTTACAACACAAATAAGTACTAAATTATATAATGGATGATTTCATATTCGGCACGTACCAGGTGAGATTCATATTCTGAAAGCAAAAGTTTTCTTACAGTCATGTATTTAAATAATAATACAGATATGTAAATAAATTTTTCATGACATCCCCAAATTACCAAATTCCTAATAAGAACAAGTTGCTAATAGAAAGAAAGTTAAACTCAGAAACAAACTGAGAAGCTTCTATAAGAATGTTGAGTCCTAAATGGAAAACCTATGGGATTGTAAGCAAAGGGAGCATTTTTTACATATTCATTCAGTTGAAAGGGCTTATTTAATGACTAACTTGAGAGGTGATATTAAACAGTAAGATTTATCTTTGAGGCCTCTGTTGAATAATTAGTAAGTATAATAATATAATAATATATAACTATATTATATAATATAGTTACATATTATGCATGCATTATGTATATATGTAAATAATATACAAATATAATAATGTATGTCATTAGTAGCATTCATCAAATCCCTATGGCTTTCTGCCCTCTGTGCATATGGTAAAATTTTACTTCCAAACCATCTGAAAAAGTTAGGCACTGCCACGTGACTTCTTTTAATTGTTGAAACATGAGAGGAAATGCTCTGTGTCATTTCCAGCCTAAAATGTTAAAACCAGATCACAATTTACTACATTACCTCATTTTTCTTTTTCAGGTTCCTGAATGAGAATGAAATACAAGAGTTCCCACCTAACACAACAAGTACTTATTGCAAAAGTAAGAATTAGACCTTTATTAAGCTACTGAAATTTTACTTCTGGGCTTCCAATTTTTACTTCTAGCCATTCTAACTGATACAAAAAGGGGTACCATTTGGGAAATGTTTAGCTCAGAAGAACTGGGTGGCTCAAACTTGCACATTTTCACAAAAAAGTCCTATTTTCAGAGCTGGTCATTGGTCATCTCCTGTGAACTAAGCTCCTGGAATGTTCTGTTTGATAAGAGCATTTAGGCATGCCTGAAGCCTGGAATCACAGTGTACCAGTTTGTCCAGATGGCTTATACTAACAGTGTAATTTATGGTGAACACTTACTTTCTCTCCAGGGGTCTGGAGTTTGAATAATTGAGGTCAGTCACGCAATTCCTGTATGCCTAAATTACTGACTCAAAAAGAAAGAAAGAAACAAACAAAAACAACCCTGGATAGGACCCAAGCTCAAGTGCACTTCCTTACCTGGCAACACTTAGCACATATTGTCACACATCACTGCAGGGCTTAAGCATGCCCTATAAGATATCACTGGGAGAGACACCTGGAAGATTTTACCTGGCTTCCTCTGGATTTTGCCCCATGCATCTTTTCCCTTTGTTGATTTTGTCTATATATTTTAGCTGTAATAAATGATAACTATGAGTATAACTGAGTAATACCAGCAAATCACTGAGGCTGGGGGTGTTCTGGGGCAACTCAATATAAGTACTTATTAGTGGGGTATTTTCACAGCAGAAAACCAAAATATATGTGGCTTTGGATTAGGGGCTAGGCAGTAAATCACACTTGTATCAGAGGCTAGAAGGATGGCAATACATGTTATGTTGTGTGGGCATATTTGTTAAATTTTCCCGTAATAATATTGATGGCAGATAATTTGACAAATGTACTTGTAGCTCTTAGGGAAAAATCTTAAGATAGAATTATATAGCACATTTGGTTGTTTGCTGCTCTTTAAAAGTATTATAAAAGATAAGCTCAAAATCAGCCAGTGTGTAAGAAGGAATAAAAGTTCTCAGAAATAATTCAGAAACTAGTAAATTTGGAATAGGCAACTTTCCTTTAACCCCAAATAGTGAAAATCAAAGTTGGGAAATAGTTAAGCAACAAAATCTGACTAAAACTCAGCTTTTCAGAAAGGATCAAATAAAAAGTATTGTGAACCTAACAAACAGTGAATTTAATTGGAGAATAGGATACTAATATATCTGCTTATTTTAACATAAATTACTTAGGAACAAGGGTTAAACATGAGTCTACCCCATCAAAACCTCTGAGGTCCAATTTAGTTGAGGATAAAAAGAGACATGTAAACAAGAAGAAAAAGAAATGTCCTACAGCAACTCATAGAGTCTTATATAGAAAATAACTGTCAGAGAATTAAACATTATAAAGAAAACTAGCAAGTGTGTATGAGATCCGCATCATAATAGACCATGGGCCTGAACTCAAAACAGAAAGTGATTCTTCAGGACTTAAAATGACCTGAGGCCTCTCTAAACTTCTATTGGCCAGAAACAAGATGCAAAATAAAAATGGAATTAATTTCTTCAAGGATCATTTTGGATGAGGCCATGGAGCATAATGGAATGACCAACCAGATATGTTTCCCTCCTTGAATAGGAATGTTTTTATAATTTTCTTGTCCCCGTTCCATCATTATATATTGGTATCATTCATGTCGGGTAGAAAAGTTACATCTTTAGCACCTAAGGCTCTAGATCAAGAAGATCGATATCAACCTCTTAGGACAAAAAGGAAAGTTAAGAGGGAGGTAGAGAGAGTGGTTCTGCAAGCTAAAGCAGAAGGTATCCATCACAAAAGTCAACATAAAGGAACTCTTATTGGCCAAAACTTGGAAATGATGCTCCAGGTACTACACCTGCATAACATACCAGCCCCGATACTTAGTAGATTAAAATTTAAACAGTGTAATATGGATTCCTGGGTTGGAATAAGTATCCAAAAAAAGGAGAGTAGTGAAAAATTGAGGAAGTTGGTTAAATAGTATTCTTTGTACTATATTTGCAATTTTTTGCAAACCTAAAATATTTCTAAATAAAAAAGTTATAGCAACAGTAATTATAGGTTTAAGAGTGGACTGTACCTAACTAAGGAGTTCTTGCCCAAGTCCTGTCATGCAGTTTCAATCAGATGATATTGGCAGGGGTCAGAGTCATCTGGAGGCTAGGCTGTTGCCTGCTCTGAAAACACAAAAACCTGAGGAAAATTCTCTCCATTTCTCTCTGTTTGGTCATTCCATATACTCTTTCCACCATGACAGAGTAGATAGAGCACTTATACTGTGGCTTAGGACTCCCAAAGTACATACACTGAGAAAAAGAAAGTCAGAGATATGACTTTACCCTGAGAAAGCCATAATGCTTTTTATGATCTAGTTTCAGAAATCATATAGCAGTACATGTGCTAAAATCTGTTGGTTGAGGTTATTAAAAATGTCTACCTAAATTCATAGAGAACAATATAATCTCCACAAACTAGATGGAGAAATGTCATTATCACAGAGAAAGTAGAACATGTAAGATGGGACCAGTTGTGTGTTGGAGCTAATTCATATAGGCTGATGGTTAGCATTACCCCCCAACACTGCCTTCAGTGGCATCACATTGACAGCTTGAAATCAGGTATGGTAGTATGAAAATTGACAAATGCAAGAAACCCTATAGCCATCCCCCATCCACACAGTCAGTTCTTAAGAATTTACCAGCAACTTAGATGGGATTATATATATTGGTACAGATTTTTTTTTTTAATTTACTTTTTAACTTTTTGTTTTATGATGGAGTATAGTTGATTAACAATTTTGTGTTAGTTTCAGTTATACATATACCTGTATCTATTCTTTTTCAAATTCTTTTCCCATGGCCTCACAAAACATCCCTATGATTATAAAGTGAAGGGGGTTAAATTATGAGTGGAAGGTGTCAAATCATCAACAGCAAGCAGACTCTGGTGGTATTGTAATCATGTGGGAAGAAAGAGGTGAAATAAAAGGAATTCTGCTGTCCTTAAGAACCAATAATCCAGAAAGTTAACTGTCATTAACAATTCACCCTTAAAAGGAGGCATTCCTAACTCTGAAGAAAAAGATTAGCAGGTCCATCTGACAAGAGCAACTGACACTGAGAGGGGGCTTCACCAGAAACAATTCATGAATTTGACTTTGGAAATATGCAAATGTTTCACATGATAACAAAATTAAATTTAAAATGGCATCCCTAAAATCTAAAGCAAATTATAAATGAAACTTGTGTTTGTGGTCAGTGGATAAATCTCAAAAAAATTATTTCAATTAACTTTATAGTCTAGAAATTTGATGGCACAGACCTCTAATGGGTTATGTACAAGGACAGTAAAGCAAAACTGTAAAAATGCCTAAATTATTTCTGGTAATAATATTCACTTAATAAGGAATCAAGAAAGAGAAACGTATAAAAATATAATACATGATCTACTATCTTTTGAAAATAGCATATGCCCTCATTATTTCCACTTAAAAGACTTAGAAATAATAAACAGCCAGTGTTAAAAGGTGAATTGTCTCCTCAAAAATCCTTTGTTGAAGTCCTAACCCCTGTTACCACCAAATGTGACTGTATTTGGAGACAGGGCCTTTAAAGAGGTAAATAAGGTGAAACAAGGTCACATGGGGGGACCATAATACAATCTGACTGGTGTCCTCATGAGAAGAGGAACTGTAGACACACAAAGAGATACCAGAGTGCACTTGCAGAGGAATTATTACATGAAAAGCCTTCAAGAGGGCAGCCATCTCCAATCCAAAGAGAGAGGCTCAAGAGAAGCGAACCCTTCCTGTAGCACCTAGATCTTGTACTTCCAACCTCCAAAACTTTGAGAAAAACAGATGTCTGTTGTTTAAGCCACACAGTCTGTAGTATGTTGCTATGGCAACCCCAGCAAATTATTACAGTCCATAACAATGAGAAGTCATAGTGCTCAGATGATGGTCACTAAATCCTATCTTCCCCTAGCACAAAGAATAAGGGTTCTTTGGAAAAATAACTAATTCCAGGTCTGAGCAGAAAACATACAAGATAGGTCTAATATAACTTGTTTAAAAAACCTATCAAAATCTACCAAAGCCATGCCAAAAGACTTAGTGGCCAACTTGAAGAAGACCCCAATGTCAAAACATGTTAATGTAAGCAACAATAAGAAAAAAAATCGACCTTCAATAAATTGGAATAAATCAAATATGTTTAAATCCATTCCTATGGTTAAAAGCAAAAACAAACAAAAACAAAACCTCTTTGGTTACTTTTGGATGATGCTATAGAATAAACTCATCATTTTTTTTCTATTAAACAAAATAAAATTTTAGTATTCCTTGCCAATGTAAACTGTACCACAATGTAAGCAAATAGTAGAAAATAATTGTAGAAGGGACGTTTTCCCTTTATATGTATAATCTGTATAGAGATAATCCAGATGATAATGGAAGTAGACAGTATAAAAATTAAAATTTTGTTACCTGATAAAATAAAAGGTCTAGCTGCTAGCAAAACAAAGGAACAGTCTGGAATTCTGTGCTTTCCAATAAGAGAACACAATATAACCCGTGGAGTTTCCTTGCCAGAAAATGAAATCAAATAACGATAATAATAATTAATTCCAAATCTGTTCAAACTCATAGATTTGATTACCATGATAAACAAGGGTCAGAAGAACATTGTATAATACAATGTGACAATATAATCACTCTGAATTGTAGGTAGGACAAGTAAGTTAGTTTCTCAACAAATAAATTGCAAGGTCAAAAATTTTAAAAGGGAGAGAAGTGAGGGGAGAGGGGAGAGAAAGAGAGAGAGAGAAAGAGGTTACCTATAGATTAAAAAGATCTTTGCCTTTTAGTGACATAAGGTCCACCCACCTTATCTGCAGGTTCCACTTCTATGGATTTAACCAATCTATGGTTTGTTGAATCTGCAGATGTGGAACCTTGGCCACAGAGGGCCAACTCTACTACACCATTTTATATAAGGGACTTGAGCATCCACAGGTTTTGAGGTGTCCTGGAACCAATCCCCCCCCACTGGCCCCCCACCACGGATACCAAGGGACAACTGTATAAAGAAGTATTTAAAAATAAAAGTCAAATCTTTTCTTTGTTGTTTTCACCATTTCTCATTAATGGTAGCTTAGTTTCACCTGTGTTTGATAATTTTTACTGTGAGTTAACATTTGGCTGATTTTTTAACATAAGAGGCTTGGATTTAGAAATAATTTTTAGGGGTAAGATTTGTATATTTTCTTCTAAATAGGCATACCAATCCTGATACCTCGATCATTTAATTGCTTGGTTTAGTTTTTTGTTATTGTTACTAATATGAAGCTTTCAATTATTATAGTAAAGCACTGGCATGTTTATAGGTTCTCATAGAATGTAATTGGCATATATACATATTTTTTTCTTCCTAGAATTGAAAGAGCCAGACATTCTCCTTGCTGTCCGTTAGACTTTTCTAAGCACACGTTGTGGTATTCTTTGTGCCCCAATATTATTTGTTGTCTAGGATTTATCTCTACAGTTTCTATAAGCACAGAGCCTGGTTTCTCATTCTTTCAGGAATGGAAAATGTGGTCCAAAATGTTATGTGAACAGAAATTTGGGGCAGGCATTGATCGTCATTGAAGAAAATCATGCAGAAGTGCTGAAAATTCAAAACCATAGTCTTCCCCACCAATGAGCATCTGTGCTGATTTAGCCATAATCATCAAAATTCTTCATAATATTCCTTTTTAATCTCTACCACCTTTAATTTTAGCAAATGCTATCACCCCTTTTCCCCTTCATACCAGTAGAAATTTCATCACTGAATACCCTCAACCCAAATTCCTATAAAATTATTTCTATCTCATTGATATTCTCATTTCCCTCCACCTTAAACTCAAGATCAATATCTACATCCGTGTCTGATTGAATCACTACTTTCTGTATTTCCTTTAGAATATTATAAAATTTAAGCATGAACTCCATCTACCTGGTCTGTGCTATCTCCTCATAAACTTATGACCATGTTATCAATTGTTTCCTACTTCCCTTTAATATAGTTTTGATTCTGATTCAATCCACTTCTGTCTTTGTGGAACCTTATTCCATTCATCCTTCTGTCTCTGCTAAACCTTAACCTTGACTTTACTTTTTTATTGACCTTTTACACTATGAATATGCCCAACACACACTCTCTCTCTCTCACACACACACACACACACACACACACACACACACCCTACAAAAAACACCTACCACTGATTCCACTCCTAGCTTCAAACTTTTGATGTCTCCTTTACTTGACTAGTAAGCTTTTCCAAAGGTAGCATGTACTTACTAATGTCTCTTCTTCACTAAATACTTACTCCAATCCCCAGTGCAATTTGGCGTACATCCCCACAATACTGCTAAAATTAACACTGACTTTTTAAATACTAAATCAAATGAACAAATGTCTACTATCTAAATTTATCTGAATATAGTATTTCACACTGTTGTATTTACTTTAAATTTTTACTTCCCGCCCCCACGCCAGTGGGACTAGTCTTTCTCTATTCTCCTTTTGAACTTGACCATTTTAGAATGCCTGCTTTGGTGACTTTTTTCATCTCTATGAAGTGCTAGGATACAATTCTCCACAAGTTTCTCAAATGTCTGCATGTCTTGTGAGTAGAGGCACTTACAGATTCTGTTCAGAGCTATCTTGGTGTATCAGGCAGAATGATGGTCCCCCAAAGGAATTTGACACCCTAATCTCTAGAACCTGTGAATATATTCTGTTAGATGGCAAACCATATTTTGCAGATGTAATTATGATTAAGAATCTTAAGGAAATTATTCTAGTCAACACAACTACTCACATGAGCCCTTAAATGCAGAGAACTTTCTAGAGCTGGAAGCAAAAGGAGAAATCAGAGATATTCCAAATGTGATAAAGATTTTATGTGATGTCTCTGGCTCTAAGATATAGACACTCAAGGATAAGGATCAGTGAGAGGCCTCTAGTTGCTAAGGGAAGCTGTCAGCTGACAACAGCAGGGAAATGGGAACCTAAACCCACAATCACAAAGAAGTAGATTCTGCAACAACCACTCCCAATTTCCCCAACAACCCAGCCCCTGACAACCATCATACTACTCTCATTCCAAGAGTACAACTTTTTTTTTTTTAGATTTCACATGTAAGCAATACCATGCAGCATTTGTCTTCCTCTGTCAGGCTTTTTTCACTTAGCATAATGTGCTTCAGTTTATCAATGTTGTTAAAAATCACAGGATTTCTCCTGTGGAGAAGATGGTGGAAGTGTCCACCAGCTTCCCTGGGTTCTAAGGAGGTTAGAGTCAGCACCTACATGCATGTTAATTAGAAGCTGGAACCTCAGGCAATGGCTCATAAAGTATGCAGTCAAACCCCTTGCTGAGAAAAATTTGGATATGGGCATTTTTGCCTGATCCCTATGCTTTGATCCCTTGCGGGATAGCCATAGCTGTGCCCATTAATAACTACCTTTTTTGACATATACCTGTGAGACTCCTGAATGCAAGCCCCATTAGCTTTCAAAGCTAGGTGATTTGGAGGCCTGTCCCTTAGGTGGAACCTTAATAGTTGGAGCACTAGATGTGTAGTCCAAACCATTTTCTCCTCAGGGAAAATCTACAAGCTGGGGGTTCCCTTCCTATCAGCAGTGCTGTGATAGTGGTGGGGTCTATGGCAACAGTTTGTTTCAACATTTTGATATGGATATTTTCTCACTCACCCGATGTGTAGGTGTCACTTAGCTAGTTTCTGGATTTCTCTTAGAGGGAATTGTCCTGTGTGTAGCTGTATATTCAGTGAATCCGGAGGAAGAGAAAAACTGAGGAACCTCCTATGTTACCATCTTGGTCTGGATTCTGAACTCCATTCTTCTCTTCTTTTGTTTTTTTAAGCCCAAAGGGATTTTTTCCCTTGTATCTCTTAGTTTGTCTGGATTCGTGCAACCTTGCACACACACACACACACACACACACACTCACATATCTGAGAAGATCCTTCTATTACATGAAATGTGTTCAACTAAATTCAAGAAATTCTGGTTATGCGTAGAAGTAGTAAGTCAGCAAAATGAAAGAGTAACTCAATACTAGAGCATCTTAGTATTTCAAGATTTTTGACAGACTTCAAAAATGTTGTCAAATTATTATCCAGGGTTTTGAACTAGAAGGTTTTTAGCTTTGAGAAGGCTTTAATGGTAAGAATCAACCATCATTCACTGAAATAGATAAAACTATGAAGCTAAAGTAAAATTGATTTTCAAAGAGCATGAAGAAAAGCATTCTATCCATGTAAGAATTTTCAGATGGAGAAAAATGCTTCAGAAATTACCAAATGCCTAAAAAAACTCAGGCATTTGAGAACAAGGATGAGAAAATGATTGAAAGCTCTAGAACTGAATGCCCCCAGGAAACATTAAACTTGCAGTTCTATGCAAATACATTTTAGCTCTTCCTCTTTTAGCAGACACTGAAAATACAGATTTTTCCCAGAGATTTATAAAGTAGAAGATCAAGCTTGATTTTCTCCAGATTTGTCAACAGAGAAAAAACCTAATGATAACAGTTACAAAATAAATAAATACTTTGTCTGAAGGAATATATTTACATATATCTTTTAAGACAATCAGCAATGAAACATTGCAGTATGTTTCATCAAATGAATGATTCATTCATTTAATCAAAATATATTGAGGACCTATGATATACCTGATATTGTTCTAGTTACTGAAAATGCATGAGTATAAAAAATCCAAAGTCCTAGCACTCATGAAGCTTACATTTTATTGGACAAAACCAGAAAAATACACAAATAAATACATAACATTAAATATGGTGATCAGTGGATGAAGTAAAGTAAAACAATATAAGGCTATAGAGAGAGACAAAAGAATTAGTTGGTTACAACTGGTTAAAGAAACTAGATATCCTATCAACAAATGACTAGCAGTATACTTAAGTAGCTCAGAGGAAAACTAGCTAATTAGTGCTCTCTCTCAAATCTCCAGATAGATAGTACCCTCATGTCTATTCCTAAAGTAAATATAGGTTGTTTCAAGTCACTGAGTTTATGGTAATATTCTTACTGTCAAAGAGAAATTGTAAAATACATTTGTTAAAAATAATAAGGAAAATTTTATTCAAGACTATTGTAATACATGAGAGAGATAGAGCTCAATTCTGCTAAAATAAAAGAAGTTATTTTAACTCAAGTTAGCTGATGGAAAAGTATGGGAAAGAATTAGGAGGAAGGTTGATCAAGGTGATGAGGCCATCTGCCATCTATGTTTGCTGACTGGCACTTATGAACGCAGGCTCCTTCGCTCAACAGAGACTAGGTGATAGAGGTGCTATCTTTCTTAATGATTAAATTTTAAAGGGACTTTGAAAAAGACATTCGATTTACATTTAAAGGGCAGAGAAAGAATTTACAATTGTAACTTTTCTAAAGTAAATGCTTTAAGAAAAGAGAGGTCAAGGGCCTCTAATCACGAAGAAACTTGTCTGAAGTTTGGTAAAACTGAAGGGAACATTTGGCCATATTGGTCATCGCATAGCAAGAGATTACTTATATATTAGCTTCCAGATATCATCATGTAACACAACTCATCTACTTCTCATAGAGATGACATAGGGTTCTTCTTTTATCTAGCTGGTCCCAGATGAGTCACAACACCAAAGAAGAAAAGTTGCTTTCGATGTATGATCTCTAGGACATTTGAAATGCTGATCAATCATCAAACAACTGAGAACCTATCATAACTTATGCCATAAGCTTATAATAAATAAGATATATCCATAGATGTACCTATTTAACTTGGCCTTCTAGAAATCCTGACCATTGATCTTAAAATAGTCCATGATGACTAAAATATCTGGCAGTACTTCTTGGGTGAGAGTTCATGCCATCTCTCAGCATTGTTATCTTAGAGCAATTGTTTTATTAGTCCAATTATTTATGACTTTATTTTCCTTTAGAGTTTAAAGCCTCCAAATTTTCTTGGAAGAGATTTCCTGCTAGAATCTTTATTTAGATCAGCAAGTCCATTTCATGATTATGAAGAGCCTATAGGAATGTTATTTTAGACTGACTTAGACCCTAAAATCCTTTCAGAACACAGCATAGCATAGCTCTGGCATAGCAGGGTCAGGGATGATCAAGCTATCACACATGTTGTCAGTAAATATTACTGGGATTTATGTACCCCAAAATATTCTGTATCCCATGAGCCTGTTATAGGATATATTCTGCCATCAAATACAACTCTATCTCACAAAGTTTGCTGTAAATGTCCTTTGTCAAACTTTGCAGGGGTAATTTTGATAACATACAGAAAACAAATAACATCCAAAATCTTATCTCTTAATGCTATCCTAATTTAACTTCCACTTTCCTTAAATAGTTTTGGTCTAAATTCACATTTAGCATAATCAGAGGAGTAAACCAAGCTTTGACATTAGACACATGTCAGCAATCTTTTTCTCCTCATCCTAAAGTATCATCATGGACTGTGGTCCCAAAGGGTGCAGAAGCTCTGCTAGTCTGAATTCTCCACCCTATGTTACTCATTTGTGGTATTTCTCTCAATTTATTTGTAAATTAATCACAGTGGTAATAAAACCTACAAAGCACAATCTGATAGCTAACTGTTTTTGGCTACCCCAAAGTTAAGTCATCAGGATATATAATATCATTTTACTCCTCCAGATTATCCAAGTGTAATATTTAGGCAGACCTCATAAATCAGGAGAAATCTAATTTCCCTTCTGTGAAAATGACAGTCTCCACAGGGGCTTTCTCTCAGCATCAGTCATTAGACAGTACCAGATCTGATACAAAGAGTAGACAGGATTATTCTCTAGATCTGAGATACGCTCAAGAAAATGGCATGATTGACTTCATTCCTAGTACTATGACCCACTTAGGAGCATTCCTCCTGTTTGCAGGATCTTCTGTGTTCCCAAGTATCATCTCTTTGATCAATACCCCTCTCTCCTTGCTCAGGCTTTCTCCTCTGGGCTCAACTGTACTCCTTACCCATTGGACAGACAATACAGAAAGCTGACTAACACTTTTTATCAGACCCACTTGAGATGGATGCCAAATGACTTGACTAGGAAAAAAAAATCCACAGGACTGTCTCTGTTGATGGTCATGGACTTACAGTCACAGTGAACCCCAATTCACTCTACATGGAGTGAAGTGATGATACATTCTACAGTACATTTAAGAACAGAAGTTGTCAAATGTAACAGCATATGTAATATGTCTTGTGTATTGATACTAACTGCTTGGGATTTCTATAGGTCCACCTGAGCCTGAGACTCTGGGATCAGACAAAATCAAATAAAAATGTTTGAGGTCAGAAAAATAGAAAGTTCTGTAGTTTCATCATCCCCCATTTCTCATTCTCATGTGTAGTCTTTGAAACCTTTCCATTCAAGGCCCTGGCTTAATTACTTTCATATGCAACACAAGAACACAATCATTTAAATAATTAATCTATACTTTTAAACATTTTCATCACTTATTTTTAGTAACAAGTACTTCAATTACTCATTTTAATTTTAAATGAGATCAGTGTTCTGAGGGTGTGATAGGAGTACGGTTCGTCCTGGTAGTGTTTCCTTGCCTTTTTTTTGGTATATTGGTAGCAACAAAGTGTATAATATGATTAAAAGAAATATATTCAGGTAGTCTGAACTGATAGAAAATTTGCTCTTTCAAACTTTTACTTCTGCTACAAGTAAAGCATAAAGTAGAATGTGTCAATCCCAGTTAACAACAATTTGCAGAGGCTATCATTATAGGTCCATGGAGCTATATAGGATATGGTAGAGCTCTTGACTGTGGGGAATTACTTGTCAAGCCATTTTCAGTGAGTTCTCTCCTGTCAAAAATGGGTATAGTTTCTTCTCCTTATAGCAGTTTCATAGGATGCCAGGGTAATATGTGTTCTCTCTGTCCATCAGTGTATGGTATGAGCACCTCCATTTCTGAATGTTTCATATACCTAGAGAGAAAGACTTGGAGGTCTGACAAAGCCATCTGCCTTAGCATTGTAATCCCTTTCTGAACTGGCAACTGACTTTTGTTTGTGATTGTTTTTCTGCCACACACACATCCACACACAGTTGTCTACATGAAAAACTTTCATTCCTTCTGTAAATTCCCACAGATGTTTCCTTTACTGAGAATCCCATAGGATGGTGTTTTTACTGTCTAGGCATCTAGAATTCTGCTTGCCTGTCCATATTACAAGGCCACTAGCTACTGCCCAACAATCTGTGAGTATTCAAACAGTGCCCTAAGCACCCAAGCCTAATTTCTCTTCACCACAAAATAAACAACTCTCAGCTCTGACCTTCTGTCACTAAGATTTTACCACCTGCAGGGCATATCGCAGATGATTTCCAACCAACAATGAAATCCGCAATTGGGAACATGGAAGTCTGTTTTGCCTCAGTTTGGGAGAATCATATTGTTCAGCTTATGTAACAATGAAGGCAGAGAAGTCCTTGGAGTGCTCTATATTCAGTCCTATGGGCAGTGAATTAATATTTTCATGAACAAGGTGGATCCCTTTGAACATTTCCTGGTTAGTATGCCCAGGAATATATTACTTCCATCTTAGGAGTAATCTTTACTGGGCTTCTTCCTCTATATTTGAATATCTCTCATATCATCCCAGCCATGATCAGTATTTCTGGCTCCTGAATAATCTGATGCCCTTTTATGGTTAAGGCAATTTACACAAACATCCCATAACCAGGTAGTGAGTGTCTATTTAATGGGCTGTGAAAAGCAGCTGCACATGCTGCCTTTGAGTAGAGAACTCCCAAGAATTTCAGAGACTGCCCTGACACTTGAATTTTAGTTAGATTTATCAGTTAGTTTCTATTTGTAGTATGAGTGACTATAGTCCTTAACTCTTCCTTTGCTTCTTCCTCAGAGGAGGCAACTCGTGATATAATCAATGTTGTGCATTAAAATATTTTAAATGGTTACCAAGTCCAAACTCTGTCTCACTAGATTACAGCAATTCAAATATCACTGTAGCAAAAACAACAACTGTATACCAAATTCCAACCTAGAAGATGCCACATGGAGTTGCAAGATAAAACACATTATTTGTACCGTGCAATATCTAGGGCACACTTACACTAAAAAAAAAAAAAAAAAATTAAATCTGAATTTCAAATTTAACTGGGCTTCTATGTTTTATTTGCTAAATCTGGCAGCCTTACCTCTGTGCCTGGATGGACTCCAAATTTGTATGGAAATAAAGGCCTTAAACTTGTGACCTGCTGTCCCCCTTGGCTTGTTGTACTTCCTATGGAGCCTATCCTATATCAAGTACAGCTGAATCAATCTAAGGAATCACCTTGTTTAATTCTGTTTGTCTATTGTCAAACTCCTGGAGTCATATGTTTTGCATACTGCCTATATAAGACTGATAAAAGGACTTTAGGGGGAATTAAAAATCTCCCTTCAACCATTCCCTTAATCATAATAGTGATCTCTCATAGACCTCTGGAATACTGTATTGCTTAATATTTGCTGTCGAGGAGAGTTGGGATAAGTTCAATGTTTAGTTTGATCAATTAACTGGTTGAAGAACTGAATTAGTCTATGGAAAGGGGAGGGGAAACATGCCCTATTCATACACAATATCCACCCAAATTATCCACTCTGGTAAAGTCTATGTGACCACAGGCTAATCTCTCCAGTATAAATTTATAATTTGTTTTTCAAGTTTCACTTTAATTTCCTCTACCACACATCTTCATATGCTCCCAGTATAGCCTTCAGGCCCATCAGAGTGCCATTTGTGTCTAACAGAGGGATTATATTTAACTCTTGTATAAAATCTAAAATGTGTTGCATACTATCCCCTGAATATGTCACCCAGTGCTTTGCATATGTCTTAAGATGCCCATTCAGGGGTCAGACAAGCAGCCATTTTACTTTCACTTCACTTTTAGAATATAAATTTACAACCCTCCTCCCTTACTTCCCATCCATTCAATATATTTCTTTCTAAAGCATCATCTTCATAATTACATTTGAATTTCTTTAAACTAGAATAAAGAGAGAATATTAGACATGGCAATGTGAGAGGTGGGTAGAGCAGTTCTCTCACCCCTGCATCCCACCCTATGTTGATAGTGAGCAACTGACTCCTTAATGGGAATCCTGTCATTTCTCTTTTTTATCCCATTTTTTGAAAGCCCTCTCAACAAACAAGTCCACCCAGTTGTGTCAGGTATACCTTAACATTTTCTTCTCTATCTTTTCTATTTCCTCCCATTACACAGCTTCTTTTGAATGACTGGCATATTTTTCATATCATGCAACTTCCTATATGGAGAGCAACTCTGTGAGTTACTGCCTTCTATATATTCACTAGACCCAAAAAACAAGGTTACAGAAGGCACAGAAGAGTGGGGAATCTTTTGTCATATTATAATATATATCACAGTCCCTGTGATTAAATGTGTCATCATAAAGCCAGTTTAGAATTGCCCACATTTATAACATTTATCTTACCTCAAAAGGAATGTAGGCAGTTACCCATATCAGAGTAGATCTGGCAAATTGCCTAATCACCAGCTGTAGCAAGTTAATAAATAACCACTACCCAGAAATGTCTGCTCATACAAGTTTATTTGGGGATTATTTACCAACCTAAAGAATTTTTTCAATTTAGCATTTTCTGGAAAGAGAGATCCTCCACCCCACCCTATAGTTAATTCTAAGAATTTAGGCATCTATGCCAATAATGATTTACCAGGCTTCTGCTATAAAGAACCCTAATTCTTTAACAGAATAGCCTTGGAATTTCATGGTCACCTGATCATGACCTTCATTCTTATATACCATACCGTTTAATCAGTGGTCTTCATTAAGTTAGTTATAAATATACTAGTCCCTCAGATGGCTGTAGAATCATAAGAAGCCTTTTCCACTGACTGGAATTTCTGATATTATTTATTTTTCTCCTATTAAGAAAGCGTCTTTCAGACATCTATTTTTGAGTTCCACTGCTCACAACAGGTAGAGAATTGAAATTTTTGTTAATTTCCCTTTCTGCCCAGCAGCATGTTCTGTGTCCACCCATTTAGCTAGTTCTCTGAGTTTAAGTCTAATTTTTCTAAATTCCATTGGTCAGACTGTCCCACAAAACCTGCCTCAAGCCTTTCACACTTCATATCAAAGATGAGTAGACACCATCATGGCATCAAACCCTCATCTTGTTTTCCATCTCATCCTGATTGTGACCAATGGTGACTTAAACACTTATGAATTGTGGATCTGAAAGACAGTCGTTTACACAGTGCCACTCTGTGTTAAGAAAGAGATAGCTTGCCACATTTAACTCAGAAGAATCAAATATCTTCCCCAATATCAAACTAAGAATTGAAAGGATTTGATTTAATCCCCAGACACTGGCATGTCATAGAGACTGTTTAGACCTCAAAAACAGCTCCCCTCATTCTTTTTTTGCTGTGTTTAGATGTAATCTAGCTTTTCAGGCCTTCAGGAAATGAATGTAGGACATTACTTACCCAAAGGGAAAGATTTTCAATTAATTCTCCAAAAATTACATACTAGTGGTATTTTCCAGTGTGCCATTGCCCCTAAAATTCATAAGTTCTGTTTAGCTATTATAAACTAAAGTGATCAACTAAATCCTAGTAGAGGCATTACATAAATAAGGATTCCCCATTATCTCCATTATCTTATCATGAAAAGAAGGCCATTAAGAGTTGTGATTAGCATGTGAACAATGAAATTTGTCCTCATCATTTTTTCCCTTATTTTTTCCTCCTCTTTCTGGGGCCCCAAATGTAAGAAAGATGAGTTACAACTAATTGCTAATCTTCTACTTTAATCATGCTTGAAACCAGAGGCATAACAAATGAAAATAAATTTTACACATATTTAGTTATATATCACTTATTATAAGCTGGACACTGTTTTAAGAACTTTTACAAATAATATCCCATTTAATTCAATATCAATAAACAACTCTATGAAGTACTTGTAATTACTTTATTATTATTACTATTATAGCCATTTTACAGATGAGGAAACTAAGACATGGAAAGGTTAGTAACTTGTCCAAGGTAAGTAGAAGAGACAGATTTGAACCCTAGTATCTGACTTCAATATTCACTCTTAATCACTATGCTAAGCTACTTCTCCTTAAAATAACTATGTATCAAGTTATTATTGCAAATGCAAATTTCTTGGCATATTTAAGAAAAAGCATCATGCAATATTTAGTAAACTAACAGTAAGAGCCTTGGGTTTTATTCTGGCAGTGAAATCATCTGAGTGACCTTTGCTATGCCCGTTCATTACCCTTTGTGTCACTTTTCTCATCCAGACAATATGGGAGATGCTCATGAATGTGTAAGGTTTGATGAATCTCACATGCAATGTAAGCTCCAGGATAATAAGATACTCTGGTGCAAGAGTGCCCTTTCACTGGTGATAAATATAACTTCTGACTTCCCAAATGTGAAATGTGCTAAGGTCAGACATTAAGGGGAGATGGAACAATGGAGGCACAAGTACTGATTTAAGAAGAAGTACTCTGTACTATGTTATAAACAAAAAAACACACACATATATGCATATATATATATATATATATCCAATATATTATATACATACATATATATAATTCATCCATTCTTTTACGTATTTATTCATCCAAAAAGTATTTTTTGAGCATCTATCATACTATTGATGAGGTTTAGAACATGCTACCCCAAAATATGACACCTTAGCATATTAAATATCATAAGCTAAAGGAATTTTAAAAAAACAAAAGAAGCAGCATTAAAGTCACTCTGACCTTCTGACTTTACTCTTCTTCCCTGAGACAGGCTATAAAACTTCCATGTAAAATGTACCCTCCCTGTACCAGGAGAAGGGAAGACCTGGGGAATCAGGGGCCAAGAAATCTGTACAAACAAAACTTATCAAACTAATACTTGTCTTCCTAGTTACTTCATCATTTGCTAGCCCTAGATGAAATCCTCTGTACTGCCAATTCTTCACAAATTTTTTTTCTAAAAAACAACTTCCTGCACTGGTCAGTTCTTTATTCTCTTATGAATGCTCTTATGTGCATATAAGAACTTAATAAAATTTGTATGCTTTTCTCTTATTAATTTTTGTCAGTTTAATTTTCAGACCCAGCCAGGAACCCTGAGAAAGTGAAGGAAAAGTTTTTCTCCCCTATACTATTATGTGCCAGTTTGTTCTAGACACTGGGCATATGGGTTATTTTAGTTAAATATGGGTATATACCTATAATATATCTGAAGGTATAATTAAATTAATTTATATTTTTTCTATATTTTTTATGATCACATATATGTTAAGATCTACAGTATGACCAACACTTTAGCAAACTTACAAATGAATATTTCATTGTTTTATTTTTAAAAGTAAGTTTCTCCATGTAAGGGTAATATATAAAATGTTGAAAAGATGTATTAAATATTTTCATTCAACAAACAGTTATTAAGAGCTTACCACTTAGGCATATTCCTACATGCCTAATTCAGGCATCTTACTAGATCTTGGGAGTATAAGAATTAATAAATTATGGTCTCTAGTCTAAAATATATAACATTCCCAGAAAGTCTGCCTGGGAAACTGCTTTATACAATCTAAATGACAAACAGTTGGGTATTAACTATCCATTAATTAATCATGTCTGTTACTCACTTAATTACACATATTGTTGGGAAACTGTTATTTGGACAAAGCAAGTAAAGAAGGCTTTTGAGAAGAGAATGGAGACAACTAGAGAGAGGTTAAAATAAGCCTGGAGAGTTAGGTAAAGACAAAATTATGTACGACCTTCTTCCTCAGGATTTTCCTTTTTTTCTAAGAACAGAAAATCATTAGTTGTGAGGAGAAGATTATTATCATATATATGTTCCTAATAATAAGACTCAGTCTAGAAAACCAATTAGAGATAAAAGAATTGGCTGCAGGTAGATCTATGCTGATTTCATGGACAAAATGGTTCAAAACTATGCTAACTGATTTCATCTCAAATTCTTGACCATAAATCTTAAGTGAGCCTTTGATGCTTTCTGGCATGCACACTACATTCCTCTAGTTACTACCTCTTCCATGCTTCTAGATGAATCTTTAAGAGTTCTCCTTTCTTCTCAAACCAGCAACACCTCCTCTGCTAACTTATTTCTCCACTGATGACCCTGCTTCTTCCTTCATTTTCAAGCAGAAGAGAACTTGCTCAAACTCCCACTACCATATGACTTGCTCTCCAGCAATGTACCCCTATTAGCCACCTTCTCTCTTTACACCAAAGGTGAACGGTTTGTGCTTTAGGCTAAGGACAACTACTCCACTTGTGTACCAGATTCCATTTGAGGAGCCAATATTGCCTATCCAAGGACTTAAGCTCAGCAAGGATATCCTCTCTCCCCTACACCATCAACTTTTCAACTCTACTGAATCATTCCTGTCAGCTTACAGGCAAGATGTTATCTCTGTCATCATCTAACAACCCTCTTGAGGTTTCAGTGTTTTTAAAAATATAGAATAATTCCTTGGAAGTCACTGATACTTGCTTTCCTTGATACCTCTCCTCCTATTCATTCTCTCTTTTAATATTAAATAAATTATCTGAGCTCTTTACTTTTTAAACTTTTTATTATGGAAATTATCAAATATATTAAAAAATTAGAGGGAATTCCCTGATGGACCAGTGGTTAGGACTCGGTGCTCTCACTGCCAGGGGCCCAGGTTTGATCCCTGGTCGGGAAACTAAGATACCTCAAGCTGCACAGCACAGCCAAAAAAAAAAAAAAAAAAGCGAGAGAATTATATAATAATGGGTACACATACACATCACCCAGCTCCACTGATTATTAACTCACAGACATTATTTTATCTGTACCCCTACTCTCTTTCCTCATTTTAAATTGTTCTGAAACAATTTCCAGGTATAACAATTTATTCATAATATTCCAGGATGTCTCTTTAAAGGACAGAGAATTTTTAAAAAATCCGAAGTATTTCAAAACAAAGAAAAGTTATTTCTTCAATAATATTAGTAAGTCCAATGAACTGTCAAAATTTCTCACAAATGTGTTTCATTCCAGTCTGTTTGATTGAATCAGTATCTAAGAAATTAATCACTTTTTGTAACTGATTATAAACTTATTATTGTCTACTTTGGAATACAGATTCTGCCTTCATCATATTGTCTTATTCCATTTATTTATTTTCAAAACCAAGTTATTTTTCCTACAGTCTGGTTATTATATATAGCAACCCTATGGTGCTATTTAACACTTTCTAGACTCAAGTTTAATTTTTTGCAGGACTACTGTACAGATGGTGTTGTGAGCATCTATTACATCTATTATAAAGTCCATAATTTGTGACTGGATTTTTTTCATATCAGGAAAGTGACGATCACTGCTTAGCTTTATTAATTCATTAGTCATCCTTTCTGCCTTTAATTTCACACAAATTATGTTTTTGACCACAACTACATACAAACGGTTCTTGTTAAAGTCACCAGATACCTCTACTGTTAAACACAATGGTAAGTTTTCTGTCCACAATTTATTTCAACCCATTGGCAACATTTGACATAGCTGATAAATCCTCATGCTTTATAGGATTTTATCATTGGCCCCCTCCTACCATACAAGCTACTCGCTCTGTTTACTCCGCTGGCTTCCCTTCTTTCCAAATGTTATTGCTGGTGTTCCTTAGTCCTTAGATATCCTCTTCTTTTTATTAATAATAAGCTTATGGTTTCTATCTCACCCAGTCTCATCGCTTTAAGTGTCATATATTGTATACTGACAACTCCAAAATTTGGATTTCCAGCTTGGGTCTTTTCTCTGAACTTCTTCACTTTTAGGCCCTTCATTTGGATGACTAATAAACATCTCAACATATTCATGACAAGTAATGGAATCTAGAATATATGAAGGATTCCTAAATCTCAATAATAAGACAAATGACTGGAAAAAACAGTTCATACAGATAATTTTAAAAAGGTGTATAAATGTCCAATAAGCACAGGAAAAGATTTCTAACATCATTAGTCATCAAGAAATAACAATTAAAATCACTAGATTCCACTACATGCCCACTAGAAAAATGATAGACAATAAGTTTTAGCAAGGATTTTGAGCAACTGAAACTCTCATACATTGCTGATTAGGGATGCAAAATGATAAAAGCACTTTGGAAAAAAAATTCTTTAAAAAGTAAAGCATACACCTAACATATGATCCAACCATTCCATTTACAGATATTTATGCATTCATAGAAGCTTTATTCATAATAACCCAAATTAAAAATAACCAAAATTTCCATCAATTCATGAATAAATATACAAATTATTGTATACATAAATAAGGTATCACTCAGCAAAAGAAATAAACTACTGATATATGCAGCAACAACATTGATTGATCCAAAACTGTTATGCAGAACAAAAGAAATAATATCTCAAAATGGCATACTGTATACTCTCATTGACATGAAAGTAAAGAACAAACTTATGACAGAAAACAAATTAGTGGCTGACAAGGATTGCATATGGAGGGGTGGATTGACTACAAAAGAGCATAATAGGAATTTTGGTGGTGATGGGAATTTTCTATGTCTTGATTTTTTAGCTACACAATGTATATATTTTTGAAGCTCACTGAATATCACACTTATGATGCCTATGTGTAAATTATACCTCAGTAGAGTTGATCAAGTGCGTGTGTGTCTGTGTGTGTGTGCATTGGCATTCACAATCTAAGTACGCCACTGCCATCTTCAATTCTTTCTGGTCCAAGCAACTATTTTCCCTCATCCAGGTTATGGTTTTAGCCTCCAAAGTACTCAGCCTCCCCCAACTTTGCCCCCTAAAGTATATTCTCATCACAACACCAGTGATCCTTACAAAATGAAACACACAGCATGTCACTTTTCTGCTCGGAATCCTCAAATAGCACCCCATTTCACTCAGAGTACAAACCCCTTAACCACCTGTATCTCTCTGTCTTTATCTCCTAATATTTTTCCTTTCCCTCACTTTGCTCCAGAGTCATTGGCTTCTTTGCTCATTATTCAAAATGAGAGGCATGTTCTGCTTCAGGTTATTTTTCACCTATGTTTCTCTCTCACCCCAGAGTACTTCCTTTAGATGTCTCTATGGCTAAAGTCCTGGGGCCTCATTCAAGTTTTTGCTCAGATTACTCATTTTCAGAGACATCTACCCAACAACCTCATCTAAAATGCCAAACCACTAGTCCATCATCACCATCCTAAATTTCTTGTACTCTTTCTTATTTTATTTCATCCAGAGAACATATCAACTTATAATATGCTTAAAATTTGTGTATTATGTTTGTTTTCTATCTCCTTCCTTTATAATGTAAGCTTCTTGAGGACAGACATTTCTATAACTTCATAACCTAGAATAGCACCTAAAAGCTAAAAGCCAATCATAGAACATCTTTAAATATATTAAAGAAAGCAGGCTATTGCAGATTATATACAGAGCAATTTCAGATTAATAAAATAGTTACAGTATGATACAAATATGTATGAAATGTTTACTTTTGAAATAAGGATTATGGGTATACATGTAGACTTTATAGTGATGAATTTATAATATTTATAGAAATTATACGTTCTCTTAAAAAACAGAATAAGTAATTCAAAATGTAAAAATACAGAAGCCAAATATCATCCAAAACCACAACATCCACATTTTTTCTACAATAACATTGATGGAGAAATTTTTACTAATCTTTCCCCTTGAGGGCAACTTACTTTTTCATATAGGTTTTTTGAAGAATTCTTCCTTCATTTTAGAAGTTAAATAATATAATTGAAAAAGTTATGTTTCGATGGTAACTATTTTAATGTTTTCTCTTATATGATGTGCCCTTTTAGTCTGCATATTTTATTCATCCTTTGATTACTGGAATTAATATGCATTTTGTATTCTAACTCTCAACAATTTTTCTACTCCCTTTCTTCAGTTATTCTATTGATACTTCAACAATAACAATTATTCTTGTGTTAGATAATCTTTGTCATTCAGAACTACCGTTCTCTCTTCAAATGTTTTATATGTTGCCTTTTTTCCTTTGCACTCAATATGATTAGTTCAATGTATTCCTCCATGCCACAGTTGCATTTTTCAGCTATTTATGTGTCTGCCTGTTCCTTATTTATTTATTACATTACCATTGCTTTTTTTTCTGAATTTCTTTCCTCAACTATAAAAATCATACTTTTCATCCAATTATTTGTTTATTTTATATGGATTTTGAATTTTTTTGTATTGTCTCTATATTTTTATTAAGTTTGTACATACTATTATCTGTGGTGTCTGTTATACTGTGATATGCACTTATTACCTGGAGTTATGTTTTCTTACAGAGTTCTTCAACTTAATGCTGGATTCTTTTCTTTCATTGCTTTACAAAAGAATATCCATAATTCCTAATAACGTTTATTATCTTCTTTATGCTTAAGTTTTGTTGATAGCTCTGTCCAGAACTTCCCCCTTTACTCTCATTTAGTGTGAGTGAATTCTTAATATTCATCACACTTGACTAAGATAAATTTCTTTTCCACTGCTAAATTTGAGTTTCAAGGCTAAATCTTGTTCTCTATCTAATTTTCTGGGATACAAAGGCATGAGATTGGGGAGAAATGGAACAGAGTGTCCCTCTGGGTATAGGTTCCTCAGTTATGTGCTCTCCTGGGTCCTAATAAATGTCTTCTGGAATCCATTCCAAATAGCTAAAGACATATTTGATTTTTGAGGCTTTTAATTGTTTTACCAACATCTACTTAACTTATGTTTTTATTCTCTCCAATGTGAAACCTGCATTTGAGGATATTCAGTACTCTGCCAGCTCAAACTCTCTGCATCAGGAAACTGTAGTGTTATGAGGAATGTCACTCAACTCATGTTGAAACACGGAGTTGATTTTTTTCAAAGTGCATAATGTATAATCTATGTTTATATCCATTTTCTCTTTTTATTGTTGCCAGTAAACTTTAGATTTTTTTCTCTATTTTTTTATCCTCTGTTAAATTATGAAGATATTTTCTCTAATTTTTGAAAGTCATCTACCAATACTTCATTTACCTTTAGTTTCCTAAACTATAACATCTAGGTATTAGCAATACTTACCTTCAGCCCTATTTTGGATATTGCCTAAGGAAAGGAACATGTAGCGTTTGGTATATAGCCTTGTACAAAGTTAGTGACACAAATCAAGTTAAACTACTGTTATCATTCATTTCCAAAAAAAAGGTATTGAAACTTGTCTTATATACAAAAAAAGATTAGAAAAAGATAATATTTCCAAATGTGTTTTTCATAAGGCTCACTTTGGGTGTCTTCTTGAAACAAGAAATTAAGTTTATTTTTAGGCCATATATAAAACCTATATATATTTTAGAAAGTGAAGAAAAACCTTGACTTCTAAAGTAAAAGTATCATTTTTTAATTTGGGAAATTGTATTCTAATGAAACAGATGGAAAAGCTGTAGGTAAATTTCAACTGCCATTAATTATGTATATCTGTTGGATTACAACAGCTGGTATTATTATAAATGTTATTAGTCTTATTAGGCATGTATGTAGTATTTTATTTGCAAGATGCTTTATAGCCTTTAATTAGTGCATAACAGTCTTAAGAAGTGGATGATGATGGTTATATTAAATTCCAAGTAGTGGAAACCAAAATTTCAATGGTTATCTTTACAACTAATTCTGTCAGTGTTTTAGGTATAGAAAGAATTAAGATTCCTAAGTAAGTGCTTATAATCATACTGTGTTCTCCTTGAAATTCAGTTTTTATATAAGTATTATAATGCTATTTTTACCCTATTTTAAATTTCATGTTTCATGTTTTTGGCATGAGACAGTTCTCCTTCATTCTCTGCTTTGGAATAAAGTATTTTTTATGGGGAGGGGTGCTTCTTTTATTTATTTTTTTCTCTTAGGGAAAAAGTTCATGTAGGAATTCTACAGGTATATAGTATACATAATATATTAAATTAATTTTATTTTTAAAATGGGACAAAGCTAAAAGCTTATATATCACAAAATATACTGCAACTTCCAAAATATCTTTTTTATTTAAAAGCATCAAAATTCCATCCACAACTTTGATTACAACTATATGAATAAATCAGAATCTAAAAGTTCAGAACTCATGATGCCTAGATTAACGGCAAGTCAGTTTTGGCTGATTGACTGATTAATACCCAGTCAAAACTCACTGGACATTAATCTAGGCATCAGGATTTCTGGTGTCAAAAATCTATAGCTAACACAGTGGACTAGGCTGAGGAGATGATGACTTTTGCTCTCTTTAAAGCAGTGAAGAGCCAAGGATATATAATTCTCTTTGAATATTTTCATGCATAAACACTTTTAAAATATTTTAAAACTATATTGATGATTATATAGCAATTAGAAAGTGTATGGATAATAGAATGACTTTCATCAGATTAAAGGTAATTAAATAATTTATGTCATCTTGACACTATAATTTGATACAATATGTTTCTTAACTAGTTAAAATCAGTATATTTAGACTTTTAATTAAGATGTTAATTAGCTAGTTATAGGTACGTAAATATATTATCTAATTTTCTACATTTAACAGTTCCCACTCCCTTATTTACCTATGACTGCAATCTCTAGAAAGTGCATATTCCACACAAGGACAAATATAAGTTAAAGGGTATAGTGAAGGAAATTTTTGAAAAGAGTTATTGCTGCATGGTTCATTTTAAAACAAAAACAGAGACATACCATTTATAAATATATTGGAAGGGTCATCAGGGAGAACTCTAAATTATGATATGTAATTATTAACTTCAGATAGTTCAACAGAAATGAATACTATATTATTACACATAACGCATACTTTTGTTGCCTCAGGAAAAGCATTACCACAGCTATTTATTAAATAGTCAGTTATACATTGGTACTATCCAAAATGATATAAAACATCTTTCAGTAGTGATACCTGTACCCTAAGGGCATAATATTTGAGACAAATAGAACTCTATTAAAAATGCTTAGTGCAGATTAAAATATGCACTTTTCATTGGGAAAAAAAGCTTAAATGCACTGTGCAGGATAATGAAGAACAGTATGTGACCTTCTTAGTAACTTGCTATTTAAGGCTGTAAATAAACACTAACCCCAACATAAGCAAATGTTTAAATAATCAAAATTAATAAATGCTGTTTTTTTAATCTCAAAAAAGAATTTATATTTGGAAATTAGACTAAAGCAAAAGGTGTTTAAAACATGATTAATTTAAGCAAACTATAAAATTATAGATACACAGCATGTTAATAATGAAGCAATTAAAATGGAATTCTTAACTACAAATGAATTATCAACCATCCCTTTAAAGAGAAAACTTCATGAATTGACACTCTTATCTAATTTATAATCCTCTGAACTATATACAATTTTGGACATATTTTTTAAAAGAAACTCCTGAAATAAGTTAATTCCTCTTTAACAGAAATAAAAATAACTATCAATGTATTAATAATTGACTTTTGTTGGGTGGGTAACAGGTGTCAACAAGTTACTGGCAATTGATTATGTTTCTTAGAGCAGTTGTTCTCAAACTTTGCCACTTATTAGAATAACCTGGGAGCTTTTAATAATCCATGTCTAAGTTGCATTTCATGCTTACTAAATCAAAAGTTCTAGAGCATAAATGGCATCAATGCTTTTTGTTTGTTTGTTTTTAATTCTCAGCGTTTCCAATGTATAGCCAAATTGGAGAATCAGTTTCTTAGAATAGTATCTGCCAAACTTAAAATGCAATTTATCATTCAAGAATTCTGCAGCAGTGTCCAAGATTCTTCATCTCTAACAAACATCTAAGTGATACAGTTGCTGCAGGTCTTTGTACTTCACCTTGAGAAGCAAGGCCTTAGAGCATCTTTGTTAGTACAACATCACTCAAATACCACATGAAAGTCTAACACAATATGTGTTTTCTGATAAGAGAAAACAGCACTATATGAGATTTGTGATTTTTTTTCCTCTGAAACTGTTAATTTATTATAGTGCTATTGATGTTAACTTTATTAAAATTTAAAAACGTGTTGATCATAAGCTTAAATTATTTTTAAGATAGCATTTAGAAACATTTATTGATGTAGGAAGACATATTATAGTTTTGGTAGATGCTTCTGTATATTAAGCTTGCTCTAATTACCTAGAATATGTAATTTTTCTGTACTATATTCAAAGATTTAGGACTTCAGGAGGATTAGAATTCCTTTTAGCCCACAGAAATTTAAAATAATTTTATCAATATTTTTATAAAGTCTGTCCATGCGAGTCTGATTTTTCAATTTATTATTTTATTTAAATCAATCTAAAAATAACAGGGTTCAGATTATCTTCTTTCATAATAAGTATGACAATAATATATTATAAACACCATTCACCTGAAAATCTCAGAAACCAAATCTTATAACCTGTTGGTAATCTAAAGATAGCTTAATGAAGTCTACTATATTTTGACCTGATTATTGAAGGAATAATTAAAAAGGAATACAACCAGTATGTATCCTGTACCTGGACTTCTTCAAATTGTGTTCTTTTAAGTGTATGCTGAGGAGATACTAATAGTGTTAATTTGCTTCTTTAAATTTACTTTCCTCCTGTTACTAATATTCAATAGAAAAATCTCATTTACCTTTCCTTAATTACACTTTATTAATCAAAGCAATACATCTATGCAGCCATTTCTTTCCTAGTTATCTTCATATCTGAGTAATACAAGTGGCTTTTAAAAATAATCTTGTAAGTGTATTAAACATTAGATGAAATGATAATTGAACCTATTTTTATTTTGAATACTGACATCCTGAGTTAGAAAAGGACTCCACTATAATTCCTAAGTGTCTCTTAATCATGCCACTTTATGAAGTTGACTAGAATGTGTTATATCTAGTTGAGTACTCTGTATTTTTTCCTTGTTCAGAACTACTTTCACCATTACCATCACAACAAAAAGTCTAAGTCATCCTTTGATAAGGAAGAGAAGGTTTGAGAAAGAAAACGTTATATTGAATTTTTAATTAAAATTTTAATTAAAAAAAGTCTTTTTAAAAATTTATGAGCCATAGGAAGTGAGAAATATATCAAATTAATGTGTATTAAAATCACCTATTCAGGGCTTCCCTGGTGGCGCAGTGGTTGAGAGTCCTCCTGCCAATGCAAGGGACACGGGTTCGTGCCCCAGTCCAGGAAGATCCCACATGCCGCGGAGCGGCTAGGCCCGTGAGCCATGGCCACTAGCCTGCGTGTCCAGGAGCCTGTGCTCTGCAACGGGAGAGGCCACAACAGTGAGAGGCCCGCGTACCGCAAAAAAAAAAAAAAAAAAAAAAAAATCACCTATTCAAAGCATACCTCAAGTAATATTCCCTAGAATTGTAAAACTTAGATATTCATCAGGTGTTAAACTAACTCACACTTGCATGCACTGGTTGAGGTAATTTAATTATTGTCATATTGAAATGACACACGCTACATTGGGTACATAATGATTTATTGAGAAACAACACTAGTTATACAGTTACTCCTATTACCTCTTCTGCAGAATGCATTGCTATCAAGGTCTCAAGTCATTTCACCAAGTCATCAAGCTTAAACTTCCTTTTCTTTATCTTATTTGAAAAGAAGTAGAAAAAGTCATCTAACACAGTATTCCAATCTACCCTATTCAATATTGTTACATCTTCTGACATCTTAAATTTTTTTTCTGAAAATACTTTCACAAAGTGTATTTAAGTTCTAAATAAAATTTATCTTAGAACTTTGAGAACTTTAGAAGGAAATCAAAGTGTATATATAAAATGTAATAATTGCAACTGAAGAATTAAACATGAACAATTTCATTTTTGTATATCTAGATATAAACTTTGGTGACACTTAGAGCAAGAAAACACACTGTAATTGTAAGTAAATTTCAGAGCTGAAATTTAGACTTATATTTATGATTCACGCCCTTTCTCTTTATTTTGCAATAATTTTGTATGTATAGAAAAGCTACAAAAATAGTACAGACATTTCCTTTGTAGTCTTCACACAGCTTCCCCTAATATTAACATCTTGAATATTCATAATATGATTATTAAAACAAGAGAAATTAATATTAGCACCATGCTGATAACTAAACTAGATTTTATTTTGATTTCACCTGTTTTTCAACTAATATTCTTTTTCTGCTCTAAAGTCCAATCTAAGATGCAAAATTGCATTTACTTATTTGTTAAAACTAATATACAAATGAAAGAGATTTAGAACTGTAACCTATACACCCATATGATAAAAAAATTACTAAATATTACTGATAGAATACAGTATTTGTGTACAGTTCCTTTGTCTTTAGTCTTATATTACTCAGCCAAATACTATTTTCCAAAGTTACATAAGTTAATTCTTTTCATCCCCACCTTCTTCACTGTAAAATTATTATTTGAAATATAAAGTTTATAACTGTTTGTATTCTAATTTCAGTTCCCTTTTGTATGAACTGAATTTTATACCCTCAAATTTATAGGTTGAAGCTTAACCCCCAATGTGTCTATATTTGGAATAGGGCCTTTATGGAGGTAATTAAGGTTAAATAAGATCATAAGGGTGGGGCCCTAATCCAATAAGAGTAGTGTGCTTATGAAAAGAGGAAGAGATTGTCAAAGTGTGTTTGCACAGAGAAAAATGGTCATGTGGAATATAGCAAGAAGGTGGCTATCTGCAAGTGAATGAGAAAAGACTCAGGAAAAACCATGAGTAAAGTAAATTTGGAGGTTATAAAGCCTTGGATAGCAAAACAAATAACAGAAATACTTGGGTTTTAAAGTGATATTATGATTGAGTTTATTTTTAACTGGCATTAGAAGTGAAGATTCCAGGACTCCAAAATGTCATATCAACCTGACTCGTTTTTTGAATGAAAAAACAAGAGAAAGAAAACCTAGAAAATTTATGAAATATGACCTCTGCTGCTACAGGCACAAGAACACATGGCCGGGGGCTTCCCTGGTGGTGCAGTGGTTAAGAATCTGCCTGCCAATGCAGGGGACATAGGTCAAGCCCTGGTCCAGGAAGATCCCACATGCTGCGGAGCAACTAAGCCCGTGCACCACAACTACTGAGCCTGCATACCACAACTACTGAAGACCGTGTGCCTAGAGTCCATGCTTCGTGACAAAAGAAGCCACCACAACTAGAAGCCTGCACACCCAATGAAGAGTAGCCCCTACTTGCCGCAACTAGAGAAAGCCTGCATGCAGAAACGAGGACCCAATGCAGCCAGAAAGAAAGAAAGAAAGAAAGAAAGAAAAAACACATGGCCATATTCCACTCTACTTTCTTAGAACTCAGAGAAGAATAAATATAACAGAACTGGATTGTGCAAGAAATTTGCCATCTATAAGAAAGCAAGATGCAGACAAAGATAAGAGGGGTAAGGATAAAAGAAAGGAGAACAGAAAAACAGAAAGTTTCAGAAGCCCAGGAAGATGCTAATCCAGATTGTCTTTCCCTAAAAGACCAACTTCCCCTGACAGGAGAGGGAGACAGGACAGTCATAGTCCATTTCATCTTCACAGAATCAAGAACTGAGGAGTCCATCCCTCATTCCAAAAATGAAAGAGAAAACTCCAAAGCTCCCAAAATCTGAAGAGAAAATAAAAGAACTTCCTGTGTAAGAGGTCACCTCCACTAGTGATAGCCTAAAATTTCTCAAATCTGAACCTGTATCAAAATCTAGAGAACCTTCTCTGGGAAAAACAAACATGCACACAAAAATGTCCAAAAAAGAAAAGGAGAAGACTCACTCAGTCATGTTCCAAATTGAGGTCCCAAACACATTCTAGCTGTCCTGATTCTAAACCAATCCAGCGCCACAGATACTGTTGAAGATCACAGCCACAGGGAAGGCTTCCAAGCCCCTCAAAGGAGAACTCCACCAAAGACAGATGTCTCCTCCAACAAGGCATAAATGAAGTAGATTTACAGTGAATCAAAAAGATGCTCATCCATAATCTGGAAGTAGTTCAGCATTTTACTCATCTCCTTCTTCATCACCACAAAAGAAACCTCCTTCTACATCACCACATAAGAAACCTAAGGGTCAACGAAAAAGTAGCAGGTAATCTTCAGCAAGTCCTAGACGAAGGTACTGGCTATCACCTCCAGCAACTCCCCTGCCAAAAGCTTGTCCTTTTTCAACCCTGTAAAGTCCAACTGTACAAGAAAAATTGTGCTTCTTTATCTCCAGAGGGAAATTCAGGTAACATGACCAAACTCACAGGCACTGAGAAATGAGAGTGCCCCTCACCAGCACCCGAGCCTACAAAACTAGAGTCATCTAAAAGGGCAAAAGAGAAAGTGGCAAAATAGAGCAGCAGATTCGGTACAGCAGGGATGTCAATATCACCAACAAAATCAGCAGTCTTTATATGACTGGCTCCTTCTCTCCTCAATAACTTTCTACTCAGGAGGTCTCATGAGAATTATAACGAGGTAGGCAGGCTGCGGACACATTCCCGTTCCTAGGGTGTTTCGCCACGAGATGGGCCAGAAAGAGGCTTCTCTCCCTGTAGACGGAGAATTTGTCCCCACAGCCAATCAGAAGGCGACCTCTTTTTCCTCCCCCACCCTTCTCTTCTCAGTCCTCTCCCTTCTCCTGTCCCACATCTGTTCACCTTTCCCAAGAAGATACCCTTCTAGAATACAGAGGCGATTTTACCCTTCACTCCCCAAAGAGAAGAACAGCCCCCACCCCAGTCCCAAAGAAGGCATCACCATCTGACCGCAGAAATGCAGGGACTCCCATTCTCCACCTCTGAAAGAAGCTTCCCAGTCAGTCACCAAGAGATTTTTGCCTTCATTATCATCAAAGCATAAGAAAGGGTCTTCCCTGATCCTGTTTACCCAACAGGCATCATCACCACAACCAAACAAACAGCATTTGTCCTCACTAACTCTGGAGCTCCTCAGACCACTTTGAGCCCCTCTCACCCTTTCTTCCTCACTCACCCCTCCCCCAACTCCCTTCCTAAGAGAAATAGCAGCAGCAGCATACCAGGAAGAAGGCAGTCCACATCCCCAAGCTGTAGGGCCAGGACTCTGGAATTCAAAACAATAACGACAAAAAACAAAAGAAGGCAGCCTCAACAAGCCCTCAGTTTCTCATGAGGGTCTCATCCTCCAGATCCGTTTCAGGATCTTCTGATCGGTGGCAATCTCCATTCCTGCCCAATATGTCACCCAGTAGCACAAGAAAACACAAGAAGAAAAAGACTGGCTGCTGCTGCGGCAGGTACTGTAGACCTTGCAATCATTCCTGCTCCCCAAACAGTATCA
Organism: Monodon monoceros; assembly: GCF_005190385.1. Classification (NCBI taxonomy): domain Eukaryota; kingdom Metazoa; phylum Chordata; class Mammalia; order Artiodactyla; family Monodontidae; genus Monodon; species Monodon monoceros. The sequence continues at coordinate 36,820,583 of NW_021703767.1, forward strand.
GAACTGGAAGAGCTGAGCCAGAACCAGAGCCAAAGGAGAAACTGAAGGTAAAGCTAAGGATAACCTTGATGACATAGAAGGCACCTGTGAGAAAAGGCACTGAGATCAACGTGGAATGCTGACATATTTCCCAAAGATGGAAATGTTTGGTATGATGTAAGTTTTATGTGGCTTGTGCACAATGGATTTACACTGTGAAAAGTGTTCATAGTATGTGTCATTCTTTCATTGACAGCTGACTAATTTAGAGTGAAATACTTTAAGCCAATTTTTTTCTTTAAAAGTATCTTAAATATGGTTGGCATTCTTGTTTCCTTTCATTACCCATGGCTATTCCCAGAGAGTTGATTTTATTTTATTTACTTTCTCTCATTTGAGTTGTAATACCCATTTAAGTTACTATGTTTCTAACCCTTCCATGGTTTGTAAAGCTTGCCCAGAAATTTGACCATTGTTGAACAATGAACAACGCACAACACCTGAACAATATGAACACAACAATGACCAAAATTATAAAAGAATATTTTAATGCAATGGTCCTCATCTTTTATTTATATAAGTAGTCAAAATATAATACCTATACTATACAATCTTTTTCCAGAAAATAGAAGAGGAAGAAATACTTCCCAGCTGAATTTAAGACAGAATTATTCTAACACCAAAATCAGAGAAAGATATTACCAGAAATGAAATTACAAATGAAAAACCCTCATAAACATACCATATCTATTTGTGATGTTTTCTTTAATGGAAGGTTTTTAACTTAATTCAATTTATTTGATAACAAGACAATTGATGACCAGTTTCTTCTTGAGTGATTAACATTAACGTTAGCATGCATTTTAAAGATTAGTAAGTAATTACCACAGTGCTTTTCAAAAAGGCTATTATAATTCATTCTTTCAGAAGCAGTATATGAGAATTTTGTTTCCCCTGCAATGCTAAAGAAGTAGTAGTAATCACAACGTTTAAAATTTACTGATTTTGTAATGCATTGTCTCATTGTTATTTTGATTTACAGTAAGGCCACTAGTTGTGTCTAGGTAGTACTTGTGTCTACTTAAATTTATTGCTATTTTGAATGTACGGTTTTACAACTTGCTTAATCATATATCTTTGTACAATTTTCTATTATGTATATTTATTTTGTCAATGAGACATAGATCTTGGGCTTTAGTAGGAATATATGTATATCTCTACTAAAGAGAAGTATATATATATATATATATGTATATATATTTAATTTATATATATATGTTTGTTTAGATCTGAGGAGGTTATGGATGGTGATATGTAAATCTTACTGAATAGAAGTCAGCATATGGACCAAATCTGGTCCACTTCTTATTTTTATACATGAAGTTTACTGAAATACAGTCACATTCATTTCTTTATGTATTATCGGTAGCTGATTTTGCACTACAACAACTGAATTAAGCAGAGCTGAGCTCACAACAGAGACTGTATGAACTAAAACACCTAAAATAATTACTATCTGGTTCTATACTGACCCCTATCACAGACTATAGGTAATAGGATTTAGAACTAGAAGGAAATAAAACCTACATTTCATTTTCTATTTGACAAAGAGACAGAATTAAAGCATTGAATAATTGGTCTAATTAAATGTATCTAGTTACTTTAACTCAAAATGAGAACTCTAACTTCTTGATTTTCATTTTCATCATTTCTATACCTGTATCTACTTTTCAAAATCTGTAAATATGGCCATTTACTATATAAACTTTAAGGAAAATCAACCTTTGGTAAAATAAGTACTCAGCAGATTGCAGATATTTTATCATAACATGATTTGCCCAAATCACAAGTAGTTAATATAAAATATAGATTATTAAATTCTTAAAGAATATATGATGAATGTGAATGCCTTATATAGCAACTATTAAGATTAGAATCAATATCTAAAAACAACACTATCTTTGAGGAAGGTAAATGTTTTTCCACTATAGTGCTTGACAGTGCTTAAAATTATTTTTTAAATGTAACTCATTTAGCATAGATAAAGAATTAGAGATAGTAATATAATATTAATAACATAGATATAGTAATAAAGATTAGCATAGCTAAAGAATATTAGGAAATTCCATCACCCCTTTGTCCTTATCATTCTTCAAGGACTCTACTAATAATTCTTTTGTTTTCCATGGTGAACTTTGTATGATAAGTAGTTTTTAGTTACTTTCCTTTACTTAAGATAATTGAATATATATGTATTAGTTTGTTAAGGCTTTCATAACAAATACCACAGACTGGGTGACTCAAGCAACAGAAATTAATTTTCTTACAGTTATGGAAGGTAGAGGTCCAAAATCAAGGTGTCATCAGGCTTGTTTCATTCTGAGGCCTCTCTCCTTGACTTGTAAATGGCCATCTTCTCCCTTTATTTTCATGTGGTCTTTCCTTTATGTGTGTGCATGTCTGTGTTCAAAGGCACTCTTCTTGTAAGGACACCAGTCATATTGGATTAGGGCCCACTCATATTACCAGAGGACCCGCTCATTTTACCTTAGTTATATCTTTAAAGACCCTATGTCTAAATACAGTCACATTCTGAGGTACTGGGTGTTAGGACTTCAACATATGAATCTAGGGCAGGGAGACACAATTCTGCCCATAATAATATATTACTCTTATTATCCCACATTTTTCATAGACATATTGGTACTATTTAAACATAGGCACACAACTATATTTAAAATAGATAACCAACAAGGACCTACTGTATACCACAAGGAACTCTGCTAAATATTCTGTAATAACCTAAATGGGAAAAGAATTTGAAAAAGAATAGATACATGTATATGTATAATTGGACCACTTTGCTCTAACCTGAAACTAACACAACACTGTTAATCAACTATGCTCTGATATAAAATAATAAAAAAAAAAATGTGAGAGAAATTGGGAAGTCTATGTTATGAAATATATTTTAAAAATCAAAGAACAATGCAGTGTTCACCAATAAAGTCTATATCAAAGCAATAATATTTTAGTTTCTTAGAAATTAGTTTTTCTCCTGGCCTGTGAAGCAGGTATCTGTGCCTTTGGCACTGCAAAGCTGTCCCAAGGAAGAAGTGATATTACACTGCGGACTTAGTGGTACATTCTCAACAGGAAAAATTCAGATGCTGGTTTTCTGCAAGTTGTTGGTGTAAGATACTAGATTCAAACATAAAGGTCATTTAGAAACATTAAATATTTACATGATATAGAATGAATTCAAGCAAAAAAAAAAAAACTGAAGGGGAATTTCACAGATCTAAGCTTTAAGATACAGAGAAAAATATTGTCACTGTAAAAAAAATTGAAAAGAAGCTAGGATGAGCAAGCCAAGATCTACAATTGTATTTAAGGTGTGCGTTCTAAGTCCTACTTTTAGTGATGTGACCTACTGGGCAGAAAATTATTGAATTTTTTGGTGTTTTAAGTGATCCTTAAAATGATCACTGGATATGGGCCTGCCCGTTCTAATGATCAGTTTCTTCTGTACGATTTGTGCTTTCTTCATTCTAAATTTTGTCTTATTATTTTTTATGGATTTAAAGCTACCATGATCACAATTTGTCACTAAAATCCACAAAGAAAATTTAAAAGATAAAAGCATAATAATATTTATTTATATGCAAAAGGAAACCATTTCATAGGCCTAAGGTTATCTATAAGTATAATTTCAGATCTACTATGATTTACAATGTTTATGTTCTAGTTCTAACAATCTTATCAGTATCTTGTCAGATTGACTTTTCTGACTTTGTTATGTTTTACCCTCATAAAGAGTTCTTTCCACGTAGGCAACATAGATTATCTGGTAGTAGTAATAATAATTAGCTAAATTTTTTGACAGTAACTATTGTTATTATTTAAACATAAAAGTTTTCCAGAATACTTTCAAATGACACATTTGAAAGTCATGATTATAATCATTCAAAATTAAAATTAGAGTCACCATACAAAGCCATTAACACCTCTGTTAAATGCCCCTTGTGACACATTAACATTTTGAGGACTCTTGTAGAGTTTCCTCTGAAGATCTCTAATTACATGAATAACTTTTTATTTTATAAAATGGGAAACAAAGGGGATGAAATGACTTATTTATATGCACATAGTAGGAGAACAGTCTATTCATGGGTCACTTGATTTCTTTTAAATTTTTATTGCATGACATCAAACAACCTATTAAATAACTGTCCTAAGACACATCTTCAAATTATTATTTTGAAATGGTGCTGGCATTATTCAATGATATGAATGTATTCTATTATGTACAAAATGAACACCCATGTTTATTTAAAGTCAAAGTTTACTTATATATAATTTCTGAGGTTCAGCCAAATTTTATATTAAACTTGGTGAAAATAACTTATCCACTTTCAAAATTTTATTTAAATAGAATGACCCAAAACTATGCAAGGGGCAAAAGAATTGATGTTTTACAATGATGCAGTATATAATACAACATTGATGTGTATTTAGTTTTTGACTGATTGCTATTATAAGCCTTTATTTCATATGAAATGAATTAAAAATGAAATGTTCATGAAAGACTCTCCTTAATGATAACTCCCTATATAGTTTCATAGCTTGCGGCTACTGTATTAGGTTTATTTAAAAAAAACAAAAAAAAACAAAAAACAACCCTTAAATCCCTGCAGCTCTCTGTAGCACTCAGAATCTTTGTTTTCGTATGAAAAGGCATATCTGAATACAGACAATAATCTTTTCAAGGTTTATGGTTGCTGTGAGCATTTGCTCCTACTGAGGATCAACTGCCTTGAGCTGCAAGGAAATCACAACCTTCAATCCTCCTGCTATAAAGAAAATCTGAAATGTCAGAATAGATTTTTTGTAGTCCTAAGATAACTTGTGAAGGCCTTAAGTACTTGAAAATTCATTCTTTACAGGACAACATATGAAAATGTCAGAAAGAGAAATACAACCAATGAAACAAAGAAAACCAACTACAAAACACAATTCAAAATGGAAAGTAATAGAGAGCAGTACTCATGCAAATGAGAGGGAAGAACAATAATCTTATTTTCAAATTAAATAAATATCTTCATTATGATCTGGCTTTTATAATATCAGATTTAAGCACATTCTAATAAAAAAAGTTTTTATATAATAAGGTTTTTCTGATCTGGCTTTCAAAGAGAGTTTAGCACTTTCTACTGCACAATATATCCTTTAAGAATTGTTCTTTTATGACAACAGTATAGGGTTTTTTAAAAATTCTGTATGTATACCACACAATTATCTTATATGTAAAAATCAATGCATAGAGAATGTCTAGATAATTATCACTAAAATAGTAATGACAATAATGTAACAAACTTTTATATTTCTATTTTTGCAAATTGATGTTTGTTTTATCATATTGATGTTTCTATAAAACAAATAAGAAAATATCTATTATAAGTCCTGAATGTAAATCTGCAACTCTGGTATATTTCTGAACTTCAGACTCATAAACTCTTGTTTATATGAATATTTATATTGATAAATATAATGGGCATTTCAAACTTAACATTACAAAACAAAACTCTTAACTTCTACCATCAAACTTGTTTCTCCCACAATATCCCCCATCCCAGGAGTGGCAGCTTCAATCCTCTAGTCTCTCTGGTCAAATATATTCCAGTCATCATTGATTCCTCATTTTAGCAAACACCTCAAATCTAAACCTTAACAAAATTTTGTCAACTTTAACTTTGAAATATATCCAATATCATTACTTTTTCCCACCTATACTGCTGGCATCTTAGTCTGTGCCACCATTACCTCTTGTGTAAATGTCCTAACTGGTTTCCATGTTCCTACTCTTGTTCTTTCATGGTCCATAGCCAGCAATGCAGGCAGAGATAACCTTTTAAAATATAGGTCAGTTTTTGGCATCCTCTGTTCAAAATCATTTGAAATGGATTATAAAATTTATCAGCATAAAATTCCAAATCCTTATCATCATATACTGCAGAGGCTACCCGATATCCATGTTTGCCCATTCTACTCTTTCTTTACTAATAGTATTCTGATTTTACTTGAAGTGATCTGTGATTATCTCCATAACTTCATTTCCTATCATGCCTTACAGAGAGAGGTAACATAAAGGCCTAAAAGATGTAAGTAGAAAATCTTATGGTAGTTTAAAGAATTTTCCTACAATGATAGCAGGTTCAGCTGGCACTCCTATTTTGTCTTTGGTCTTTCCTCATTTCAGCATTCTGGAATGTGAATGTGTCATTTAAAATTGGCAGCTATCTTATAAGGATAGAGATCATTTTCTATAGATGGTGTAGAAGATGGCTAGAATGCCTCTGAATATCTAATGAAGAACTGAATCCATCATAACAGCCCTGGACCTCTTGTTATGTAATAAACTTTTCAAAACTATATTTAAAAATGAATTACATTGCCATTTAGATATTCTATTACACATGGCTGAACTCAGTCCCTCATGGATACACATAGTCTTCAAAGCCCTAGGTTTATCTTCCCCTAATGCCCTGGATAATACCTGACTATATTAGTTTGCTAGGGTTACGGTAATAAATTACCAAGTACTGTGTGGCTTAAAATAACAGAAACTTAATGTCTCACTGTTCTAGAGTCTAGAAGACTAAAATCAAGTTTCCACAGTGTCATGTTTCCTCTGAGCCTCTGGATAGAATCCTTCTTTGCCACTTAGCAGCTTCTCGTGGTACCCAGCAATCTTTAATATTCCTTGGCTTGCAGCTACATCAGTCCAATCTCTGCTTCCTTCATCACCTAACCATCTTCATATCATCTTCCCTCTGTGAATGTCTGTGTCTATGTCCAAATTTCCCCTTTTTATAAGGACACCAATCATACTGGATTAGGACTCACCCTATTGAACTCATCTTAACTTGATCATCTGCCAAGACCCTATTTCCAAATAGGTTCACTTCACAAATTCTGGGTGTGAGGGCTTCAATATACCTCTTGGGGGTCACAACTCAATACATAACACTGTCCCTGGTAATGTTTTAACCTGGTCTTCACACTAAATCAACATGATGGCATTCTTTGTTGAGTAACCTACATGTGTCTTTGCCTTAGAGCCTGTAGATGGTTGAATGGCAGCCCCTCAAAAGATAATGATGACCCTCTAATTCTTTGAATCTGTGTTGTAACCTTATTTGGAAAAACGATCTTTGCAGATGTAATGAAATTAAGGGTCTCAAGGTGAGATAATCCTCGATTATATGGGTGGGCCCTAATGCCAGAAAAGTGTCCTTATTAGAGACACAGAGGAGGAAACAGACAGAGGCAGCAATGTGAGGACAAACAGCAGAGACTGGAGTGATGCAATCATAAGCCAAGGAATGCCTGGTGCCACCATTAACCGGAAGGGGCAAAGGATTCTCTACTAGTGCCTCAGGAGGAACTATGGCCCTGCTGACAACTTGATCTCTGACTTCTGTTCTCAAAAACTATGAGATAATAAATTCCTGTTGCTTTAAGTCATCCAGTGTGTAGGAATGTATTACAGCAGCCTCAAGAAACTAACACAGATCCTTTGCACTAGCTCTTCCTTTTTCTGAGAACAAATTTATCTTATGTATTTTCTACATGTTTTGCTGCCTAGGTACATTCAGGTCTCAGAGGTGTTTTTGTTTGTTTGTTTGTTTCACTGCAGTTTTCATCACCTGACACATCACATATCTCTTTGTTATCTTGTGTCTGCATCTCTCACTAAAATAAAAGATTCATAAGAGCTGAGCCTACATTATCATCAGCTCTTGGAAGATGTCTACATCAGAGTAGGTACACAATAAATATTTGATTTGTCTAATGTAACTAATTAGGAATTAATAAGTATTGATTGAACTAATGAATAAAACTGAAAACGATAAACTGACCTCTACATTTTGTGCTTTTAATTACTTTTATTTTAATCACTAGAAAAGACAAGTCATGGGTTTCATAATTACATTTCAATGTATCCTTTATGATGTTAGGGAATAGTATCATCAATAATATGGAATGGATAGGGAGATGAGAACATTTTACAATTAACTTACAATTTATTTATATCTTTCCACTTTCCAAACAACAGTTTCTTCAATTCATCATTTAGAAGAAAAAGATATTGAATTTAGGCAAATATATTCTTTTTAAATTATAGACCATATAGATTTTTATATACAACATAAGCTAATTTTGTGAAAAAAAATCAGCTATTTATGTTTCTTAAATAGCTATACAAAAATAAATTTATTCACATCAATGTCATGTGGCTCACATTATACATGTAACACTTCATTTGCAGGCCTCACTGATTTGTCAGCTTGGTCTTAACACTAGCAATGGCCTTGAGACATGACAAAGTACAGATATGAAGAGGAAGAGTACAGAAAAAAGAGAATTGTCAGTCAAGAAGCTTTTAGAATCCTGAAAATGGGGTATCAGTAGAAGAGTGTTTTGAGAAAATAATATGAGCAAACCTTATTGAGTAGGCATATGCATCTTTGGCAAGTATATAATACAATAAAGAGGATAAGATGCCTATGCTAAGGTGATGGACTCTAAAAATATGAAATACCCTGAAATGACTTTGACAAATATCCTTATACATAGCTAAATTAATCAGTAATAACATTGTCTTTGTCTTCTATTCTATGTATCAGAACTTATTTAAGAAACCTTAAATTTAAATCAGGGAAGTTGATATTGTATTAGCTTATCAAAATTTTGTGGAACTTAAGAAAGAATTTAAGTGGTAAGGAGAAAGCCTATAATATTTACCTCTATTTCTAGTAATATGTAAACTGTATTATTAGGAATGGGCTATTTAACTAAAAAACTCATATATAAACAATGAAAATTATATTTTAACAATATAGCCATTTTCCAGGAGGTTTTCAAAGACTCTTCTTTAAAAACAAAAGTTTTGTTTTTTGAAATGTCTGTGCATGAGTCCCGAAAAAACTTTCTTTTTAAGAAATCATTTTTGAAAATATGTTTTGTAAAGTTGTATGTATGTGTGTGTGTGCCCTCTGAGTGTCTGCATGCTATGGAAGTTTATGGAAACAGTGACTATTGTTTCATTTGGTAAAAATATTTTAAGAATGATTTTAACGTCAAAAATTCACTCATGATCTTAAAATATGTCTTACCATATCTTTGCCAGTCCAAGAAAAATTGTTAGGATAAATATTTGTCTTCCTAAAACACAAAGCTCTATGAACTATGAGAAAATCAATGTTAATATAATAATTTGTCATGTAAGAAGAAAAATTGCTATTTAAAGTAAAACATTAATAATTTTTAAAATTATATTTTCATGTACATTAATCAGAATTTTATATTATTTTTTTCCTTAGAGTGAAGAACTCATATATAAAAGTGGTCTTCATAGAAGAGTTTAAATATATCATCAAAGCTCTTTATGTGGAGATAGATAAGTAGATAGATGAAAATACTATGTATACATTTATGGGCAAAAGCTCACATAAATGTACCCATACATTGAATGCCTTTTTGCTCATTCTCATTCTTTTAAAAATAGAAACCAGAATAATTTAGAGTAAATTAGTACATACCATCAGGGACAACATTAAAGGCACAAGTGTTTTTATGTCTGCTGTATGGGAGCCAGAGCTATTCAGTTTTGCTTCCAGCTTCTTCCATAAAAACAACCCAAGAGACTGCTTTCTTATACCACTTGGGGGTACCTCTGATGGTACATATTAATTTATATTGTCAGGAAGTTTTGGAAGTCAGCCATTTGCCAGCTTTCCAAGCACAAATTGTACAATTACAGATGTTACAGCAGTAGGTAGGTATAGAGAAGTAGAGACCATGAAAAATAAAAGTGAATTACTATTCATAGTATGTAAAAAATTAGGGGTTGATAAAATTTGCAAATTAGGAGCCTAATTTTAAGGCTTATTTGATCAAATTAGCCTGCGTATTAATAAAATAAGTTTTACTCTAGTACAGACATATAGGTTTAAAATCTGGATCTAAAAATAACTGGCAATAAAAAATATGTCTAATCAATAAATGGGACTGTGTCTGAAGAAACTTTGCTTGTTCAATAATTCTCAATCAATCTGTACCAACGTATATAAAACAATTAATATATTTTCAGTGTCATTGGCAAGAATCCCATAAGCTATCATTATCATTCAGTGGTTTACAGTTAAAAGGTTTAAAATATGAATTTAAGGGGAAAAAGAAAGGAAAAAAGTTATCTCTATGACCTGAATTGCTCACACAAAGATATCAGTTTAATAAAGTTTTTAAAAGCATCTTATTCAATCTTAATATCCCAAATTTGAAAGATTATTAATCTATTTTAAATATTCATACTTTCTCATAACCCAGTTTAAGCCAGTTCCCATAAGAAATGTTAACTTTCATTATTATTGAAAATTGTATATCTTTAAATTAACCCATTGATTTGCTAATTATACTCTCTACCTGGAAAATTCTTCTGTTACTGCACTAGAGGACAGAGAAAAATATGAGTGTATTATGATTTCAGACTCTTATGCATTGAAATGATGGTTATATTTGTGATTTAAATATTATTTTAATGTCATTGAATATGAATGATAAAATAATAAATGTTATTTGTTTTTAAACAAATACACGGGAAAGAACAATAGACTTCAAAGTAATCACCCTGGGAAGCTTTAAATCCACTGATATCCTTGTCAGTTACAGACGCTATTTTTCATTGTATGGATTTTGTTTATTTTTTAAATTGGTTTAAAGGTCTGACTGTATCAGCAATTCTTCCTTTGAGAGTTAATCTGATTTTTAAGAATGAAAATGCAACAGTTGAATAAGTTTATGATGAAAATAAATAATGCAAAGTAACGACTTGTGCAATCTTGGAGATAACAGTATTAAGAATACAGTAGAAGTGGAGCTTAATCCTATGACTATAAATTAAAATGATATGGCTTTAAACAATTTAAATAAATTATCAGGTTCAGGTTCTACTGCAAAATAGAACAATTTATTTCAATTTTGTTTTTTGTTCTTAAAGCTGAATTTAAAAATATGAAATTACCTATTGCATGTAAACTAGATTGTATTTATCTTAGTACTGTCAAAATGCAAAAAAAATATGCTATAGCCTATGAGAAAAGTGAAAGTTTCTTGTAATCTTTTCCTTCTGTGAAAACCAGTTTTAACAATTATATATATATATATATACACATATATATATTATGCTAGAGAAAAACAAAGAAGAGAGAGAAATTTTTAACAAAAGAAGTAAATATTTTTATCTTTTTGACAAGATGGAGCAACAGGAACCAGATTTACCATTCTGACTTAAACAAATAGAAATCTAGATGATATCTGAAAAACAGTTTTCAGATATTAGACAATAAGCAGCACAAAACTGTGAGTCCCAGATAAATGGGCCAAAAAAAAGAGGTAAGTCTTGTCAGTGTAACACCTTACTTACTGCCTGAAGGCAGTGTTAAGGCCTCAGTGAGAAGACAGAAAACTCAAACAGAACTTTTCTCACAATAATATTTAATTGAAAAATAAAGCAAAAAAACAGTAAGGATATAAAAGCCTAGAAAATTTTGTCCGAATTAGCATTTATAGAACACTGCAAGCAACAACAGTATAATACACATTTTTCCCCAAGTGTAAATAGAATATATGCTAGGTCATGATGGACCTTATGAGCCAGGTTGAGGAAATTGGGATTATCCTTAAGCAAAGAGATGAGAGTGAAATCCCCCTATTTTTACTTAAATGCAGGTCATGGAAGATCATATGCACAAAATAAATTTCTTGAAAGTCTATGATTTATATGTGTCAAATGACACATCAAGGTCATCACATGATCTGACAATCTCACATGTGTAACTCTTTGAAAAGCTACAAAACCCAATGAATAACAGTTATGTTAGTTGTACATCATAGTATTTAAAAAGAATTCTGAAACAAGTTGAAACACCTTCTGTCTCATGATTTATAATAATGATACATCAAATCCTAAGAAGAAAAGACAAAGATATTAGGAGTGGTTATTTTAGGCTAAAAATTACCAACTAGTCTCAAATTGTGTTATGGGAATGCTGTAAAATACAGAATAAAAAGGCTTTTCTTTTTACCTCTGGGTTTTAAGAACTATTGTATATCTCTATTTCCAACTCTTTCCCCAGATGCCTAACTACAACCTTCTAAAGTTTTGATGGGGGTTCCTTAAATATTTCTCTCTGATATTCCATGTTGATAATTTTTGACTAATAGATTGTATCCATTTTTTTGAGATGCAGGTTTATTATTTGAAAAGAATTGGCCTGATTATAAGCATCTGTATTTTTTAGCATGGACTCAGGAATGCTAAGTAGGGTATATAAAATGTTAGGAGTTTACATTAGTAATATTTTAATATTATTTCATATTTATTTTATTTTATTCACAAATATTATAATACAGTTTTGTTTGTTTGTCTGTTTGTGTTTTTGGTTTGGCGGAAGTTTTGTCCTGATATTGAGCCATTGCATAGTTAACCATCCCTGAAGTCATAATTGTAATCATTGTTAAAGCCAGCATAATACCTCATGACATCTTCCTAACTTAAAATTTTCTGGCTTATTGCATTTCCTTTCATTTTTAAGAACAACAGCAATTTGCTCATTCCAATGCTTCTATTTAACAAGTGTGAAAAACTTTTGTACTCTAGTCTTCTAAGGAACTTTGAACCCAAACTGCTTCAATAATAGCCAGCTGACTGGGATCTGTCTGGAGGACCTAACTGGTATGAGCAAAGCACAGTAGAAGGCAACAGCTTAATTTGTATGCAAGAGGCAGTATAAGAAGTGTGACACTCACAGTGAAAGCAGAAAACAGCAAGCCAACATTTCAGGACTAGTCATTCAAATGGACTCAAGGTCACTTCCTTTTGTCTGTGTTTCTTACGAAGAGTTACTTAGAGGTAAGACAAGGAAAAAATGATTTTTTCATGAAATATAGTGCCTGAAGGAAAAGGAAGAAAAATGTCTATTCCACTGTGTAGACCTAGAGCAAAGCAAAGGCCACTAGACTACAGAATGTCCTAGGCAAAGCTTGACTCTTTCTTCCACCACACAGTTTGGTGAATGGAGCATGGCAGTGACTAATAATGTATCAATTTCCCTTAGGTATAAACCTTCCTGATAGAGGAATACGAGAAAAACATCTTCTATCTATTCTTAGGGAATGATTCCGAATTCTACGTATCAAGAGCAACATCTAGAACTCTGTTTATATTATATAGCAAATGGCATTGATTTTTAATACCCAGGGAAATATCTACCCATATTTATGTTTAATGTTTGGAAATTTTGTAATATTGTCATTACATCTATAATATAGACAATTCAATTTGAACTCAAAATTATAAGGGGCATTTAAAATATATATATCAGTAAATATATTCTTCCTTATTGCTAATAGTTCTCTAAGCAATTTCTGTAGGTCCCAGTGTGAATCATATGATCTTATGTAGGGAAGAATAAAAGAGAAATGGATTAAAAAAAAAGAAAGAAAGAAAAGAGAAACACAGTGAGAAAGAAAGAAAAAAAGAAGGAAAGGGGGGAGAGAAGGAGAAAAAGACTGACTTCACAATATAAGATATGTGATTATATATTGATAACAAATTAGAAAATAAGTGTGTATAAGTGTTATAATGGATAAATAGTATTTTAAAGCTCCCAGAAGTCAGACACACTTAAAATGATAGAATATCCAACTAAATCAAAATATATATTTCTATGTGTTTTGTAAGTAAACATAAATTTGTTCCAATGAATATTTTGATAACTTAATCTACATCAGTCCAGCTTATATCTACCCATTTAACATTGTTTATTCTTCTTGAATCCTAGTGAAAATGAACCTGAATTCTGTGAGCTGCTAGATTTTTCTCTAATATTAAATTTTCTTGTTCTTTTCTTTTTTCCTTTTTCTTTCTTTCCTTTCCTTCCTCTTTCTTATTTTCCTTCCATTTTACTTCTTTAGTCCTTCTTTTCACCTGCTTTCTTTCCTGCCTTCCTTATTTTATCTTCCTTCTTTTAATTACATGCAATACATACTGGATAAGATTTCAGGTTTTCTAGCTGGAAGTCTTATTAGGATTCTTATTAAAAGCTTTGTCATTATCACCTATATTAACAAGGTAAAAAGAGGCAAAATGATTAAAAATGCCTAAATAATGACAGATAATTAAGTAGATAAATGGAATTAACTGATAAACAGTTTGAAATAAAGAGCAAGGAAACATCTCCTATTTTTTACTAATTGCTATTGGTGTAAGTGCCTAAAGAAGATAATGAGCTGGTAAATTCTGTTACCTTAGGGAATACAATAGAAGTGAAGATTGGGCAGAGTTCTTTCATCTGAATATAAACTTGTTTGAAAGAATTACTTTAAGGATATGAAGATAGGTTCTGTTTCAGGTAAATTTGACAATATTACTATGGAAACATCCTAAGTCAGAAATAGTAGAAAATGTTATGATTTGAAAAAAAAAACAAAAAACAAAGACAAATGTATCATAATTAAAAGAAGAGTATGATATTAGAGCCAGGAATATGAAGGTACAGAATTTCTGCATCTACCACAACACCTGAGCCATAAATTCTTATGAAAGTTTTATATAATATATTCAATTTGTTTCATTCTAAAGGATGAAATCTGAAGAAAATTGCTTCAGTCTGAAAACGTAATTTATTTTGAACAGAGGTGTTAAATTTCCTGAATTCATGATATTGAAAGTGAGAAGCTAATTTTGGCCACCATTTCCACATCTTAAAAATCATCATTATTCAAGTCCCCACTTTCAATTTTGTATAATGTGTATGTCTCACACATTCTAGCTGCTAGCTGATAGATCTATAAGGAGCACAGTTATGAAAATTTTCAGTTTGCCTATCAAATTATAATTCTTCTAACTGGAAAAAAATCTAAATATGATGCATATAGCACTCCTCTCCACCCACATGCATGCTGAATATCTATCTTTTGAAAATCTGGATCATCTGAAATAGGTTTAATCAATGACTTGGTAGTTTTCTTTTAACTGTCATCTACCACTAGGCTGTTCTTTAACAGCTATATTCTTGGTAGTTATCAAGTAGATATTAGGACTCTTCTAAAGAAGAGTGTACAATAAGGGTTTTTATAGGTTAGGCATATTTTGTTTGCTTTCCTATAGTCCCTGAAAAACTACTAAGGTTTACCTTATACATAGTACGTTTATCAAGCTAAAATTTTATGATTTTTATTTTTAAAGAAATGATTACATTAGCAAATTTATTGGTGAAAGACAACTTTATTGCTTCCGTAAGTCTATTACATATAAGAGTACAAGGAGCCTGCTTCATACTTCTCTCTATGTCAGATCCAATAAGAGCACCTGGCACATAGTAGGGGCAAACATCTATAGAATACAAGAATACAATGGTACTATACCTGCTCATTTGTTTTCCTTTGTACCTTCCATACTGAATAAGAACACAACTGTTTAGAGCACATAATTGCGTGAGTTCATGGAATAGAACCTTACATTCTCTTATGTGTCTGTGTTACTGGGAGACCTAGGTTACTGCCTGCAATTTGTTTCTGTACTGAATAAAACTGCAGAAACCCAATCCAACAGTTTTTGGCAAGGAAGCTCCCTTTCATCATGCACCACTTTCCCTTGGGACTTGGAGAATCTTCTCTCCTTGGAAGGCTTAGGCATTTGCAACTCTTTACACCTACTGTGTCCCTTGAGATATATTATTTTCCCAAATTTCAATAGAAAAGTTGGATTGACATTTTCTCACATTTTTTCACATTTCATCCAACTCTCAAGAAAATAAGAACCACTTGATTGCAACACCAGTGCTACTGCTGCTTCTGATATTAACCCTTTACTATAATTAACACAACTTAATCTAATTTATCTAACTTGTTATCCTATTCTTATCCTTCTATTAGAATATTTCTTTTGGATTCACCTGAGTCTTTCTTTGACATTAATTCTCAGTATAATACGTGGCTTAATGACACTGGATATGTCAGCATAAAAATTATCTCCTGTATCTTTACTCAACCTTTCAAAGCCTTACAGTTTTACCATGAAAGTAATAATCAGTTTCTCACAATTATCAGTAATAGTACTTTTGATTAAGAAATTATTTTACACATGTGCTCCTAATGTATTGCAACACTAACTTATTTAGATTCTCTGTTTTTCTACCTCTCATGATACAGCAGCAGGGAAAGAGAAAAGTTGCTATTATGTAGCATTTCCCTAGTTAATATTTAAAAAATTGTTGAAAGTCTTTTCAAAATCACAGCATTACATAAATTTCTCTGCTGAAGTATATATTCCCCAATCCCTATACCAGGAATTGACAAATATTTTCCACAAAAGTCCAGATAGTAAATATTTTAGGCTTTCAGGCCATACCATTTCTGTCACAATAACGACTCTGCCTCTGAAGTGTGAAAGCTTCCACCAAGAAGAAACATAAACAAATGAGCCTGGCCATTTATTTTGTTTTATTTCTGGACACTTGTATTAGTTTGCTAGAGCTGCCATAATGAAATGCCACATACTGGGTGTCTTAAACACCAGAAATTAATTTTCTCACAGTCCTGAAGGCTAGAAGAACAAATTCAAGGTGTTGGCAGTTTGGTTTCCTCTGAGGTCTCTCTCCTTGGCTTGACAACCACCTTATCCCTGTAAGACACCAGCCAGATTGGATTAAGTCTCACCCTAAGGGCTTCATTTTAACCTAATTGCTTCTTTAAAGGCCCTATATCCAAATACAATCACATTCTAAGGTACTGAGGGTTAAAGATCCAATGTGTGAATTTAGGGGGACATAATTCAGCTCATAACAACATTGAAACTTGAATTTCACATAATTTTTAAGAGTCCTGAAAGATTATTCCTTTTTAAAATGTTTTACAAACATTTAAAATTGTAAAAACCTTTGTTAGCTCTCAGGCCCTACAAAAACAGGCAGCAGGACAAATTTCAGGCATAAGCCTTAGTTTGCCAACCCCTGTTCTAAGGAATCATTTCTTACCTTAAATGTTTTATTTATATCTAAATAGTTGGAAGTCAAATTATATATAATTTACAGGGCATTGGTGCTCTTCTGATGAGAAGATACTGACTTCATTACAATTTAATTTTATATCTAAAAAAGCAAAAATAACCTAATCTATACTACTGGTATACACTGTTATTAGGCTCTATTGACTCTGATTTTATCAGACAACCCTTGCAGGTATAACTTAGTTTGTCTTTATATTTTAACTTATTATGCATGTGATAATAATGCCTTGCATTTGTGTATTAGTCAAAGTTTATTGTTTAGTTTCACATGCTTTAAGTCATCTGATTTTCACATTTTTGCTCTTGAGTGTAGTGATAGTGTCTTGCTCAATTATCTTGTCAGTGTTAAATAAAAAAGCATACTTTCTGCTCCATCACTGATGAGCAAATGCAATATAAATAAATGAAATAAGGTAGACCTCATTCTCAGATTATGGATAAACTAAGGATCAGAGAGTTTAAATGATTATTAAACAATGAGTGAAGTTCAAAGCTTTAGCAGGGACAAGATTTCTGGTATCTTACACTACTTAATTTGATGTAGATATATACCAATTAAATGCATTTATTTTATATTTACCAATATGTTTATATAATTTTCCAGAATTAAAAGCTGGATCTCCTATGAATATTTATCACTATTTTTTCTATACAGGATGATATACTATTCAGGACATTAAACATAAGATTAACATACATTTTTAAAATTGTACTTTTAAACCATACTATGTTACAAACACCAAAAGTAATTAAGATATGGTCTCAGTTTTTTAAACAGGAGAGAGTCATGAAGATATGCAGTTATCACGTAATAAGATATGGTAATACAAGTATGAATATAGATCTATACAAAGTTATATTGTACATCAAAAATGTATACACTTTGGTTCAGATCTGTAGAAAGTTGACTAAGAAGGTAACATTTGAGAAAAAACCTTGAAATAAAAAGACTCTTCCCGTTTATCATGACAGACTGGGCATAGACTTTCAGATCTCTTTCCAGCCCAACTCACACTAAAATTACACGAGAAATATAAAAAAAAAAAATGTAATTAAAGCAGTACTGAAAATTCAAGAGGGGTCTCATGATTACTCCAAGAGAGTAAATAATTTCTGGAAGATTCTATGCAAACACCTGAGAAGCCACAACTCCATGCCAAACAAAACCTCCAAAATGTAAGTTTACTAGCAGAATATTATAATTCCAATGAAATAAAAATTAACAGATTCTGGAAAATGGAGTGGATCACTACAATTATCTGAGGAATTGACTACAAATTAAGTGAAAAGATAAGGTAGAACTCCTCTGGTTTACTTTATTTATTTACTTTTTAAGGGTAAAAACAGAAAAAATATAGGACTTATAGTGTCTCATATTATTAGAAGAAGAAAGAGAGAAAAGAAACCATGATAAGTATAGTTAAAAAATGAAAAGGAGAAAAACAACAAAAAAAGCAAATAAAAATGATTGGGAAAATATTTAATTAAAAAGACAAAGTAATCACAATTACAATGAACAAGAATAATTTAAATTCCTCAATTAAAAGATAAAGGTTGAGATTGTATTGGAATAATAAATCTGCTATGTGTCTAACAAGGAAAACATAAAATCTGATAAAAAAGGTAAAGAAAACATGAAAATAAGGGATATTAAAACATGATAAAAGTATACAAGTACATTTTATTTTATTTTTTAAACATATTTATTGTAGGAAAATTGCTTTATAATGGTGTGTTAGTTTCTGCTGTATAATAAAGTGAAACAGCTAAACATATACATATATCCCCATATCTCCTTCCTCTTGCATCTCCCTCCCACCCTCCCCATCCCAATCCTCTAGGTGGTCAGAAAGCACTGAGCTGATCTCCCTGTGCTATGTGGCTTCTTCCCACTAGCTAGCTATGTTACATTTGGTAGTGTATATATGTCCATGACACTCTCTCACTTCATTCCAGTTTACCCTTCCCCCTCCCCATATACTCAAGTTCATTCTCTATGTCTGCATCTTTATTCTTGCCCTGCGCCTAGGTTCTTCACAATACTTTTTTTTTTTTTTTTAGATTCCATATATATGGGTTAGCATACAGTATTTTTTTTCTCTTTCTGACTTACTTCACTCTGTATGACAGACTCTAGGTCCAACCACCTCACTACAAATAACTCAATTATGTTTCTTTTTATGGATGAGTAATATTCCATTGTATATATGTGCCACATCTTTATCCATTCACCTATTGATGGGCACTTAGGTTGTTTCCATGTACTGGCTATTGTAAAGAGTGCTGAAATGAACATTGTAGTACATGACTCTTTTTGAATTATGGTTTTCTCAGGGTATATGCCCAGTAGTGGGATTGCTGAGTCATATGGTAGTGATATTTTTAGTTTTTTAAGGAACCTCCATACTGTTCTCCATAGTGGCTGTATCCATTTACATTCCCACCAGCAGTACAAGAGGGTTCCCTTTTCTCCACACCCTCTCCGGCATTTACTGTTTGTACACTTTTTGATGTTGGCCATTCTGACTGGTGCAAGGTGATACCTCATTGTAGTTTTGATTTGCATTTCTCTAATGATTAGTGATGTTAAGCATCCTTTCATGTGTTTGTTGGCAAACTGTATATCTTCTTTGGATAAATGTATATTTATGTCTTCTGCCCATTTTTGGAGTGGGTTTTTTGTTTTTTTGATATTGAGCTGTATGAGCTGCTTGTAAATTTTGGAAATTAATCCTTTGTCAGTTGCTTCATTTGCAAATATTTTCTCCCATAATGAGGGTTGTCTTTTCATCTTGTTTATGGTTTCCTTTGCTGTGCAAAAGCTTTTAAGTTTCATTAGGTTCCATTTGTTTATTTTTGTTTTTATTTCCATTCCTCTAGGAGGTGGGTCAAAAGGATCTTGCTGTGATTTATGTCATAAAATGTTCTGCGTATGTTTTCCTTTAAGTGTTTTATAGTAGCTGGCTTTACATTTAGGTATTTAATTGATTTTGAGTTTATTTTTGTGTATGGTGTTAGGGAGTGTTCTAATTTCATTCTTTTACATGTAGATGTCCAGCTTTCCCAGCACCACTTATTGAGGAGGCTGTCTTTCCTCCATTGTATATTCTTGCATCCTTTAACAAAAATAAGGTAACCATATGTGCATGACTTTATCTATGGGCTTTCTATCCTGTTCCATTGATCTATATTCCTGTTTTAGTGCCAGTACCATACTGTCTTGATTACTGTAGCTTTGTAGTATATTCTGAAGTCAGGGAGCCTGATTCCTCCAATTCCATTTTTGTTTCTCAAGATTGCTTTGGCTATTTGGGGTCTTTTGTGTTTCCATGCAAATTGTGAATTTTTTTTTCTAGTCCTGTGAAAAATGCCAGTGGTAGTTTGATATGGATTGCATTGAATCAGTAGATTGCTTTGGGTAATATAGTCATTTTCACAATGTTGATTCTTCAAATCCAAGAAAATGGTATATCTCTCTGTTTGTATCATCTTTAATTTCTTTCATCAGTGTCTTAGATTTTTCTGCACACAGGTCTTTTGTATCCTTAGGTAGGTTATTCCTAGATATATTATGCTTTTGGTTGCAATGGTAAATAGGAGTGTTTCCTTAATTTGTCTTTCAGATTTCTCATCACTAGTATATAAGAATGCAAGAGATTTCTGTGCATTAATTTTGTATCCTGCTACTTTACCAAATCCATTGATTAGCTCTAGTAGATTTCTGGTAGCATGTTTAGGATTCTCTATGTATAGTATCATGTCATCTGCAAACAGTGACAGTTTTACTTCTTCTTTTTGGTTTTGCATTCCTTTTATTTCTTTTTCTTCTCTAATTTCTGTGGCTAAAACTTCCAAAACTATGTTGAATAATAGTGGTGAGAGTGGGCAACCTCGTCTTTTTCTTAATCTTAGTGGAAATGCTTTCAATTTTTCAAGCTTGAGAACAATGTGGGTTTGTCATATATAGCTTTTATTATGGTGAGGTAAGTTTCCTCTATGTCTACTTTCTGGAGGGTTTTTTATCATAAATGGGTGTTGAATTATGTCAAAGGATTTTTCTGCATCTATTGAGATGATCATATTTTTTCCTTCAGTTTTTTAATATGGTTTATCACATTGATTGATTTGTGTATATTGAATAATCCTTGCATTCCTGGGATAAACCCCACTTGGTCATGGCGTGTGATCCTTTTAATGTGTTGTTGGATTCTGTTTGCTAGTATTTTGTTGAGGATTTTTGCATCTATGTTCATCAGTGATATTGGCCTGTAGTTTTCTTTCTTTGTGACATCTTTGTCTGGTTTTGGTATCAGGGTGATGGTGGCCTCATAGACTGAGTCTGGGAGAGTTCCTCCCTCTGCTATATTTTGGAAGTGTTTGAGAAGAATAGCTGTTAGCTCTTCTCTAAATGTTTGATAGAATTCACCTGTGAAGCCATCTGGACCTGAGCTTTTGTTTGTTGGAAGATTTTTTTTTTAATTAGAAAAATTATTTATTTCTGTTCCTTTCATACATCTTATTGTTCAGGTAACAGTCTTACATACATATCTGAAATGATACACTGTCACACACTCTGTTTAAAGGCAAAGCACCACAGGTAAAGCTGATCAGCTGTCCAGAGTTCTCAGCTTATGGGATCTCACTTCCTGATTTTACATTAATTTCTGAAGGTCAGAAGTGTCATCTCCAAAAAATGTTAAGGGGTTTGTAAAAAATAATCACTTTATTCAATATTATAGTTGTAGAAATGAAGTATATTTTCTTTAAGAAATAAAAAAAAAGAAGAAAATGACACTTAATATTGTTGGTATGTCAGTATAGGCCAGCAGGAAAAAATGCTGATAAGTTTGTCTCTGATACCAAGAAGACACTCTAGTCCAAGCTATAACACATTTCCTATGTTTTCACTAGATGTTTCTTTTCTGCTGCTTTTCATCCTTTTCCATATTTCATATCAGAGGACTGGTACAGCCTTTAAAACTTCATTAACAGGAGCAAATTCAGTATCCACCAATTTCTTCTCAAATGGCACTCTAACCCATCAGATAGCCTGACAGTTTCATTCTCATGAATACTCTAGCCATAAAAAAACTCAATAGGACAGAGACGAATCCAATGAATAAAAGAGAAATCTATTGAGCTTTGGAATGTTTGGTGCATTGGATCGGTCCAGGATTATGAAACCTAAACCTCCCATTTTAAACAGGAAGCTGGATGCGAGTCCTTCCATAATATACTGTTCATTTACTCTGTAGGCCAAGAAAGCTACTGGTCTCTGATGCCCATGTTCATCAGTCATGGAGCCGACACTTGGAGGTTCAACGATAACATCATAAATGATTCCTCCAGTGATGAGGAAGTAAGACACCACCACCAGAGCGTACACCGTCATGGTAGATGACATGTGCACCCAGGGCGGCTTCTTCAGCTTCAGGTTGGGACATTCGAGCACTAAGAATTGGACTCGGTACAAACTCTCCATGTTGGTGGCGGCAGGGGCAGCAGTCGACCGCCAGTCCCACACGCCCCCTCTGTTGGAAGATTTTTAATCAGAGTTTCAAGTTCAGTGCTTGTGAATGGTCTGTTTATATTTTCTATTTCTTCCTGGTTCAGTCTCTGAAGGTTGTGCTTTTCTAAGAATGTTTACATTTCTTCCAAGTTGTCCTCTTTATTAGCATACAGTTGCTTGTAGTAATCTCTCATGATCCTTTGTATTTCTGCAGTCAGTTGTTACCTCTTCTTTTTCATTTCTAATTCTATTAATTTGGGTCTTCTCCCTTTATTTCTTGATAAAGCAGGAGACAAAAGAGAAGGAAAATACCTACAATAACAAACCCAAAACAATTAAGAAAATGGTAATAGGAACATACATATCAATAATTAAGTTAAATGTAAATGGATTAAATGCTCCAACCAAAAGACACTGACTGGCTGAATGGATACAAAACCAAGACCCATATATATGTTTTCTACAAGAGACCCACTTCAGACCTAGGGACACATTCAGACTGAAAATGAGGGGATGGAAAATGATAGTCTATGCAAATGGAAATCAAAAGAAAGCTGGAGTAGCAATTCTCATATAAGACAAAATAGCCTTTAAAATAAAGACTATTATAAGAGACAAAGAAGGACACTACATAACGATCAAGAGATCAATCCAAGAAGATGATATAATAATTGTAAATATTTATGCACCCAGCATAGGAGCACCTCGATACATAAGGCAAATGCTAACAGCCATAAAAAGGGGAACTTGACAGTAACATAATCATAGTAGGGGACTTTAACACCCCACTTTCACCAATGGACAAATCATCCAAAATAAAAATAAATAAGGAAACCAAAGCTTTAAATGATACATTAAACAAGATGGACTTAATTGATATTTATGACATTCCATCCAAAAGCAACAGAATACACTTTCTTCTCAAGTGCTCATGGACCATTCTCTAAGATAGATCATATCTTGGGTCACAAATCAAGCCTTGGTAAATTTAAGTTGAAATCGTATCAAGTATCTTTTCCAACCACAATGCTATGAGACTAGATATATATTACAGGAAAAAAAAAACTGTAAAAAATACAAACACATGGAAGCTAAACAGTATACTACTAAATAAACAAGGGATCAATGAAGAAATCAATGAGGAAGTCAAAAACTACCTAGCAACAAATGACAATGAATACACGATGACCCAAAACCTATGGGATGCAGCAAAAGCAGTTCTAAGAGGGAAGTTTATAGCAATACAATCCTACCTCAAGAAACAAGAAAAATCTCATATAAACAACCTAAACTTACACCTAAAGTGATTAGAGAAAGAAGAACCAAAAAAACTCAAAATTAACAGAAGGAAAGAAATCATAAAGATCAGATCAGAAATAAATGAAAAAGAAATGAAGTAAATGATAGCAAAGATCAATAAACTAAAACCTGGTTCTTTGAGAAGATAAACAAAATTGACAAATATGTTTTAAAAGAAACGTGTGACAATATAACTAGACAAGATAGTTATCAAAGGCACAAAGTTTAAATGAGATAAATGATATTATGAATGTTTTACTACGTGTTGAAACCCTAGATTTCCAAACATTATTGTTTTATTTGTTTCTCTAAATCCTCCCTCAATCTTATCTACCTAAACTAATCTATAATGAGAAGATGACATTTAAAATTTGGGAGGGTTTATCAAAGTCTAGTGATCATAGCTACTTTGCTTTTTCTATTCATTTCTCTTATTAGGTGTGTAAAATTCGACTTTTAAATTGTTGCTTTCTTGATTGATTATAACTCTTAGCAATCTCAAATTTTCCTCTTTTACCTTCCAAATTTAAATATATTCTGTATGGCAGGGTCTCTGTTAGGAAAAGATAACTATTACAATTCAAATAACTCCATGTACCCTCCAAATTAGAGTATTTCCAAAAAGGAATACCAGTAAATTTACTAACATCCCAAATCTACAACATGAGTAACAGATAATGGAAACCATGTGCTTTCATTTTATATATACATTAGGAAATAAACATCAAAGACTAACAAGTTTGGTTCCACATAAGAATTTCACAACAAAACAGAGAGGCAAGCATAGTGTCAAAGAAAGGAGAATGTGGTTATACTGAAGAACATAAATACCATCAACTAAAGTCACTTCTGGATGGAGAGGATTCTATTTTGAGAGAAGAAATACTCAGAATAATTCCAGGGCCTCCTGGGTCAGAGCACTAGCTACAACAGAATTGAAAGGAAGGGACGTGGGAAGTGTAAAAAAACAAAAAGTAATAGTCTTATGGAAGAACTGTTTCAGGATTAGATGAAAGTATCAATGACAGGTTTCCAACAAAGCCTTGGTGATTTAAGAGAAAAAAGACACCAGCAAAGTATAGTTCACTTCTGAACTATAAAGAAAAGAAAGAATACA
Source organism: Monodon monoceros (assembly GCF_005190385.1). Classification (NCBI taxonomy): domain Eukaryota; kingdom Metazoa; phylum Chordata; class Mammalia; order Artiodactyla; family Monodontidae; genus Monodon; species Monodon monoceros. The sequence goes on from NW_021703767.1 coordinate 36,845,621, forward strand.
TAAAGGGCATGCCTTATTTTTAAAACTTCACTTTACTTTTAAGCACTTTTAAGTGAGCTTTAAATCTAGGAAACCTAGTAAGACATCTACCTCATCTACCACAGGTTTGGCTGCTTCTGTTATTCTAGGAAAAGCAAGCAAAAAAGTAATTATCAATAATTTTTACCTGTTATTTTTAACAAATGACTCTATATACCTGAGAGATTAAGGAAAATGCTTTGACAAAAGATTGCTGATGATCACTGACTATATTTAATGACTACCTGAGACAAACAAAGGTGGAGAAAATGTGGAAGGATAACATGTAAATGTTGCAGGGTCTGTCTGAATAGAAATATCACAACTTAGAAAACATGGGAGAAAAAATAGGAAAAAGAATAAGAAGAGTCAAATAGGTATTGATTATCATATACACAATAGATTAAAGTAAAGAAATATCATTTATAACTACAAACCAAATGTGAGAAAAAAAGGGGAAAAAAGGGAGACTAAGGGAATTATATGAAGTTGTTACCAGAACCTCACTAAGTATCTAAAGAAAAGCAAAACTGAAACATATGTTTAAAAACAGAAGAAATTTTAAACATTAAGGAAAATTGAATATTTACTAGGACACATTTTGATTTAACATAGAGTAACTCATCTAAAGGGAAAAAAAATTGCAGATTGTTTAACAAAGCAAACACAATTTATCATGTAAATAAAAGACACGCCCTAAAAAGTATTTCTAAAGGTCAAAAATAAAGGGAGGGGAGAAAATACTTGACACAACTCAATTCATGTTAGTGGAAAATTCATAGCCTTAAGTATATCAGCTAAAGAAATGGGTAAAGTATATCAGCTAAAGGAAAAGATAAGTAAGTATCTAAGAGTATGGGTTTTTAAGGCATAAAAATTAAGATAGTAGAAAGAAGGAAGTAATTATAAAGGCACAAATCAGTGAGTTACAAACAGGAAAAAATAGACTAATAAATAAATTGCAAAGCTTCATCTTTAAAAAAAAAAACTAAGCAAAACAGATTAACCATTACTTAAATTAATGCATATAAAAGGAAATAATTACAATATACTAAATAAAAATGACAAAGAGGAAATGACCAATTAAGTTTAGATAGAGGGTATTTAAAAATATCATGAGAGGCTACTTTGAATAATTCCATCCAAATAATTTTAGAAAGATATATAAAATGAATGGTTTTCTAGGAAAATATAATTTACAAAAGTTTCACCACAATTAAGATGAAAGACTTAAGCTAACCAATTTCCAAAGGAAAAAAATTGAACAAATCACAGTACCAGAGTTACTGCACTCAACACATAAAAAGTATCAGTGGACTTTTATCACATCTTCAAAGAACAGATAATCCCAATGATGCTTAAATTGATCCATAACATATAGAATGAAAACTTCCAATATTTTATGAAGTATAGCTTTCTCAGTTCTCTTCCCTAAAGAAAATAAGCAGGACACTGTCAGCACCTAACCTGGTTTTGTGGAATCCGGAGGAGGCATACAATGCTAAGATTCTCCCCCAAGAAGGAAGTGGAGTGGGGAGTGGGTCCATCCATAGAAAAGTTCTGAGAGACTCCTAGAATCTATAGTCTGGCTGACTGGTGAAGGTCTGTCTCTTTTGAAACCTGTCTGTAAGGACTGAAGGAGGTGACTTCTTCTTTGAATGCAAGACAACAAAACAAGACTTCAGGAAACACAATCAAGGAACCATGATACCATCAAAGGAACACAATTATTGTCCAGTAACTGACCCCAAAGTAATGGAGATCTACAAATTGCCTGACAAATAATTTTTTTTTTTAATTTTAAGAAGCTCAGCAAGCAATGAGAGAACACTGATGGACAACTCAATGAAATCAAGAAAATGATACACTAACAAAATGAGACATTCAACAAAGAGATAATACCTTAGTCCATTCAAGTTATTTTCATTGGTGTGTAGGTGTTTTTTTTATTGTTTTTCTGGAGGAGGTGAGTGCTGGGACCTCCTAGCTTATCATCTTGCTGACATCCAGTCTCTAATTCATTCTATGAAGCCATTTTACCCAGAAACCAAAAGCAGGTAAAAATACCACATAACATGAAACGTACAGACCAATATCTCTTATGAAAATAGATGCAAAAATCCTCAACAAAATACTAGCCAACTAAATTCACCAACACATAAAAAGGATTATACATGATAACCAGTGGGATTAATTGCATGATTGCAAGGTTAGTTTAACCTCCAAAAATCAATTAGTGTAATACAAAATACTAATATAACAAAGACAAAAAACACATAATCTTCTCAATAGCTGTCAAAACACATTTTACAAAATCCAACTCTATTTCATGATAAAAAATTCTCAACAGACTAGGAATAGAAGTGAATTTCTTCAACCTGATAAAGTACAGTTATAAAAAATCATACAACTATCATCATATTTAATGATCAAAAACTGAATACTTTCTTCTAAGGTCAGGAAAAATCTAAGTGACTCTTACCACTACTGTTAAACAATTAAAATTGTACTGGATATTCTAACCAGTGTTATTGGGCAAGAAAAAGAAACAAAAGCATCCAGGTTGGACTAAAAGAAGTAAAACTATCTTAATTTGCACAGAATGTGATCTTTTATATAGAAAATTCTCAGGAATTCATTAAAAACTATTCTAATTATTAAACTAGCTAATCAAATTTGCATGATTTAAGATTCAAATGAATTGTAATCTATAAGCAAGCAAAGAAAAATCTGAAGGATTTAAGAAATCAATTCCATCTAAAATAGCAAAAGACAATATCGTTAAGATGGCAATATGTTCCAAATTGATATATAGAGCCAACATAATGCCTATTAAAATCCCAGCTTTTTTTTGAAGAAAATAATAAGCTAATTCCAAAATTCATATGGAGTTGTAAAGAACCCAGGATAGGCATAATAATCTAGATAAAGAAGAGCAATGTTAAAGGATTCACAATTTCCTATTTCAAACTTTACTACAAAGCTGTGATCAACACAGTATGAGAGGCACCTAAAGACAGACATGTAGATAAATGGAATGAAATTGAGAGCCCAGAAATTAACTTTGATAAATGGTCAACTGATTTTTGACAAGGGTGGCAAGACAGTTCAATAAGAAAATAACAGTCTTTTCAACAAATGATGCATGGACAACTGGATACATATGTGCAAAACAATAAAGTTGGATACCCAAAACACACTAATATATATAAAAATTAATTCCAAGTGTATCCTCATTCTAATATTAAAAGGTGAATACATAAAACTCCTAGGAAAAGAAATAGGAGTAAATCTCTGTGTCCTTGGATTAGGGAATATTTTCTTATATATCATACCCCAGAGCACAAATGACTTCGGGAAAAACAGATAATTGGATTTCACTAAAATTTAAAAAGCAAAGATACTATCAAGAAAGTAAAAAGAGGGCTTTCCTGGTGGCACAGTGGTTAAGAATCCACCTGCCAATGCAGGGGACACAGGTTCGAGCCCTGGTCCGGGAAGATCCTACGTGCCACGGAGCGGCTGGGCTCATGTGCCACAATTGCTGGGCCTGTGCTATGGAGCCCGTGAGCCACAACTAGAGCCCACATGCTTGGAGCCCATACTCTGCAGTGAGAGAAGCCACCGCAGTGAGAGAAGCCACCACAATAAGAAGCCGGCACATCGCAACGAAGAGAAGTCCCTGTTCACCGCAACTAGAGAAAGCCCACATGCAACAACAAAGACCAAACACAGCCAAAAATAAATAAAGAAATAATTTTAAAAAAAAATTAAAGAAAATTAAAAAAATTTAAAGAAAGCAAAAAGATAATGCACAAAATGAGAAAAAAAATTTGCAAATAGTATATCAAATAAGGAACTTGTGTCTAGAGCATATAAATAAATAATTTTTTAATGCTGTTCAATTTAGCTTTACTAAAAGTGAGATGCCCTGGTATCAAGTCCCCTCTGATGTGATTCAACACAAAGTGCTTAGCATCATCTATGAAGTTCTGTAATCAGAAATGTTTACCCTGTATCCACTCAGTCCTTTAGATTACACCACACTGACTTCCAGACTACAGGAAATATAGGGAATATAGAAAGATGTTAAATAATACTGTGAGAAAATAATCATACAAATAGAGAACATGTGCCATTTTTCAATCAATTAAACCAGCTGTGTCTCTTTATTTCAATGTTAGTTTTTAGAAAAGTGAGGTTAATAAAATGTAGGAACAAGTGTAATAAGTGAACGTGTTTGAAGACATATAATTGATATATCACAGTGGTACATTTGGGGACATTTAAGATGTTCATGATATGAAATAATTTTAAGAAATAAGTCTTAAGTTGTTTTAGATTTGATAATGTGAATGTAGGATAATATACTCTTTAAAAATAGATGCATACTTAGTGGTGAAGTATTAAGATTTTTTCAAATTGTTTTCAAACAAATTTCAAATAAACAGCAATACTTACATATGTGATTGCTATACTGTTCATCTTTGTATATATATATATGTATATTTATATTTAAAACTGTAGACATAAATCGATAAAGCAGACATGGCAAATGTTAATATATTATTAAATATAAAATTACATATGTTATATTGAATCTTTAATTTTAAAATTTTGCATAAAAATATTTTTGAGAAAATATTGACAATTCATTAAGTCATAATGACAGCTCCATGATTTTTAAAGTAGAAATGAAATAGAATATATCATTTAGTTTTACTTCAATAAAATTAATATTAACCATAAAAGCAGTTGAAATATTTTTATTAATTAAAACACAACTTTCATAGAAAAGATGATATCAAAGCAGAACTTGAAAAGTTTTATAAATTTTCCCAAAGTATGAATATTCAATGGAAATATTTCCTGCTCTAAGGGTAAACAGATGAAGAGAATGCATGGTTACATAAAGAACTAGAAAGATTAATTTCATTGTATTGTCTGACCAGTTGGTACTAAATAACTTGTGCAAGATTATTGCCACTTGCCTTTTCTTTTCACTCTTGTTGTTCTACTGTCTTTATTACAGACCCTATCAACTTTTCTGAAAAATATAATATGCAATTATTAAATCATATTTTCTTTCTTTAAAGACTTAATTAACTTCTGTTTAAAAAGAGACAGACTGATTTAAGAACTTTACTCATGCTGCTTATTAGAAGTAAGTTTAAAATAATGTGATTAAAAAAAAGTTTGGGAATTGTTATGGACTGAAATCTGTATTCCCCCAAAATTCATATGTTGAAGCCCTAACCCCCTCCTCTGCCAACCAACTGTGATGGTATTTGGAGATAGGGCCTTTAGAAGATAATCAAAGTTAGGTTAGGTGAAAAAGGTAGAGCCTTCATGATGGGATTAGTGGCTTTATAAGAAGTGAAAAAGAGAGAGATCTCTTTCCCTCTGCTTGAAAGCCCCAAGAAAAGCCAATGAGGACTTGTTGAAAGGTCAATTTCTCTGTAAGCCAGTGAGAAGGCTCTCACCAGAAACCAAATCTGCCAGCCTCCAGAACTATGAGGAAAAAGTTTCTGTTGTTTAAGCCACTCAGTTGATGGTATTTTATTATGGCAGCCTGATCTAACTAATACAGAACCAAGAACTGGAAAAATATATACTAGACAAGAAGAAATTTATGATTAATACTACAAATAGGACAAAAAATGTCAATTAGATAATGATAAATGGTAAACATACAAACATCATCAAACTCTACAGCAACTAATTACATAAAGACACATTTATTAAAAATGCAAGGAGAATTTTGTATGAATAAAATTATGGCAGGGAGTATAATTTATCTCTTTAATATTAAGAAATACTTAGTAGACTGTGAGGTTATAGAGTAATTTAGTTACAGAAACTCAGTTTAGTCATATATATTTAGAAATTTTCTTTAAAGAATTAAAGGATGTAACTTTTGTTTTCATATCCATAGGATAAATGCAAAAATAATCTCTAAACTTTGCCACAGGAAATCTTAAAATTTCAAGGAAATAGAAATTTGTCTCATACCTTAAAATTTTAGAATATATAATAAATTAATAAGTGATATTATAAATAAATCACATAAAGACTGATAAATCTGATATCTGGTTCTTTGAAGATGATATAAAAGAAAGAAAGAGTAAAGATTAAGGACACCTCTGAAACTTGCTCAAGGGAAAAGAAGAGAGACAGAATAGTAACTAGAGAGGGAATAAAAATGTGCAACCAGTAGAAATTAGAACAGCAGAAGAATGCTATATACAACTCTCCAGTGATACTTATTCTTGTGTAATAAATTAACCCAAACTTAGTAACTCAAAACAACATTTATTATCGCAGTTTCAGTGCCCCAGGAATCCAGGTGTTACTTCACTGTGTTCTCTGGCTCAGGGTCTTTAGCAGCCTGCAGTGAAGGCTTCACCTAGGGCTGAGATTATCTCAGGTTTCAATGGACAATGGCTTACTTCCATGCTCAATCACTTGTTAGGATACAGATCCTCCCACATTGGAATGTGGGCCTTAGTTCCTTGCTGGTTGTCAATCAATGGTCTTCCTCAGTTTCTTACCATGTGGGACTCTCCATGGGGCAGCTCACAACATGGAAGCTTGCTTCATTAGAATAAACAAGCAAGAACAGCCAGAAAGGGAGAGTAGGCGAACAAGACTGAAGACTCATTCATTTTATAACCTAATATCCAAAGTGACATCCAATAACTTTTGTCTTATTCTACTATTTAGAAGCAAGTCCTTAGGTCTTGCTCACACTCAAGGGGAAGTGATTATACAAGAATGTGAATAGCAGGAGGTAGGAATCATTAGGAGTCATTTTTAGATGGTGCCTGCTACAAGTGACAAATTCAAAAACCCAATTTTAGAAATTTGTTATTTCTTAACAAAATACAAGCTTTCAGAGCATATACAAGTATGAAACATATAGAACAATTAATATAGAAAACATTTCAAATACCGTTAAATGAATATTGTTGGACCAGAGTTTCATGGTTAATTCCTTTTAACTTAAAAGAGGCCAATAGTTCAATTATTTAAATTATCCAGATTTTGGAAAGAAATTTAAATAAAATACTAGACTTTCCTAATTGTATCTAATAAAGTTAAAGAGGCTTATTATATAATTTGATTTTATTTCCTTTATTTTCCCTGCTACTCTTGATTATTATTTTTCTTAGACATTTGTTTAGTTGTTTCTTTTCTTCCCACTCCCATGTAAAGTAAGATCCATGTTATTTGAAACCTTTTCTGTGTGTTCACTACTATATCTCCAATAGCTAGAATAGTGCCTGGAATATAATGTGTTTTTAATAATTGACTATATTATTAATTCTAAAAATTCAAAGATGTATTATGATTTTATTACTGTTAAAATTGCATGTGTGGGACTTTCCTGGTGATGCAGTGGTTAAGAATCCATCTGCTAATGCAGTGGACACAGGTTCAACCTCTGGTCAGGGAAGATCCCACATGCTGCAGAGCAATTAAGCCCGTGCACCACAACTACTGAGCCTGCACTCTAGAGCCCATGAGCCACAACTACTGAGCCCACATGCTGCAACTACTGAAGCCTGCACACCTAGAGCCCATGCTCCGCAACAAGAGAAGCCACTGCAATGAAAAGCCTGGGCACCTTAATGAAGAGTAGCCCCCAATCGCCGCAACTAGAGAAAACCTGTGTGCAACAACAAAGACCCAACGCAGCCAAAAATAAATAAAATTTAAATAAATAAATAAATATTTTAAAAATTGCACGTGTGTCAGAGATAGGCATATGAATCAATTATCTACAGTTTGCAGTAGGCATGTTTGGGAAAAGAAGTAAAATACTGTGCATTAAATGGGGAATAGTAACCATCTCTATACCGTAAATCATTAAACTTTTTATAAGACTGTGTTGCTCTGGACATTTTATAAATAATAATTGGTTAAAGGGGTAAAAGATAAATATCTCACCAGATGCTATTGGAGATTTGATAGAGAAGGAGGACTAAAAGGTAGATTTTTCTGTGGGCAAAGTCAAGGAATATGAAACTACATAATTTATTATTATTGTTATTGTTATTATCTCAGCTAAATGTATGCTTCTTTATATCTGTATATTTTAAAACACTAAGGCTAATTTACCACATTACATGGGTCAAAAGATAAATGTAATTTAAAATATTTCACCTATTTTAGTGTTCCAAAATTACTGCATACAATTTTTTTATAATGAAAAGTAAGAGTATATGCATTTTGTTCAGCTTTCCTTTTGGATTCCCCTAGCCATTCCTATTCTATCAGCAAAACCACCATGGTAGGCAAAATTTTGAAATGACTCCCAACATTCTTCTCTCTTGATGTAGACAACTTGTATTATTTTCACCCTTTGAATGGTGGGCAGAATTGAAGGGATTTTTACAGATACAATTAAAATCCTAAATCAGTTGACTATGAGTTAGTTAGAAGGAGAGTATCCTGGATAGGCTTGATTAAATAAGGTGATTCCTTAAAAGGAACTAAATCCTTCCTGAGGCAAGACATTTGAAATGTCTTGAGAGGGCCTATGGAGAGGGCCATATGGCAAAGGTCTGAGTGTGATGTCTAGGAATTTAGAGAGGTCCCCTGCTCACTATTAAAAAAATGGGAATGTCAGTTATCTAACTGCAAGAAAATAAATTTCTGCCAACAACATGTGGGAGCTTGGAAGTAAATTTTCTCTAGTCAAAACTCTAGTTGAGGACGTACTCAGCCAACACTTTGATTCCAGCCTTGTCAAATCCTAAATAGAGGACCTAGCTAAAATGTGCTGGACTCCTGACCCATGGAAAATATGAGATGAGAAATCTCATCTATCCCAAGGTTCTGTCTTGGTTTCAATCATGGATATGTTTGGGCTAAACTAGTTTTCTATAATTTTCACTCTGGTTATGGTAAGATTCCAGCAGATACACTAGTAAACAGAATAGTACCTGATCATCATAAATCATAAGTTTCAGTGTTGCCTTCTGGTACATTTGCAGGAAAGAGTATTGCATAGACATTTAAGAATTAATTTAATTAGTAAGAAGAAAAATTGTTAGGTTGGTATTTCCTATGATAACTTTTATCAATATGTTTTACACTTGAGTTTTTTCAATTCTAAGGAAAATATTGAATCACACATGGTAATAAGCAAATAAAATGGGTGAGATAATTTTGGTCTCAAAAAAATAATGAGACAATATTAAAGAGCATATATACCCCAAGGGAATAATCGAAATAAGTCTATATGCTTCATAATTTGTTTACTTTCTTTAACTAATTTTGACATCTTAGTAGACAGTTTCATCATTAAATCATAAATACTTATAAAGATAATACTCAAGAACTAAGGTTATTAGGAAACATTATCCTTACTAAGAATACAAGTCATTTTATGCCCCATTTATTATTCCCTCCTTAGTAATTCTACACATAAGTTTGTAGTCACATAAATTAAAATAAAAACATGAAATAAAGTTCCTAATAGATGATAAATATGTTAATCTGACACAATGCTATACAATATTTTCTACAATCATATACAAAACCAATGTAAAATGGTATTTCAGACCTTTCAAAAGAAAAGTATTATAATGCTTTAAAAGCTAGTACTACCAAAGTTCAGAATTAAGGCACATAAAATAATATTATCTACTCAACAAATGCCATTAGTAATTTTGTCATGAAGTCATAAAATTTTATCTAATGTTCCCAGTTTTATGCCTTACGCCTACATACCTGTAAATGTGACATGATACTAGAATGGATCACAGTTATATAACTTACTAACCCTTCAAGGTTGCTAACAAACTGTCAATGAAAACAGTGTAGCAAACCAGAATAGAAGATGTAAAGAGGTATAGTTACACTGTTTCAAATTCGGAGGAAGGCCCAGCCAGTAGTCTGAGCATGGTAGTTAGGCAGTAACTCCATGCACCACAGGGGGGACAAAGGAAAGCAGTTACCATTTTGAGGTCCAAAGATGACACCATACGGTCTTTGAGGAGCATGAGCAGGCAGCAGAATGTTAGCAAAGGGAATGTTTTCTGAGGAAAAAAAACTGACCATCTGTCCTTGTGAAGAAAAACAAAAAGTAGATGTCAGTTTGCTTAAAAAGAATGGCCAAAAGTTCATATTGGAAACAAAATAAAAGCTCACTTATCAAAATCAGAACTCTACCTCAGTTAGATTAGTTAGAAGAGTGCCTGCTATTAAATTCCACAGTGTTTCCAAAGATGAAAAATAGGACTAAAAGCTAAAATTAGGCTTTACCACAGGTGTGGTCAAATAGCACCCTTAAAGAGCAATTGGACAAAGTTAAAGTACCAGACAAGGCCTGAATAGTAAGAAATATTTCAATGTATTTGTTTTGTTAAATGAAATTGTAATTGCTTGGACCAAAATTGATAGCACTATTGCTTATTAAATTCTTTTTTAAAGATTTGTATATTATCAGGAAATGATTTAAGGTGAAATAGTAAATCAGTTTATTTAAATTAAAGACAATGAGACTATAACACACAATGAATTTTTTAGATTTGATTGCCTTAAAAATCTTTTGGAAATCTTTAATCTAGAAATTATCCAAAGAACTGTTTACAAAGAGTACGTGTTTAAAAAAAATTTAGAGGTTGTCATTTTTATGATAAGAGAAATCATTGAGATTGTGATTTTCAATTATTTATGAGACTTTAGTTTGGTATTGGCTGTAAATCATCTGACTTTTTAAAATTCAAGTAAAATTAAATATTAGCCTGGATTTTTCTCTTAAGTTCAGAGTCCACTAAATAAACTTTTTTTTATGGTGATCCGGCACTTTATTTGTAGATTGTCTATTCACATGGCTTCTACACACTTGGCAATTCAATACAAAATTTTGAGAACATGTAAAAGCCATACTTGACATATTATATATTTGGAGCTCACTATATAGTTTTTGAAGTGATCAAAATATTTTCCATAACTGCTCTCAACTGAAATCTCAAAATTAATTATCTTAATATATGTTAAATTAATTAAATGTTGTACTTAAGAAGCTAAGAATGTTTCATTTTGTTTACATTGCTATCTGTTCTAATTATATATCCAAGGCCCCTGGACATTATCCAAAAGTGTAGCTATTGTTGACCTAAAAAAATTGCTAGCTGAATTCTTTTACAAATTAAACAAGTAATTGAAATACTATAAAAACCAATTAAATATAAGCAATCACTAAACAACAGCAACAACAAAAAATAGAGTGCTCTTTCAGAGTAGAAACAAAAAAAAAACCATAAAAAACTGGTAAATGAACCTGGGCTTTTCATCAAGGAAACCAATTTCTCTGAAATTGTCTTTAATGAAAAATCTCATATTCATGTATATTTTTCATAGCAAAGGTAGAAAAAGGGAGAAATTAGTAACCTGTATTTTCTTAATTCTGTATTTTTAGTTTCAAAGTTTAAGTCTCACACTGTTATAAAACCCACACATCCCTTGGGCTCTTGATATCCAATTTAAATATCTTGAGGTAAAATTTTGAAGGAACTGTATCTTGAAATAAATGACTAGTCTTCACCATATGAATTTCCCTGTGTTCTTGATGATCACGCTCATTTTCTGACCACCTGTTTATCCCATCACATTAATTGAGGACATTGGCATCTGTCCCTTCCCTTCTTCATTTTAAGTTTTGCCAGCTTTCTGTGGGATTATATTTTCCATGAGAATAAACTTTATTAGCATTTATTATTTTTAAAGTCATCTCTCTATTTGTGAGCAATTAACAGGAAGTGAAAATCTTGTTCATCCTCACTCTGCCATCATCTCTGTGTGTTAATCAGGATTCAATCAGAAGATAGAAACCACACATTAATTTGAAGAGTTTAACATACAAAATTATTAACTATAATAAGGGATTAGAGTAATGAGAATTGGTTAGGAAGAATTAAAGAGAACTCTAGAGAACATAAGAGTAACATATTTAAGTGTAGCTACTACCTCTAGAAATGAGATAGAGCACCCACAGAAGACCACACAGGGCTAGATCAAGACCTTGTTGGAAAAGCACAGCCCAGGATACTGTGTGGCAGAGAAGTCACTGGAGTGCCTCTGTCAGAAACTGCTGGAAAAGTGTCATCCAGAACTGGCTAATGAAAGCTCCTCTCAGGGAGATGTATCATCAGAAGGACTCCACTAGGAAACCAGGAAAAGAGAAGTTGCCTTGGGTTTTATTACCAAAATGGCAGTGGGATACACTAATTATTTAGGTTATTGAAATGCTTTGGAAATAAAGATGTTGAAAAACTAAAGGGGACAGAATATGTGATAAACTTGGGTGTATCATGAAATACCAAAAGAGCCAATAGAGAGCAATATAATCTTATTGCCTATACAACCTTAAAATAAGTAATCAATTTTTCTAACCAATCAACAAACCAGTCATTTCAGCATTGCAAACCAATATTTTTTAATTATTCATGCAATTCCATCAAAATGATCAAATAAGTATAGCCTCTAAACAAAACATAAAGATGACTTTTTAAAAATTGGTGATTATGTAACAAGATATAAAGACTTCAGAAGACATCATTCCTCTTTAAGTTTAAAAGTCCAAAAGTAGGAAAAAAATAGGATTGACTTTCTACAACTTCCACTTTTTTTTTTTATTCTTTGGTTCTAGTTTAAAGTATATTGTTTCATAGCTTCAACATATTCGACCCTAGCTTCAATGTGGGAGTTGGTGAGATGAGAAACTTCAAACTGTGATTTTGAAACCCCCAGTTCAAATGCTCTGGGGTGATACTGTGAAGAGACTATTCCTTAAAATAAATGATTTGATCTTCAATTGAGAAAAGTGTTAACTTCCTGGAAACTTTCCAGTTTGCTGTTCTGAAGAACTCAATTTAGCAATTTCATCAACTTTCACTTATTCATACTATTGGAGAAAAACATTGGTATGAATAATCTAAAAGTGCAGTTAATTTTAAAAGAATTTATATGAAGTAATTTTCTGTAGTAGATTTAACTTCCTAGTTGTGTTGAACATAAGATAATAATAAAATTAGTTTCTCTTCCTCAGGGCATAATAATTGGTAGCTTAGTAAAATAATGTGTGATAAAGAAAGGCCAGGCACTTTTGTTAGTTAACATGAAAAATTCCTTAAGCAGTACAACCATATGTGGAGAGTTAGTTGAAAATTGTTGATAATAAAGAAATCTTACTGTGTGTTATAAACTGGAGAATCAATATAACTGGCCCCACATTGTGAGATGCCAGCTGAACCTCATGCATATGCACATTAGTGAGGTGAATATACTTTACCAGATTACATTTCTATGAATCCATGGATTTAAAAGCACATTGTCAGTTATAAAGCATTATATAAATATATACTGCATTGGAACTTGTCATAATGTGGTATACAGATTCTTCTAAATTTCCATTAATAAACACATGAAAAGTGTCATTTAAAAATGTTAATGCTTTCCCATATTTTTCCCTTTCTTATTTCCCATTTAACCAGGTACCAGGTTCTGTGATTCCTTATCTCAAACAATAATCCTAGAAGATAGGTTTCCAAAAGCCTAAGCCTACCAGAAAAGAGGAAGGCAAAAAATCATTTTCTATAAATTAAGAAGAAAAACACCTTGGCTGCAGCATAGAAGAGAGGATGATAACATAGTTTTGCAAAGCTTTAGGAAAAATGAGTCATATGAAGAGGGCATTGATCAGATTCTTGTTTATGACATATAATAACAAACATAGTCTGATAAGAGAAATAAACCTAGAGTAAATACAACAGCTAAAGGGAAATGTGGATTCTGGTAACAAATAACAGCAATAAATGCAACAACTTGAGAAATCTGTAGAGAGACTGAAGTCTCTGGAAAGTCAGTATATGTAGGAGACTGGTGGCTGCAGACCTTGACTAAGAGAAGCGAAAAGATAATACTTTCAAAGAAACATTTTAAATTCCACTGTACGTTTAGTTATCGACTCTTTATATTAGCAATCTGAGGCAACGTGGTAACATAAGGGCAGGATCAATGCCATATGTAAGAGTGAAATTGATGCAATCTTACATGGCCTGACCAGTCATGCACAGACATTTATTTTCTACCTCCTCTTCCTGGACCACAGATTTTGCTAACTGCCTCCTCCTAATGTTTCTCAGAGTCATGGTCATGAATATATGAAAACTTAATGCATGATAAAGATGGCATCAAAAATGCATGTAGAAAGAACAGATTGTTTATTAGATAGTGTGGGGAAAATTGGCTCATTACATGGAAAAAATAAACTTGGATCTCTACCTAACTCCACATAGAAAGGTGGACTCCAGATGGTTTAAAAACTTTATGAAAAGTAAAACTATACAGTCAACAAACAAAACTGTTAAAGACTATCATTGTTACTAAAATAATATGAAGAATTTCTCAAACAAGAGTTTGAAAGCACTAACCATGAAGGAAAACAAACAAACAAAAGATGAAAGAGTGATGATGTTAAATAAAGATAATATAAAAATATAAAATATGAAAGAATGCATAAAACTGTAAAGAATTAATAGTTACCATATAGAGATTATACTAAAATATACTGATAACTGTTAAATCAACTATAAATGATAGCAATCCAAATAGAAAAATGAGCCAAGGAGATGAATAGGCAAAGCACAAAAGAGGAAACTCATAAACTAAGCAGGATATGAAGATCTTTTATAATTCATTAGTAGTCACATAAATGGAAATAAAAATAATTAGGTATCATATTAAACCTAACAAATTGGACAATGGTGAGTCTTGCTGGGATATGGGGAAGTAGAGCTCCTGGTGACTTGGTGTAGCTATTCATAAGAGTTGTCTGTCTCTTGGTCAAATTAAGTGCACACACAAACAGTGACCCAGGAATTATATATAGGAGATATTCTCATATAAGTCTACTGAAGAATACAAAAACTTGTACAACCTATTGTCTATCATTGAAAGAATAACTGAAATGTGATACAGGTATATCACAGAGTAGTATCAATTGAAACAGCTAGCCAGTTATATATGCATAACAACATGGATTAATCTTAACAAGGTAGTCATGAGGAAATAAAGCATAAGAAATAGAATAAAATAATAGAAGTTGTGGTTCCTCTTCCTCTCTCCTCAGAAGACTGAGGGAATCTTTCTCCAATATTTATTGTGGGAAACTGGTCAAGCTCCCAAAGTGAGAAAATGGATTAGATGAAGGTTGAGAACAAAGAAGTAAACAGGAGGCTATTGCAATAATTGAGTTCTGGAGCCTAGCAAGTCCCAGATCAAATAGCTGGTCTATATTCAGTGTCTCGACCAAGATGTTGGAATTGGAAGATGCTGAGCTCACCTTCTCCCATGGGTACACCAAAATTACAGCTATTTACAGAGGAACTATTAATGAAAACAGAAAAAAGAGAAAAACAGAAGACTAACAGAAAAGATCTTCTACAACAAAAGATATAAAGAAGGGACCACAAAGAGATGAGTGTGGGGACTGGAGGTGTGGTATAGTCAAGACAAATACACCTGGGTGTGTGAAACAAAATTAGGAGGGTAACTATAATGGCAGAGTTTCCCCCCAAGGAATGAATGGTTTGAGCCCTACATTGGGCACCCCTAGCCTGGGGGTCCTGCACTGAGAAGTGAACCCCCCAGAACATTTGGCTTTGAAAGCCAGTGAGATTTACTTTTGGGAGAGCCAGAGAGCTGTGACAAATAGACACTCCACTAGAGCTGGGAAAAATAACAAACCTACCAGATACATAGGAATAAAAACAGAATATTAGGCAAAATGAGGTGACAGAAGAATATGATCCAATCAAAGGAACGAGATAAAAATCCTAGAAGAAGAGCTAAGTGAAGTGTAGATAGGCAATCTACCTGATTAAAAGATCAAGGTGATGTTTGTAAAGATATTCAAAGAACTTGGGAGAAGATCAGAAGAACAGAGTGAGAACTTAGATGTTTTTAACAAAGAATTAGACAAAATAAAGAAAAAACAAACAGATGAAGAATACAATAAATGAAATGAAAAATACACTAGAAGGAATCAAAAGTAGATTCGATGATACAGAGGAACAGGTCAGTGAGCTGGATGACAGAATAGTAGAAATCACTAAAGCTAAAGGGAAAAAAGAAATGAGGACAGCTTAAGAGACTTCTGGAACAATATCAAGCATACTAATATTCACATTATAGGGGTCCCAGAAGGAGAACTGACAGAGAAAGGATCAGAGGACCTATTTGAAGACATAATCGCTGAAAACTTCCCTAATCTGGGAAAGGAGATCAACATCAGATCTAGAAAGCAGAGAAAGAGTCCCAAACAGGTTCAGTCCAAAGAGGACCACACCGAGACACATTGTAATTAAAATGGCAAAAATTAAAGACAAAGAATATTAAGAGCAGCAAGAGGAAAGCAATAATTTATGTACAAGGGAATTCCCATAAGGCTATCAGCTTACTTTTCAGGAGAAATTCTGCAGGCCAGAAGGGAGTAGCACAATATATTAAAAGTGATGAAAGGGAAAAACCTACAACAAAGAATACTATACCAGCAAATCATTCAGATTTGATGGAGAGATCAAAATTTTATAGATAAGCAAAAGCTAAAAGAGTTTAGAACCACCAAATCATCTTTACAACAAACGTTAAAGGAATTTCCCTAGGCAAAATAGAAAAAGCCACAACTAGAAGCAAGAAAATTACAAAAGGAAAAAAGCTTATTGGTAAAGGCAATTTCCTTATGTATTGAGGTGCTCCTATGTTGGGTGAACAAACATTTACAATTGTTATATCTTCTGTTTGGATTGATCCCTTGATCATTAGGTAGTGTCCTTCCTTTTCTCTTACAACATTCTTTATTTTAAAATCTATTTTATCTATCTGATATGAGTATCCCTACACCAGCTTTCTTTATAGTTCCATTTGCATGGAATATCTTTTTTCAACCCCTCACTTTCAGTCTGTATGTGTCCCTAGGTCTGAAGTGGGTCTCTTGTAGATAGCATATATACACGTCTTTTTTATTCATCCATTCAGCCAGTCTGTGTCTTTTGGTTGGAGCATTTAATCCCTTTACATTTAAGGTAATTATCAATATGTATGTTCATATTACCATTTTCTTAATTGTTTTGGGTTTTCTTTTGTAGGTCTTTTCCTTGTCTTGTGTTTCCTGCCTAGAGAAGTTCCTATAGCATATGTTGTAAAGCTGGAATTCTCTTAACTTTTGCTTTTCTGTAAAGGTTTTAACTTCTCCGTCAAAACTGAATGAGATCTTTACTGGGTAGAGTAATCTTGGTTGTAGGTTTTTCCCTTTCATCACTTTAAATATGTCCTGACACTCCTTTCTGGCTTGCAGAGTTTCTGCTGAAAGATCAACTGTTAACCTTATTGGGATTCCATTGTATATTATTTGTTGCTTTTAATATTTTTTCTTTGTATTTAATTTTTGATAGTTTGATCAATGTGCATCTTGGCGTGTTTCTCCTTGGATTTATCCTATATGGGACTCTATGTTTTCTGGACTTGATTATTTCCTTTCCCATGTTAGAGAATTTTTCAACTATAATCTCTACAAATATTTTCTCAGACAATTTCATTTTCTCTTCTTCTTCTGGAACCCCATAAGCTGAATATTGGTGCATTTAATGTTGTCCCAGAGGCCTCTGAAACTGTCCTCAGTCCTTTTCATTTTCTTTTTTTTTCTTTATTCTGCTCTGTGACAGATATTTCCACTATTCTATCTTCCATGTCACTTTTCTGTTCTTCAGCCTCAGTTATTCTGCGATTGATTCCTTCTTGAGTATTTTTAATTTCATTTATTGTGTTGTTCATCATTGTTTGTTTGCTCTTTAGTTCTTCTAGGTCATTGTTAAACATTTCTTTGTTTCCTCCATTCTATTTCTGAGATTTTGCATCATCTTTACTATCATTACTCTGAATTCTTTTTCAGGTAGATAGTCTTGTTCCTCTTCAGTTGTTTTGTCTGGTGAGTTTTTACCTTGCTCTTTCATCTGCTGCATATTTCTCTGTCTTCTCAATTTGTTTAACTTACTGCATTTGTGGTCTCCATTTCGCAGGCTGCATGTTCATAGTTTCCATTACTTTTGGTGTCTGCCCCCAGTGGGCGAGGTTGGTTTAGTGGCTTGTGTAAGTTTCCTGGTGGAGGGGACTTGTGCCTGTGTTCTGGTAGGTGGGGTTGTATCTTGTCCTTCTGGTGGCCACGTCCGGTGGTGTGTTTTGGGGTGTCTGTGAACTTAGTATGACTTTAGGCAGTCTCTCTGCTAATGGGTGGGGTTGTGTTCCTGTCTTGCTAGTTGTTTGGTATGTGGTGTCCAGCACTGGAGCTTGCTGGATGTGGAGTGGAGCTGGGTCTTAGTGTTGAGACAGATGGCTTCAGGAGAGCTCTCGTTGACTGATATTATGTGGAGCTGGGAGATCTCTTGTGGTCCAATATCCTGGGTTAAGCTCTCCCACCTTGGAGGCTCAGGCACGATGCCTGCCTGGAGGACCAAGACCCCACCAGCCACATGGCTTGGAAGAAAAGGAAGGAAAAAAAAAACAAAACCCAAAAAATGAACAGATAGCATCTCAAACCAGAAGGTAAAAGCAAAACTAAACAGGCAAAATCTCACAAAGAAACATACACACACACTTATAAAACGAAAAAGATAAAACAAAGAAGCAAAAATAAAAATACACAAAACCCTCCAAAAAACTAAAAAACAAATACAGGACAGAACCTTAGTACAAATAGTAAAAGCAAACCTCAACAGACAAAATCACACAAAGAAACATACACACACACATTCACAAAGAGAAAAAAGGAAAAAAAAAATTTTTTTAAATGAAGAGAGCAACCAAACCAATAAGCATATCCACCAATGATAACAAGCACTAAAAACTAAACTAAAATAAATATAAAACCAAAAACAAATCAGACACAGAAAGCAAACCCCAAGTCTACAGTTGTTCCCAAAGTCCACTGCCTCAATTTTGGGAACATTTGTTGTCTATTCCGGTATTCCACAGATGCAGGGATTATCAATTTGATTGTGGGCATTTAATCCGCTGCTCCTGAGGTTGCACAGAGAAATTTCCCTTTCTCTTCTTTGTTTGCACAGTCTTGGGACTCAGCTTTGGTTTTGGTCACCCTCAGGAATCTGTTCCCTGCCCAGACAGGAGGTGGTTAATGTAGCAGCTGATTAGGACTCTCTCACTCAGGCCAGGGAGAGGGAGGGGTACAGTAGTCATAATTGGGATGTGGGGTGAGCCTGTGGCACCAGAGTCCAGCATGACATTGCAACAGTGAGGTGTCCTGTGTGTTCTCCCAGGGAAGTTGTCCCTGGATCACAGGACCCTGGCAGTGGCAGGCTCCACAGGCTTCCAGGGGGGGTGTCAGTAGTGACCTGCACTTGCACACAGGATTCTTGGTGGCAGCTGCGGCAGTGTTAGTGGTCCATGCCCACCTCTGTGGTCTGAGCTGATAGTTGCAGCTTACACCCAACTCTGGAGGTCCCTTAGGCAGTGCTCTGCTGTCTATGGGTACATGGAACAGGAATCCCCTCTCCTCACACACCCCAAAACAATGGTCTCTTGTCTCTGTAACAGTTCCAGATGTTCTTCTAGACTCCCTCCAGGTTAGCTGTGGCACACTAGCCCCCTTCAGACTGTGTTCACACAGCCAACCCAAGTCCTCTCCTTGGGATCTGAACTCCAAAGCCTGAGTCTCAACTCCCAGCACCCACCTGCATTAGCGGGTGAGCAGACAAGCGTCTCAGGCTGGTGAGTGCTGGTCAGCACCAATCCTCTGTTCAGGAATCTCCCTGCTTTGCCCTCTGCACCTCTGTTGCTGCACTCTCCTCTGTGGCTCTGAAGCTTTCCCCCGCCCACACCCTGTCTCTGTCAGTGAAGAGGTTTCCTAGTGTGTGGAAACATTTCCCCCTACACAGCTCCCTCCCAGAAATGCAGGTCCCATCCCTATTCTTTTGTCTCTGTTTTTTCTTTTGCCCTACCCAGGTACCTGGGGAATTTCTTGCCTTTTGGGAAGTCTGAAGTCTTCTGCCAGCATTCAGTAGGTGTTCTGTAGGGGTTGTTCCACATATAAATGTATTTCTGATGTATTTTCAGGGAGGAAGGTGATCTCCACATCTTACTCCTCCACCATCTTGAAGGTCTCCCCACAAAAGGATACTTTACTGCAGAAGTTGCTCCTTTTCTTTTCTTCAATAAACAAGTAGTTTGGATGCAGACACATAGAGACTATGCAGCTATCATATTTCTCATCCTGGTTCCAGTCACTCTTTCAGCATCAATTGCTCTTACTTGCTTGAATTTAATTGCTATGATGATGGTTCCCAAGGGTGATTTTCTGGTTTCATCATTTCTTCTACTTTTGTTATTTGGCATTCTACTATAAAGAAAACATTTTTATTTTCCAATTTATTTATTTATATCAGTATAGACTTATGGATTCCTATTTTAGTCAATGTGATAAAAATGTGTGTGTGTGTGTGTGTGTGTGTAAACATACATATCATTATTATTTAATTTGGGACTTAAATTGTTCAATTTGGCCAGTGACAGTGATAGCCTCTTTAAAACTGGCTCCTATGTCCTTTTGATATGTCTTCTTAATTATTAGAGCACTTCCTTGCTTTCTTGTCTAACAAAATCTTCCAGAGTCATTTTTTTTTCCTGTACCAGCCCTGGAATTAATCATTTATCCAAAGAATAGTGGTTCATTTTATTGGAGAATATTTATAGACCAAAGTCTAAGTTCTAGGTGTCCTCATTTCTCTGGGGATTTTCTGATCCCAGACCCTGTTGGTGGAGGAAGTCAGGAAATATATGCATGTATATTTATATATATGGATACACACACACAGAGTTTTACTCCTACAGTTATTTCTATATCAATAAATTCAGACCTATACTTCAAAGTTCAATATAATACTTTAAGATTCATTCTAGCATTCATATTTGAAAATCTTTTTCCAAGTGTGAAACGTGGCTCCAATGATCTTCATTGTATTTATTTACGTATTCACTTAATCCCCTGTATTTAAGCAATCTCTGTACCTTACTGGGATGCTGCTCCACCTATTTCTGCTTAATGAGTTTTTGACTAATTTTGAAGGAAGGAAGGATGGAAAGAGGGAAGGGAAGAAAGGAGTTTAATAAGTTTGATAAATCTATTTGTCTAAACTTCATCCCAGTTAAGGTATAGAACAATTCTCCCATACCAATAAGTTCTATCATGTCCCTTTTCAGTTAACTTTTCACTCCAGTTCAATCATTGCTCTATTGTCTATCAGTATAGCTAAGTTTTATCTGTTGTGGAAATTAATTTTGGTTTCACAGAGTATGTATTTCTTTGTGTTTGTTTTGTTCTGTTCCAAACAAAATTATTTTGATTCATCATGTTGTATGTATCATTAGTTCATTCTTTATTTTTATGAGTTATAATAAATTATATGAATATATTAAGAACATATTATAATAAATATATGAATATATATTTATATATTCAAAACTGGATGGACAACTTAATTATTCCCAGTTTTAGGCTATTAGGTAAAGAGTTGTTATAAATATTTTATATAATAGTTTTCAATAAACGTATTTTCATTACTCTTAGGTAAATAGCTAGAAGTGGAATTGTGGGTTATATAATGAGTGTATTTTCATTTTATGAGAAATTCATTTTTAAGAAAATGTTTTTTAAAGAAGAAACTATTTTTCAAATTGATTTTACACTGCCAGTAAACGTACCTGATGACACTTTTATATGAAGGAATACATTTCAAACCAAGATATAGATGTCTATTCTCATAAACATATGTATTCTGATTAATCATATATAAAATATGTGCTGAATATTATTTAGAACCTCTAAGAATATTAATTTAAATAATCATTTATCCAGAAAAAATGGATAAATCCTTTGGTGACTAAAAAGTGAATGGTGCAACAAATCACTGAAAGATTTGTAGAAGGGCTTCTCTCTGTCTTCCTCTCTCTCTCTCTCTCTCTCTCTCTCTCTCCCTTTTTCACTCCCACATATCTAAAGGGAACAAGTAGGTGACCAAAGTGTCTTACCTGCAAAATTATTTAAGGTAAATAATTACAATAATTTAAGAGAAGCTGATCTAATTGCACATCTTTATATAGTGTGTAAAAATCTACCCTTTTCTTTCCTATTGCCAGTTTCTCCTTCCCTCAATTATTTATTTTTACGGTCTAATAGAGCATTGTAGAATGCTGTATTGAAAAAGTCCTATTTTGTTCAGACATTTACCTGAGCCTTAATTAACTGATTTTTTACAGTGTTAAGAAAACCGCTTCTTTCTGATGGGGCATGAACTATAAACTAATTGACAAGGTTGTGATAGTGTCTCTAAAGGATTTTAAATTAATTTTACAGAATTAACATATACATTTATTTCTGTTTGTCTCACCACACATTACAAATTTAGCATAACAGTAGAACCATTAAAATAAAAGAGCAGCAGAATTAGATGCTATAAAAGTTCTCATAAAATAGCAACATTTGCAGAGTAAAATATGTAATTGTGTTTTAAAAAATATTCTAAGACATTATACATTATTTAACAGAAAAATAGTATTGAGTGTATAAATTCTGATAATGAAGATGTACATAAAATAGAGAATAACTACACTTTTCTTAGTAATTATACACAGCATTAATAAGAGAAAAGGATTAAATGTAAACATACTAAAATGGTGGTCTGGTTATGCACTTGCTTAGCAGCCTCATTTATTCTTTGAGAACCTTTAAAACCCACAATTGCCAAAAAAGTTCATAAACCTTTTGATCTCCTGAATAGAACTAACACTTGTACTTGTATAGAATGAAGAATATAGAATTTACTGTGACATAATTTCCTCAGTGAGTAAGACACACTAGCCTTATGTTAATAGCCAATGAAAATATCCTTGGGTAAACTTTCATTTAATTGGGAAACATACATCTTTTTTCACCATTCACAGGAAATGCATAATCTCAACAATTCCAAGTCTATGCCTTTTATTCTTCCATATTATCCACATTAAATTTTAGCCACATATCTGATGTTAATATACCAAGTATTCTTATTACCATAAGTATAGCATTTATTAGGATAAACTAATAAGATGGTATATAAGAAAAAATACTAATTATAAGAAGGGGCTATAATATTTGTACGATATTATGTTTTATGTCTACCCAGAAAGTAAATTATGTTATAAGATTACAGCAGATAGCTCATATCCTTCTTGTTCTTCTATATTTCATAATAAAACTTTCAGAAATCAATTTCACTGAGTAAATACAAAACATAGACGACAAACTAACAAATGAAATGATTAAAATTTCAATAATTAAATTTATAGTGGGTCAACTAAGGAATAAAACATCACTTGTTTAGTTAATTCATAGGAATATGTTAAAACGTCATAATAGTATCATATATAAAGTACCAAAAACTGCTGATGTTATTATATTTGAAATCCACTGTATACATTGAAGCTCAATTAAGCATCTGGATAATTTAATACTATCTCCAATGTCTAAGAAATATTTATTGCTAAAAAATATTATTTTTGTCTTAGTTAAGTGCAATACAATGAACTCATCACTTTCTTAAAAAGGAAATGTGAAAGGATAATAAGGGAGAACTGGAGTATTAAATGTATTTTTGTAATGCTTACATAGATTTACAGTAAATATTGAAACAAATAAATGAGAAAAAATAGCTGAAAATTATTTTGGTACTTTTCTGTACATGAAGAGAATAAGAAAAACAGGGAAAAAGATTCTAAAAATAAATCACATGAAGAATATTTATTGGAAACAATTTGCTCTAGGAAGCTGAGTAAATCTTCAGAAAAAAATTCTTCTTAATGTTAAAAAAAATAAAAGAGAAAAAGGCAATAAAAATATTCAAAGAAAAGATGCAAGATAACAATAATGGACGATATGATGGTTAATTTTATGTGTCAACTTGACTGGGCTAAGGGATGCCCAAATAGTTGCTAAAATATTATTTCTGGTTGTGTCTGTGAGATGTATCTGGAAGAAAGTGTTTGAGTCTATAGACTTAGTAAATGAAGACCCAATGTGGGTAGACATGATACATCCATTGAGGTTCTGAACAGAACAAAAAGGGGAGAAATGGCTAATTTGCTCTCTCTGCTTCAGCTGGGACATCCAACTCCTCCTGCCACTAGACTTCTCTTGGACTGAGATTTACACCATTGGTCCCCAGATTCTCAGGCCTTTAAACTCAAACTGAATTACACCACTGACTTTCCTGGTTCTCCAGCTTGCAGAAAACAGATCATGGGATTTTTTTGATCCCCATAATCACATTAACAAATTCCATATTAAATCTCCTTTTATATCTGTCTACCATCTATTATCTATCTATCATCTCTTTTTGGTCCTATTTCTCTGGAGGACCTGGAATAACACGATGATAAGAATGTAAAAATGTAATGATAGGTGATTTAGAGAATTTCAGAAAAGAAATGGAAGGAAAAGTTACCCTGGTAACAAATTATATTACAGAAAAAACAAAAACATATTAAATTTAGTGAATTATAATATCAATTTTGCTTTAAATTCAAATTTCTACAGAAAAAACAAAAACATATTAAATTTAGTGAATTATAATATCAATTTTGCTTTAAATTCAAATTTCTTCAATTCTAAGGCCTGTAAGAAAGTTATGAGGAAAGTATAACATTAAATGGAAAAGTATATTTAGGAAAGGAGTATATTGATATAGAAAGCTTTCCATAATATAGTATCAATATTAAGCAAAGAAAAGTAAGTAGCTAGTATTATCCTTTAATACAATGGATGTTTTATGTAAAAGGTACAAAAATATGTAGATACATATGTGTGTGCATGTTTTTATAAACACATACATATTTATGTGATCCTTATAGATACGGTTATGGGTTCAGATAAATAAGCTCCACTATACAGTGATAATTTCCATAATGACAAGGTTAAGTTATGAAACTGTTAATGTAATATAAAGTTAATATTGAGAAACTGTTGTCACTTCCCACTCTAATGTTACTTCTAATAATGTAAAACCCCTGGTTTCTCTCCATTCAATCATTCATCCTCTTTTTAGTAAAAGTTTTTCATAACTAAGTGTAGAAGAAACTAGGTCTCTATACATAGCCCAGGCTCTCTAAATTTTGCCTGACTACAGAGATCACAGGTTCTCAAATGCTTTCCTCCATGCCTTATGTTGTCAATGGCAGGTATTAACAGGTGTTTCTTGTAGCAAGTGAGAGGGAGTAATTTAAAAAGTGAATGTCTATTTATTGAGTAATGGTATTTTGAAAATCTGATAATTTCCAATTCTTCACTTTCAGCAAAATTAAAGGAATATCTAAATTACATTTTAATGATAGATTACTATGTTATTTTTGGTTTTTTTTTAAGAGAAGTAATTCAAATAACTGAATGAAAATTTAATTTCTGAACACTTATTAAAGTGAAAAAGAGTTTCTCTTTTATTAACAGTGTATGGTGAAAAACAGAAATAAAGTGAATATGGGCTTAAAGAATGTACACTGTCTCATTTAGCATTAAATAACACCCACCCACAGATAATAACTAATTAAAATAACTAGTAAAAATATTTATTTGGCAAGAAATTCACTTCCAGTTAAAGTTTATTTTTAATTTATAATATATTTATGCTTTTGATAAATTATTTGCTAATAATTTTAATTATAACTCATCTGTGGCTAAAACTTTAATACTTTGAACCTTATAGGCCAACAAATTTTTAATAACATTTAATTTTTAATTCACATATTTACAGAAAAGAATGAAAAAAATCAAAACAAGATAGGAAATGTCAAACTATATCATGATAAAATTCTTTGGTTATAGTTGAATAAAAATAAACATGTGTGTTTTTGAACAAAGTAAAATTTCCCACAATTGAAGATGAGCTTTTGGATATGTCTTCAGAATATTTATTGGTGGGTTCCAAATTGTTATGTTAAAAGAGTAATATTGTTTTATTTTAAAATATTTATATTTAAACTATATTAAAATGAAAGTTTATATGTAAATGTATCTAAAATGTTAGAAGTGAAAAAAAATGAAAAAGTATATGCTTTTTCAAACAATTTTATTGGAAGAGACAAAAGCTCGAAGCCATTTCCATTTTATAGGTGAGGGCTCTGTGGTCAGGCTAAATGACTGTCAATGACTGTCAACAAACTGATAGTGGTTTAAAGACAAATGACACTTTTTTTTTTTTTTTTGCCAGCAAAATCAAGTTTATTTGGGAATAGCAGAGCAATTGCAATTCAGAACATGTCAACTATAGCTGAATCATAGGCATGTCCAGAAAGGAACATTATTTTATAGAAGAAAAGAGGGATTTGGAAGGGGCTGTTTCGAATGAAAGTTCATTGGAGGAGAATGAGAATTCAAGCTACTGTCAGCTTCTCATTGATTGGGTGTGGTGGTTTCCCATTAACTGGGATATTGCTAGGAAAAGAAAATCTTTCTTCCTCCTGTTGGCGTGTGTAAAATAAGCTTCTTCCTGTGCACTAATGCAATGTACACCTCTTTGTGCTGGGGTCTGCAAGTGGCAGGGAGTGGTATTACCTGAGAGCTCCCCATTCAGGTGTTCCCAACTCCAATTTTTTTTCTTCAAGTTTTATTGATATATAATTGACAAATAGCACTGTAGAAGTTTAAGGTGTGCAGCATAATGATCTGGCATACATACAACATGAATGATTACAACAATAAGTTTAGTGAACATCCATCCTCTCATATATGAGATACAAAATTTAGAAAATAAAAAAGAAAATTTTCCTTGTGATGAGAACTCCTAGGATTTATTTATTAACACTTTTATATAAAATGTACAGCAGTGAGTATTAATTATATTTATCATGTTGTACATTATATCTGTAGTACTTACTAATCTTATAACTGGAAGTTTGTATCTTTTGACTACCTTCATCCAATTCTCTCTTCCCCCACACTCCACCTCTGGTAACAACAAATCTGGTCTATGCTTTTGTGAAAAGGTTTGTTTGGGATTTTCCATAATATCTTATGGAATTTTTTGGCCATCCCAATATTTTTCTATTAGTTTGTTTTTTGGTTTCTTTTTTTTTTTTTTAATATAATTGACTACGTTGGTTTCTGGTATACAACATAGTGATTTGGTATTTCTACACATTTCAAAATGATCATCATGATAAGCTTAATTAGAATTTGTCACCAGACAAAGATATTATATAATTCAGGACATTCCCTACATTGTACACTTCATACCCAAGACATTTATTTTGTAACTGAAAGTTTGTTAATCTCCCTTCTATTTCTCTCCTCCACCCAGCCACCTCACCTCTGGCAGCCACCTTTTATTATCTGTATCTATAACACTGTTTCTGTTTAGTTATGTTTATTTGTTTTGTTTTTTAGATTCCATGTATAAGTGAAATCATAAAGTATTTTTCTTTATCTGTATGACTTATTTCACTTAGCATGATACACCCAGGTCCATACATGTTGTAAAAATAGCAAGATTTCATCTTTTTTGTGGCTGAATAATATTCCATTATATACATAGACATAGATATGTATATATATATATACACATGTACATGCACACACACACGTACACACTGTACACAAAAATCTTTTTCCATTCATCTATTGTGGACATTTACATTGCTTTCATAGCTTGGCTGCTATAAATAATACTGCAATGAACATAGGGGTGCATATATCTTTTTAAGTTACTGTTTTTATTTTCTTTGGACAAATACCCAGAAGTGGAATTGGTGGATCATATGGTAGTTCTATTTTTAATTTTTTAAGGAAAATTTATGCTGTTTTCCATAGTAGCTGGACCAATTTACATGGCCACCAATAGTGCACAAGAGTCCCCTTTTCTCCATGTCCTAAGCAGCACTTGTTATTCATTGTCTTTTTGATAATAACAAGGTGTGAGGTGATGTCTCACTGTGATTTTGATTTGTATTTCCCTAATGATTAGTGGTGTTTAGCATCTTCTCATGAGCCTGATAGTTATCTATTTTTCTTCCTTGGAAAAATGTTTATTCATTTTTCTACCCATTTTTAATGGGTTGTTTACCATTTAATGGGTTTTCTACCCATTTTTAATTAAGTTGTTTGTTTTTTGATGTTGATTTTTATGAGTTCTTTGTATATTTTAGATAGTAACCCCTTATCAGATATGTTGTTTGCAAATATCTTCTCCCATTCAGTAGGCAACCATTTTGTTGTGTGGATAGATAGTTTTCTTCACTGTGGAAAAGCTTTTTAGTTTGATGTAGTACCATGTGTTTATTTTTGCTTTTCTTTCCCTTGCCTGAGGAGACATCCAAAAAATATTTCTAAGACCAATGTCAAAGAGCATATTGTCTATGTTTTCTAGAAGATTTATGGTTTCAGGTTTTACATTCATTTCTAACCCATTTTGATTTTTTTTATATATGGAGTAAGAAAATAGTTCACCTTAATTATTTTGCATTTAAGTGTCCAGCTTTCACAATATCCTTTATTCCGAAGGCTATCTTTCCTCCATTGTATATTCTGGCCTTGTAGATTAATGTTGTAGACTAATTTCCGTTATGAGTATGGGTTTATTTCTGGGCTCTCTATTCTATTACCTTCATCTATATGTCTGTTTTTGTGCCAGTACCATATTTTTGATGACTGTTGGTTTGTAGTAGTTTGAAATTAGGGAGCATAATACTTCCAGCTTTGTTTTTTCTTGAGATTATTTTGGATATTTGGGACTTCTGTGTTTCCATACAAATTTCAGAATTGTTTGTTCTAGTTCTATGAAAAACACCATTGGTGTTTTGATAGGGATTGCATTGAATCTGTAGATTGCCTTAGGTAGTATGGTCATTTTAACATTAATTCTTCCAATATCAATTCTTCCAATCCATGAACATGGTATATCTTTCCATCTGTTTGTGTCTTCTTAAGTTTCTTTCAGTTGTGCCTTAGAGTTTTCCAAGTACAGGTCTTTTGCCTCCTTAGTTGGATTTATTCCTAGGTATTTTATTCTTTTTGATGTGACTCTAAATTTTTTTTTTCTTGATTTCTCTTTCTGAGAGTTTGTTGTTAGTGTACAGAAATGCAACAGATTTTATTATACTAATTTTGTATCCTGCTATTTTATTGAATTTATTGACGAGTTCTAGTAGTTTTTTGGTGGCACCTTTAGGATTTTCTATGTATGGTATCATGTCATCTGGAACCAGTGACAGTTTTACTTCTTCCTTTACAATTTGGATTCTTTTAATTTCTCTTTCTTGTTTGATTGTTATGGCTAGGACTTCCAAAACTATGTTGAATATAAATAGCTAGAGTTGGCATCCTTCTCTTGATCTTACAGAAGATGCATTTAGCTTTTCACCTGTGAGTATTATGTTCGTTGTGGACTTGCCATTATGGCCTTTATTATGTTAAGGTATATTCTGTCTAAACACATTTTGTAGAGAGTTTTTATCAAACATGGATGCTGAATATTGTCAAAAGTTTTCCTGCAAATATTGAGATGATAGTATTATTTCAACTCTTTAACTTGTTAATGTAGTGCATCACAGTGATTAATTTGCAGACATTGAACCATCCTTGCATACATGAGGTAAATCTCACTTGATCATATGTGTAATCCTTCTAATGTATTGTTGAATTCTGGTTGCTAATATTTTGTTGATGACTTTTGAAACTATGTTCATGAGTGATATTGGCCTGTAATTTTTTTGTCATATCTCTGTCTGGATTTAGTATCAGGGTAAGATTGACCTCATAGAATGAGTTTGGAAGCATTCCTTCTTCTTCAATTTTTTGGAACTTTCTGAGAAAGATAGATGTTGACTGCTCCCTAAATGTTTGGTAGAATTCACCTGTGAAGTTGTCTGGTCCTGGACTTTTGTTTGTTGGAGGTTTTCTGTCTTTGTTTTTACTGATTCAATTTTATTACTGGTAATTCATCTTCTTATTTTCTATATCTTCCTGATTCAGGCTTGGGGGATGGTACTTTTCTAAGAATTTATCCATTTCTTGTACATTGTCCATATTATTGGTGTATAATTGTTTGTAGTAATCTCTTATGATCCTTCATATTTCTGTGGTGTAAGTTATAAATTCTTTTTCATCTCTGGTTTTATTTGTTTATGCCTATTTTTTTTCTTTATCAGTCTTGCTAAAGGTTTATCAATTTTGATTATTTTTTTCAAAGAAAAAGCTGCTGGTTTCATTAATCTTTTTTTTTGTTTGTTTAGACTCTATTTTTTTTTCTTTTCTAATCTTCATGCTTTATTCCTTAGTACTAACTTTGAGTTTTGATTGTTCTTCTTTTTCTAGTTCTTTTAGATATAAAGTTAGGTTGTTTATTTGAGATGTTTCTTGTTTCCTGAGGTAGGCTTGTCTCTCTCTATAAACTTCCCTCTTAGAATTGTTTTTGCTGTGTCCCATAGATTTTGGATCATTGTGTTTTAATTTTCTTTTGTCTCCATGGATTTTTTTTATTTCTTCAATGATCCCATTGGTTGTTTATTAGCATACTGTTTAGCCTCCACGTATTTGTGTATTTTTGTAGTTTTTTTCTTGTAGTTGATTTCTAGTCTCATAATGGTCAGTATGGTCAGAAATGATTCTTGATATCATTTCAGTTTTCTTAAGTTTATGGAGACTTGTTTTGTGACATAGCATGTGATCTATCCTTGAGAACTTTCCATGCGTACTTGAAAAGAATGTATATGTGTATTATGTTGCTTTCGAATGGAATGTTCTATATATATATCTGTTAAATTCATTTGGTCTAATGTGTCATTTAAGGCCAATATTTCCATATTGATTTTCTGTCTACATGATCTGTCCATTGATGTGAGTTGTTAAAATCTCCTACTATTACTGTTTCACTGTCAATTTCTCCCTTTATGTCTGCTAACATTTGCTTTACATATTTAGGTGCTCCTATGTGTGTGCATATATATTTACATTTGTTATCTTATTCTTGGATTGATCCCTTTATCATTGTGTATTGCTTTCTTTGTCCCTTGGTACACAGTCTTTAAGTCTATTTTGTCTGATAAAAGTATTACTCCCCCAACTTTCTTTTCCTTTCTATGCAATACCTTTTTCCATCCCCTCACTTTCAGTCTGTGTGTGCCTTTAGATCTGAAGGGTGTAGTTTTTAGACAACATATATATGGGTCTTGTTTTGTATCCATTCAGCCACTCTATGTCTTCTGGTTTGATAATTTTTTTTTTCCATTTACATTTAAAGTAATTGTGGAAAGGCATGTGCTTGTTATTTTATTAATTATTTTGGGATTGTTAAGTAGTTCTTTTTTTTTTTAACCTTTCTTCTTTTGCTCTATTTTCTTTTGATTTGATGATTATACTTAGTATTAGGTTTGTATTCCTTTCTTTTTTTTATGTGTGTACCTATTATAGATTTTTGGTTTGTGGTTATGGTGGGGTTTATAGATAACACTCTCTGTACATGTGATTATTTTAAGTTGCTGATCTCTTAAGTCTGAATGCATTTTATCAACATTTTACATGTTGTCATTTTGTGTATCCTTTAACTATTTATTTTGGATATATATTTTACACTTTTAATTTTAATTTCTCATCATAAAATTTCAGAAGGAACATTTAAGCAATCTCTAACAAATATAAACTAATGGCCTAGAGTAGAAAATACTCAAAGTCAAAATCAATATGAAAATGCATAGAAGGAGAATAACTTTGAGGAGAATTATGAGAGGCAATAAATCACTCTCTAATCTCTAAATGTAATTAATTTACATTTTATTTATTAAAATCATCTCAATACTTTGAATTTCTAGACATGAGATTCTGAACAAATAACATAGAATTGTCTTCTAATGTGACTGTTCTTCTTCATTTAGTTTAAGAATAGATCCTTTAAAGCTGAATAAATAAAACAGTTCATTCCATTTTGGAAAATAGATCCAGAAATAGAAATCATATCTTTTAAAATATATGATTTGTTTTTACCTGACTGACTACATTTTAGATAATATTTGAATAGGCACATTAAATTCTTTGAAATATTTGGATTTTCAAAGAAGTGTGTATGTATGTGTGTGTCAGAGAGAGAGAGAATTATTTTCCCCCTCAGTATTACATACAGTGTTTAATTTTCAGTGATTTATGCTTAAATTCAGACTTACACACTACTCAACTTCTACAGGATCCGGTCATAATCAAATCAACCCACAAGCAATTGTTTTGTTTGAATTTCTATTCTATTCCCTCCAATCTACAAAGATCTGGTTTATTCTGTTTGTTAGTAGCTGCCTACCATCTATGTATTAACTACTGTAGCTATTTAAATGGTAGGCTTTCAATTTCAGTCTAAATTTTAAGTGAAACATTTACAAATTTGCTCTGTCTTTGCAAAAGGACCTTCATACAATATTTTAGCTATTTATTTTATGATAGTATTTTATTTGAAATTGATTATTAATGCTTATATGTTTGGCTAAATATCATCACCCATACCAGAAGATATTATGTTCAGAGAAGTCCAATCAGGGAGATGATTTTACATGTATTCACCCAAAAGCATGTCTGCTTCTGTGTGCACTGCTGTGATATTTTTCCAGCTATTGTTCTGCTGAAGAAGGAATTTTCCCAAAAGAGAACAATCATTGTTTACAACTTTTATTCTAAGGAATCTTAGTACTCTTTTTCCTTTCTAACACTTATTGCCCAAAATAAGAGTTGTTAAATAGTTGTGATGTCTGCTTGTTAGCTAATAATGATATTGTGTATACATATACACATATAACCTCTATAAACTACTTTATAATTTAAAATAAAATTGAAATATGATTCATAATTCACAAATGTAAGCAAAGTGATCAGTTAAGTTTTTAAAACCATATTCAATCACAATGTGTTTAATTTAATCAGTGATAGACTTTATATACAGCACATTTATAAAGGGTTTTCCCTAAATATTATAGATGACTTGTGAAAGATCTTGTTACATTATTAGATATTAAAACTGTTAATGCAATGAATAATATTGAATTGGGTAAGTGTTTAAGATTACTACATATAGTCATAACTTTTCATTTTTTTTCATGGAAAGGCATTTTATTTTAAATATAGCAATGTGTACATGTCAATCCCAAACTCTCATTCTATCTCTCCCCCCAAACCCTTCCCCACTGGTAACCATAAGTTCATTCTCTACGTCTGTGAGTCTGTTTCTATTTTGTAAATAAGTTTATTTGTATCATTATTTTTTAGATTCCACATATAAGCGATATCAAATGATATTTGTTTTTCTGTCTGTCTTACTTCACTTAGTATGATAACGTTTTTAACTTTTTATTTTTTTATTGTTAATTTATTTTGGTTTAAAGCTTATCATTTTATATAAATTTAAAGATATTTGTTACTAGTAAGATTTTATATATGCATAAACATACATACAAAACATGAAAATATCTGAAAACAACTACTTATGTTATAAAGAAGACCACATTAAGTTAGTAGTTATAAAAATAAATAATACTTCAGTAAATGTATATTAATCCACCAAATTTTGAGATAAGAATTTATATCTCCAAAAATGCTCCAATCTGGTTCTGTATGACAGAAATTTGTTAAGCTATTTAGAGAAAAATAGTAATATGTACTTTCCAATCTGTAAAACGTATTATATTCAATTAATTTTGTTGGGTGCTTTCAAGCATACATAATCCTAATAATGCCATCAAAAGAATAGACTCAACTTTTGGAGCAAAGCGGAAAGATAATTCAACCAAATCACTGTTCAGAGATGTCCTCTGGCCCATGAGGTTCACCCTGATAAATGAAATCTCATGCATTTATCACATGCCTCTCTCTCTCTCTCTCTTTCTCTGTCTCCATCTCAATAGCCTGGTGGGAGAATTTAAGGTCTGAAGCAGCTGTGGGCACTTTCCTTTTCAGAAAAGAAAGCCTGGCATTGTCAGGGAAACAAATATTTTGGAGCCAGATAGTGGAGCAAAAACAAAATTCAAAGCAGAGATAAAGGGAGAAATCTAGCTGTTAGAGACATCAGGTAAAAGGTTAGATCAGCCTTCATCTTAACATATGTATTCCTGAACACTTTTCATTTATGTTTGATAATAAATTTTCTTCATTAATATAGCTACTTGAATTTTGTTGTCACTTGTGATAAAAATACAGTTGACTTTAGAAAAGTATCATTTAGTCTATCTTACAAGGTTATAGTAATGATTAAATAATAGATTTAATAGCATGTTATAAACTAAGGGTAGGTCAATTTCATTAATATTAAAGATGATATTAAATCACCTTTGCATCTCTCTAATAAACAGAACTTGACTACTTTGTAACTATGTGTTAATTTTTATATATTTGCTTTTTTGGTTTCATTTGCTTTTTTCATTGATATTTTTTAGAATTTCTACCTAGTGATAAGAGTTTTTGTTCCAGAGCTGGGTATTTACTCCAGCTCCTACACTTGCTCTTTGTATGAAGTGGTTGTAATACATTTTCTGATGGTCAGATTTTTATTCTGTAAAGTGGAGCTAATAGCACACACTGTGCAGGGATTTGTGAAAAATCCTTGAATCAACAAATCTGTTTCTCATTCCTTTTAACTTCCCTAACGACTCTTGGTTTTCACAGTGTTATAGCTACTTTTGGCCTTATTTTCTTCTTTTTACTGTCTTGGGGTTTACATTTTTGTTGTTTTTCTAACTCACTTATTTCAATTCTTAGCTCATCTAAATTAAATTCATCTCTTCTTTACATTTTATTTATGCAATATTTATGTTTATCTCTCAGCATCACTACTGTTTTAGCAGCATGCTGCACATGGTATATTATTCTTTTCTTTGTTTTTCAGCTCCACACATTTTGCTATTCCCATTAATAGATATTTTACATCATAAATTATTTATACTTTTGGTTGGAAGTCTCCAAAATAAAATCTAGTTTTCTTTTTGTTATTAATTTAATTGAACTGTGTTCAGGGAAATGTTTTGTATAATACAATTTGTTGGAATTCCTGGTAAATTGTCTTTAGACCATTACTTGATTATTTAAAAAATAGTTTTCCATGTGAACTTAAAGTTAACAAAAATTCTTTAATTTTCATTCTTAGGGATGAGTATATGTCCATTTGATCAAGCTTATTGAATGTGTGGGTCATATCTTCTGTATCCAAAGTACCAAGCATCAAGACTGACTATAAAGCTATAGGAATGAAGGTAGCATAGCTTAGCACTGGTGCAAGGGTATAAAGTCTGACAAATGGAAATCAAAAGACTATAGAAATTGACCCAAGGGAGCCTGATTGTGAAAATTATAACACTATCATTAAAAGGGATTGTGGGGTATTTTCAATAAATGAAAGTGCCAACTTGATAGTCATATGGATATATTTATACATACATATATATTGACTGCTAATTCACAACAACAAAAAAATAAATTACACATTGACTATAGATCTAGGTGTGCAATGGCAAAATTATAAACATTAAGACTTTTAGAAGGCTCAGAAAAATACATTATAGTGATCTTGAAGTAGTCAAAGTTTTTCTCAATAGGAAACTAGAGTTAAACATAAAGGAAAAATAAAGATAAGGTGAACTATATTAAAATTAGCAACTTTTATTCATCAAAAGACACATTATTAAGTAAATAATTCAGAAGAAAATGTCTTGTATGAAGAATTTCTAAAGAACCCATATAATTTAAGAAAAAGTTAGAAGAATTAGTAGAAAAATAGGAAAAGACTTGAACAGACACTTCACAAAATGGGATATCCAAATTGACTATATATATATGCTCTACTTCATTAGTGATCACAGGAATAAAAATAAAATTACAACTAGAAACCACTATAAATTCATGACTAAATTAAACAAGACTATACCAATGTTGGTAAACATATAGATCAATCACAGCTCTCAGAACTCTCTGGCTTTATTTTCTAAAGTTGAGCATCTGCCTACCCAATGACCTCACATGTGTTCTCCTAAAGACACACAATAAAATTTTCAATACATTGTATTGTAAGAGCACAACCATGGAAACTACACAAATGTTCTTCAAGATTAGAATGGATACATAAGCATGGTATATTTATGCAATGGAATATTGGAGCAACAAAAATAAATGAGCTATAAATACTTACAAAAATATACATGGATCTGGCAAGTCAATGTTGAGCCAAAGAAGACAGCAAAAAAAGATTAAAAGACTATATATGATTCCATTTGTATATGGGAATAAAAAAACTTATCCATGCTTATCAATCAGAGTCATGGTCACTCTTGGGGAGTGGGGAAGATTATGACACAAGAAGAACCCATCAGATGTGTTCAAAATATTCAACTCCTTGATCCAGCTGGTGTTTACAAAGTGTGTTCAATTTGTGAAAGTTTATTGAGCTGCTCTCTTATACAAATTAAAGCTTTTGGGGTATAAATTATATTTTAATAAAATACATCCTTAACAAATTCTGTCTTACTTGATGTGTCAGTTCATGAGAATAGAGTACTACTCTGTTCAAGGACATGTCAATTTCTTCCTTTGCTTATAGGATATGAATTATATATCTTTGAGGTTATACCATGTTTCATACATATAACTATTATTTTATCTTGGTAATAAAAGGATTAAATTTACTACACCACTTTTTTAAGAAACTTTTTCCTGAGAAATATTTTCTTACACTATTACTTTGAATTTTTTTGAGGTGTTTGCTATAGAAAATAAATATCAGTCTGGTATTGATTTGATTGCTTATCTTTTTCATTTCTAATATAATATGTATGTATATATTTTTAGGTGATATTAATATTTACATCTACTGCCATTACTGACTTCCTTGAGTTTATTTCTGGCATCTTAAACACGCCCTATTGGATGTTTCCTTTTTTTTTCTGTGCATTGTCTCCATTTAATATGCTAAAGATAATATTTCTGCATTTCTACTTCCCCTTTTATTTTTTAGAAGTTACATATTCCTTTATTTTGTCTTTTTTTTTTTTTTTTAGTTTTATACAAGTTTGGTTATAATCTGAAGAGAGGAAACAGTGTAATTTGATCAGGAAAAGTTTAATGTAAGCAATTATAACAGGGAATTAGAATTAAAAGAGATTGGCTAGTAGAAAATGAATAGAATTCTAAAGAATATAGAAAATATGTCATATAAATCATATCATATAAAATATATTCTAATATATAATACTCACTATACTTAAGGCTAAGATGGAATGTCCAAGGAAGAGACTCACTCCAGACCTGGGATTTAGAACTTTTTGGAGAGGGAACAACACTCAGTGGAAGGCAGGAAGCTAATGCAGTACCAGCGATGAAATTTGCTGCAACTTATACTTCTGAAACTTGTTAGAAATCTGCCCATGAAGGAGTAGAAAAAGTCATTTGTGGGAAATGTCTCACTGAAGGCACAACCTGTTATGGGTTGAATTGTGTTCTCCACAAGGCTATGTTAAAACACTCAGAACCTGTGAATGTGAACTTATTCGGAAATAGGGTCCCTGCAGATATCATTAGTTAAGATGAGGCCATACTGGGAAGAATTGGTCCTTAATTCAATATGACTGGTGTCCTTATAAGGGGAGAGAGGCACAAAAAGAAGAATGGCAAATAAGTATACCATGATGACCAAGCGATAATGGAGACAGAGATTGCAGTGATGAACTCCATGGATTGCCAGCTAACATGAGAAGGTAGAAAAGGAAAGGAAGGAATTGGCCCTATAGGTTTCAGAGGGAGTGTGGCCTGCCAACATCTTAATTTCAAATTTCTAAACTCCCGAACTGTGAAATTTCTGTTGTTTTAAGACACTCAGTTTGTGTACTTTGTTATGTCATCTCTAGGAAACCAATAAACCACCCAAATGAGGGTAATGAGGAAAGCTGCCAGTCACTGAATATTGCTGGTCAGGCAGTACACTGTAGCAGCTGTCCATGCAGAAGTTAGAGACTCACTCTACTTCAAGAGCCTGTCAAGAAAAGGCTAACACCCAGGAAGTGAAATCTTTCTCTTGAACAATCTAAGGACTTTTAGAGTCTTTTAACACCAAGTATCCTTATTTATTGGTCTATGTTATTATTTTCTAATAGTTTAATTCCTTTGATTTTGTAATATCCCAATTTTTTGTAATGGTCAAAACTTATTTGATTTACCTATATGTTTTTAAGTATCTTTTCTCATCACTGCTCACTTTTTAAATAATAAATGATTTTTAAAATTAAGAATAAAGTATAATAAAAAATAAATAATTTTCTTAATACTTCATACACAACCGAAGGTTAGTATTACTCTGACACCAAAGCCAGAAAATTACTGCACAAGAAAAGAAAACTATATACCCGTATCCTTCATGAACACAGATACAGAAATTCTTAACCAAATATTCACAAATAAAGCAAAAAAGATATAAAAATAATAATTATACTCTAACCAAGTGGAATACAAGATAAGGTTAATATCTAAAAATTTAGTCGATATAATATGACATTTTGAGGGATAAAGGAGATAAAGCATGTGATCATGTCAATAGACTCAGAACATTTGACAAAACATAACATCCATCAATGATAAAAACTCACAGAATACTTGTAGCAGAAGGGCATTTATCTCAAGAAGGGCACCTACAAGAAGGCTAAAGCTAACACCATACTTAATGGTGAAAGACTGAATACTTTTTCCAAAATATTAAGAACAAATCTAAAGTTTCTGCTCTCACCACTTCTATTCAACATTTTGCTAAATGACCTAACTTAGTAAAGTATGGCAAAAAAATAAATTAAAAACATAAACATTGGAAATGAAGAAGTAAAACATTTTTTTATTTCCAAATGACACTATCTTTTATGTGGAAAGTCCTAAAGAATCTATAATAAAATATATTATAACTAATATGGGAGTTAAGCAAGGTCACAGAATACAAAGTAAATAAATATATAAATAAAGTAAATTGTAGTTAAAAATATTAGTACCATACAACCAAAAATAAAATTAAAATAATTAATGTGAGAAGAGCTTCAGAAAGCTATATGTAAGAATAAATTTAACAATTAACATGTAAGACCTCTACAATAAAGTTTATAAAACTTTACTGAGGGGAAAAAAAAGACAAACAAATGTAGAGATATACCATATTTATGAATAGGAACCTTCAGTATTGTTAAGAAGGCAATTATCTCAAAATTGATTTATAGAGTCAACACGACCAATATTAAAATATAATACAACAGAGCAATAAAAAGAATGGACAACTGATAAGCACAATAACATGTATGGATTTCCAAAACACCATTCTAAGGGGAAGAAGCCAGACACAAAGTTCAATGTCTCATATGCTCAAATTATTGTAATTTATATGCAATTTGTAGAAAATACAAAACTATAGAGATAGAAAAAAGATCATTGGTTTTTTGGAACTGTGGTTGGGAACTGTAGAAGTCACAAGGGAACTTTCTGGACTGATGTATGAGTTTTAAAACTGGTTTGAGGTAATGATTGCATGATTGTATAAGTTTAACAAACTCATAAATTATACATTAAAATCAAGGGAATTTGTGATATATAAATTATAGGTCAAAAGAGATGTAATTATTATTAAAATTTTGTTTGTCATTTACTTACTTTTCTTTATAGTTTTAATACAAAATTTTTCATGCTTAAAAACTTTTATTTAACATTGTTTTGGAAGTCCTAGCCACATCAATCAGAGAAGAGAAAAATATAAATAAAAGGAATACAAATTGGAAAGGAAGAAGTTAAACTGTCATTGTTTCCAGATACTATACATAGAAAATCCTAAAGGCCACACCAGAAAACTACTAGAGCTCATCAATGGATTCAGTAAAGCTGCAGGATACAAGATTAATATAATAAAATCTTTGCCTTTCTATACACAAACAACAAAGTATCAGAATGAGAAATTAAGGAAATGATCCCACTTACCATCAAAAAAAACCCAAAAACAAACCTAGGAATAAACCTACCTATGGAGGAGAAAGACCTGCACTCTGAAAATTATAAGACACTGCACTGATGAAAGAAATTGAAGATGACACAAACAGGTGGAAAGATATACTGTGTCCTTGAATTGAAATAATCAATGTTGTTAAAATGACAATATTACCCAAGGCAGTGTACAGATTCAATGCAATCCCTATCAAAATACCAATGGCATTTTCACAGGACTAAAATAAAAAAATTAAAATGTTCATGGAAACATAAAAGACCATGAATAGCCAAAACAATCTTGAGAATAAAGAACAGAACTTGAGGAATCAAGCTCCCTGACGTCACACTATACAGCAAAGCTACAGTCATCAAAACAGTGTGATACTGGCACTAAAACAGATGCATAGATCAATGGAACAGGATAAAGATTCCAGAAATAAACCCATGCAATTAATCTATGACAAAGGGGGCAAGAATATACAATGGAGAAAAGACAGTCTCTTCAATAAGTGGTGTTGGGAAAACTGGACAGCTACATGTGAAAGAATGAAATTAGAACATTCTCCAATACCATTTTCAAAAATTAACTCAAAATGGATTAAAGACCTAAATGTAAAACTGGACACTATAAAATTCCTAGAGGAAAAAATAGGCAGAATACTCTCTGACATAATTGTAGAATATTTTTTTGGATCTATCTCCTAAAGTAAAGGGAATAAAAGCAAAGTTAAACAAATGATACCTAGTTAAACTTAAAAGTCTTTGCACAGCAAAGGAAACATCAGTAAAATGGAAAGACAACCTACTGAATGGGAGAAAAATATTTGCAAATTATATGACTGATAAGGGATTCATATCCAACATATATAAACGGCTCATAGAACTCAATGTCAAAAAAATAAAATCAGATTAAAAAATGGGTAGTCGAACTGAGTAGACATTTTTCCAAACAGGAAATGCAGATTGCCAACAGGGACATGAAAAGATAACGTCACTAGTCATCAGTGAAATGCAAATCAAACCACAACGAGGTATCACCTCACACCTGTCAGAATGGCTATCATCAAAAAGAACATGAATAACAAATGTTGACGAGGATGTGGAGAAAAGAAACCCTTGTACACTGCTAGGGGGAATGTAAATTGGTACAGCCACTGTGCAAAATAATATGGGAGTTTCTCAAAAAACTAAAAATAGAACTACCATATGATCCAGCAATTCCACTCCTGGGTATATATTCAAAAAAACCAAAACCACTATTTCAAAACGATACATGCATCCCAATGTTCATAGCAGCATTATTTACAATTGCCAAGGTAGGAAAGCACCCTAAGTGTCCATCAATAGAAGAATGGATAGCGAATAAGTGGTATATACATACAATGGAATACCAGTCAGCCATAAAAATGAACAAAATTTTGTCATTTACAGCAACATGGATGGACTTGAAGGCACAAATAATGCTACCATGAACAATATTATGGTCATCAGGTGCAGATCTGCAAAAGGCTTACTAGCGTATATAAGGAGTAATGGAATTTCTGGGTCTAAGGATATGTTTGTTGTCATTTTTACTAGAAAGTGTAAGAGTAGTTTGAAAAATGTACAACATCACCAAAAATGTATACATGTGTTGCTCTTCCATCTCCTTAATCATCCCTGATATTATCATACTTTTACAAACTGTGAACAAGTGTGTGTTCATGAAGGGGTATGAAATTACTGTCTTAATTCATGTTTTCTAGTAAGTAAAGTTAAACATATTTCAAATATTTATTTTCCATGAATTCTCCTGTGTATGAAGTGCCTCTTCAAATCATTTAATTTTTGTATCTTTGTTAGAAGATATCCCATTAATTTCTAGTGCTGTCTTTTTCATAAAACAAGTGACTAGAGGTCAAGTGGCTCTATTTTACAGTACTCTGTTTCCCTATCATTGGTAAATAACACATTTTCTTAGCAATTATAGCTTTATAATTATTCTCTCTATTTGGATAGGTACATTCTCCTGACATCTTCTTTAGAAACTCCTAGCTATTATTGGCTTTGCTTTTCTGAATCTTTTAAATGCAACATGTCAAGTTCCCTTAATAAACAAATAAAACTGATGGGATTTAAATTGGATATGGATTAAATCTATAGATCAAATTGAAGAGCTTCCCAAAATATGAATAAAATTTCTATTTCTTTTTCTGTATATTATTTTAGTATCCTTGAATATTTTATAATCTCCTGATGTCTTTTACAACTACTGTTTAGATTTATTAATATATATATTAGTTTTACTATAAGTGTAATCTTTTAAATTGTCTTTCAATATATTGTATCTCATTTAAGTTAAATCAATTCAATTTTTGTATACTTATTTTCTTAACCTTCCTAACTTTCATAATCATTTTAATCACTTCAAACTTAAAAACATTTTAAAACCTTTTCAAAATTTAATAGAATCTAACTTCTTGTGGAGCTAATTTTCCTCTCTAATGTATTTTGTGTCCCTCATGTTATTTTTAAAAATAATTTTTTATTCTGACATTTTTCTGTTTTATGTTAATTATTATATTTTTTTAACCTATTTTGTTTTGCCTATGGGCTCTATTAAACTCAGAATTGTGAAACTTCACTACTTTGGCACTATTTTGAACTTGATTTTGTGTTTTGGGTTTCACATAAAAGCATATTTTCCTGCTAATTCTGTGACTTAGGGATTCTTACATGGATAATAAAAATAGACTTAAAAATGTAAACCTTATGATTTTTTTCTTTCATATCCTGTAAAGTTTAAGCATACAGATCTTACCAAAAATTTCTAAAATTGTATTTGTGACATTTTGCATAGTATTTAAATATTTAAATATTCTTCTATTAAAGTATCACCCATTATGATAACCAATTGATCATTCCATTATAAGATTTTTTACTGCAGGAATAACTTAGAGGATACAAGGTTAACACTTGGTATACTAGTTTCCTAGGGCTGCAGTATCCTTTATCAGATGTGTATTTTGCAAATATTTTCTCTCAGTTGCTGGGTTATCTTCTCATTCTCTTGACAGTGCTTTGTTTTTTTGAGAGCAAAAGATTTTGTTTTTAATTTTAATGAAATCTAGTTTATCAATTATTTATTTCATGCATCATAACTTTGGTGTTGTATCTAAAAAGTCATTGTCATACCAAAGGTCACTTAGATCTTCCCCTATGTTATTTTCTAGGCGTTTTAGTGCTTCATATTTTACATTGATTCCATGATCCATTTTTAATTAATTTTTGTGAAGAGTGTAAGATCTGTGTCCATATTATTATTATTATTGCATGTGGGTATCCAGTTTTCCAGCACCACTTGTTGAAAAGACTATCTTTTCTCCATTGCATTGCCTCAGCTCCTTTGACAAGATCAGTTGACCCTATTTATGCAGGTCTAGCTCTACCCTTTTCCATTGATCTATTTGTCTCTTCACCAGTACCACACTCCCTTGATTACTGTAGCCTTATAGTAAGTCTTGAAGTCAGGTAGCGTCAGTCCTCTGCAGTGATCATTTTATTCATTTTCTCTTTTCTACTATTGTCTTTCCACCTCAGTTCCATTCCTGAGAGACAACTTTCGTAGCAAAAATCTTTCACTGTGCCCCCTTTCTTTGAGGATGAAATACTAAATTAACATAGTAATCAAAAACTCCTTCATTGTCTGATTCCTGCCTTCAACTTCAGCCTTTTAGTAATTCTACTTTTGCTCACAGTCACTGGCTTCTTTAAATTTCTGGAGTATACTAATATTTTCCCCTCTCTGAATCCTTACAGTTACTCTTTGGACTCTCTGATTTTTGTTTGTTTGTTTTTTTTTCTCCACTGTTGTTACCCTGACATCCCTTAGTCATTTTTTTTCCGTACACGGGCCTCTCACTGTTGTGGCCTCTCCCATTGTGGAGCACAGGCTCTGGACCTGCAGGCCCAGTGGTCATGGCTCATGGGCCCAGCTGCTCCATGGCATGTGGGATCATC
Source organism: Monodon monoceros (assembly GCF_005190385.1). Taxonomy (NCBI): domain Eukaryota; kingdom Metazoa; phylum Chordata; class Mammalia; order Artiodactyla; family Monodontidae; genus Monodon; species Monodon monoceros. Next base: position 36,889,704 of record NW_021703767.1, read on the forward strand.
CCAGACTGGGGCATGAACCCATGTCCCCTGCATCGGCAGGTGGACTCTCAACCACTGTGCCACCAGGGAAGCCCCCTTAGTCATCTTTAATTCAAGTTATTTGCACAAAGAGGATCTCCTGAAAATATAATTTCTTCCCTTCCTGTTACATAATATGAATATATTTATTCAAGTCTTTCTTTTTTCTAACCTCTAACGTCACCGAGGTCAGTGACCGTGTTCATTCTACACAGAAGTGTGCATAACAAAATATAAATGATTATTTTTAAAAAATCTAATTTAATGAATGAATTTTAAATTAAAAAAAAAAGAAAAGCTGAAAATTATAGAACTAAGATCCTAACTTTCCAGCAGACTCTTTTCAATGATTTAAGTGTCTCAATGGGATCCCACTGGTATCCTGTCTTCTGAATTTCAATCTTTTCTTAATAAAATAGTCACACTGATCATAATAAAGCATAAGTCAATTCATGTTACTTTGTTCAAAATCCCCCAGTGATTTCCCATCTCAGAGTAAAAGCCAAAGATCACACACTATGGCCCTTAGTTACCTCTCTGTTCTTACGTCTTTCTCTCTCATTCCACTCCAGCAACCTTGGCCTCCTTGCCAGTCTTCAAACACATCAGTCACCCTCCCATCTCAGACCATTGGCAGTTGCTTTTTCTCTTGTCTGGAATGCCCCAAATGTCTGCTGTTTTGTTTCTTCATTAACATCGATTCATTATTCAAATTGTGACCTTCTCAGTATAGCCTTTCTTTGCCACACAATCTAATAACGAAATCTTGATCTCACAACACATTTAGATGTGAACTTTTGGAATTCTGTGGATGGATTCTCAAGGATGTGTCTGCATGTGTGCACCTGCAAGCTTTTTATTTTAGGAGGATGTTACAAACCATGAATTTATCCTCTGTGATGCAATGTAAAGAATAAAATCTGTTCATTGTCTGCTCATAGTTTTAGGTAAAAAATCCTGTTAAAAAAAGATAAAATATTAGAAGCTTAGCACAAAATTTACATAGAAAATGTATTATTTTAATAAATTGGTAAAAATATTGAAAGATATAAAGGTGCTATGAAGTGATATTCATCTTTCATATATTCTTATATTTAGATTGTAAGCATAGTTACTACCATAATTAATGAATTATAAATTCTCATACATATAATCTGTATATTTAAAAAATTTTTACAAATAATTATGTCTTAGAATATGTTTTCAGTCTTGACTGAAGGCAAAGGAAATCAATCTATGACTTATTACAGTCTTTTTCATCAGTTTAATTCTATAAAGTACCATTGTTTTTAGAACATGCAAGAAAATAAGAAAAAGATTAGCAGCAAAACCCAGCATAAGTGGATTAGCCACCTGAGCAGTCTTGAAGGTAATCCTCTTTATTTGGGAGGAAAATATGCTAAATTGAGAATTTATATATTTTTGGTATTAAGATTTGTTAACAAAAGGAAATTGAAAATGACAATGTGTCTCAATGTTTTTTTCTGGAATATTAACTTTATTTCGGTATATGTGCTTCAGTATCATATATGATCTAGAAAAGTTAACCTGGTTGCTATCTGTGACATATCAAAATTTATCATACCACAACTTGTACAGAGAAATTGCTGGTCCTTTATCTTGACTATGATTGACTGGAAATTCATGAGCCTCATGTTTATGTTAGGGTAAAATTTAGCCCTGACCAATATACAATTTTGTCAGCTCTAATAATTTAAATTGTTGCTATTTATAACCTTAAGACTTTGGAGAATATTTGTTCCTGCTCTTCTACAAACTGGTGTCTGAGGGAATGTAGAAAGGTCTTTTATAATTTTTTGATGTTTTAGATAGTGGAACATAAGTCCTCATTCTGGACCTTTGGTGTAGATGATCTGATTGCCTTTGAGAGGTGAGTGGTCTTCTTAGGAATTTCTTCTGGTATAATTGGTTGGTTTCTGGGACTACTGTTAATTGATTTTCGTGAGCTTGATAGAGAATGTTGGCAGCTCTTTGGAAGGCATGACCTTTCTTCAGTTCCAATTGGAACATTATACTATTCTTCGTCCATCCTCTTGGTTGAGAATTATCTATTTTTACAAAATTTAAATAAAAAATTCTGGACCTAAACTCAGCTTCTGAGTTACCTAGGCCAGATACAATGTAAAGATTATGAAACTCCATCTTCAATGCCTTCTTATACAACTTCATTACTTCTTATCTCTGCTGTGTTACCTACATTCTCTTGAATTCACTCCACGTTTTTTTTAACACCTTTATTGGAGTATAATTGCTTTACATTTTTGTGTTAGTTTCTGTTGTATAACAAAGTAAACCAGCTATATGTATACATATAGCCCCATATCCCCTCCCTCTTGCGTCTCCCTCCAATCCTCCCTAACCCATCCTTCTAGGTAGTCAAAAAGCACCGAGCTGAACCCCCTGTGCTATGCAGCTCCTTCCCACAAGCTATCTGTTTTGCATTTGGTGTATGAATAAATACATGACACTCTCTCACTTCTTCCCAACTTACCATTCCTCCTCCCCGTGTCCTCAAGTCCACTCACTACATCTGCATGTTTATTCCTGTCCTGTCCCTAGGTTCTTCAGAAACTCTTTTTATTTTATTTTTTAGATTCCATATATATGCGTTACAATACAGTATTTGTTTTTCTCTTTGTGACATTCTTCACTCGGTATAACAGATTCTCGGTCCATCCACCTCACTACAAATAACCCAACTTCATTTCTTTTTATGGCTGAGTAATATTCCATTGTATTATGTGCCATATCTTCTTTATCCATTCATCTGTCAATGGACACTTAGGCTGCTTCCATGTCCTGGCTATTGTAAATAGTGCTGCAATGAATATTATGGTCCATGACTCTTTTTGAATTATAGTTTTCTCAGGGTATATGCCCAGTAGTGGGATTGCTGGGTCATATGGTAGTTCTATTTTTAGTTTTTTAAGGAACTGCCATACTGTCTTCCATAGTGACTGTATCAACTTATATTCCCAACAAGAGTGCAAGAGGGTTCCCTTCTTTCCACGCCCTCTCCAGGATTTATTGTTTGTAGACTTTTTGATGGTGGCCATTCTGACCAGTGTGAGGTGATGCCTCATTGTAGTTTTGATTTGCATTTCTCTAATGATTAGTGATGTTGAGCATTCTTTCATGCGTTTGTTGGCAATCTAAATATCTTCTTTGGAGAAATGTCTATCTAGGTTTTCTGCCCATTTTTGGATTGGATTGTCTGTTCTTTGGATATTGAGCTGCATGAGCTGCTTGTATATTTTGGAGATTAATCCTTTGTCAGTTGCTTCATTTGCAAATATTTTCTTCCATTCTGAGGGTTGTCTTTGTGTCTTGTTTATGGATTCCTTTGCTCTGCAAAACCTTTTAAGTTTCATTAGGTCCCATCTGTTTATTTATTTATTTTTAATTTCCATTTCTCTAGGAGGTGGGTCAAAAAGGATTTTGCTGTGATTTATAACATAGAGTGATCTGCATATGTTTTCCTCTAAGAGTTTTCTAGTGTCTGGCCTTATATTTAGGTCTTTAACCCACTTTGAGATTTTTTTTAAATTTATTATTATTTTTTGGTGGTACAGAGGCCTCTCACTATTGTGGCCTCTCTCACTGTGGAGCACAGACTCTGGTTGTGCAGGCTTAGCAACCATGGCTCACAGGTCCAGCCACTCCGCGGCATGTGGGATCTTCCCAGACCGGGGCATGAATCTGTGTCCCCTGCATCGGCAGGCAGACTCTCAACCACTGCGCCACCAGGGAAGCCCTTGAGTTTATTTTTGTGTATGGTGTTAGGGAGTGGTGTAATTTCATTCTTTAACCTGTAGCTGTCCAATTTTCCCAGCACCACTTATTGAAGAGGCTGCTGTATTCTCTCCATTGTATATCCTTGCCTCCTTTATCAAAGATAAGGTGACCATATGTGCGTGTGTTTATCTCTGTGCTTTCCATCCTGTTCCTTTGATGTATATTTCTGTTTTTGTGCCAGTAACATACTGTCCTGATTACTGTGGCTTTGTAGTATAATCTGAAGTCAGGGAGCCTCATTTCTCCAGCTCCATTTTTCTTTCTCAAGATTTCTTTGGCTATTCAGGGTCTTTTGTGTTTCCATATACATTGTACAATTATTTGTTCTAGTTCTGTGAAAAATGCCATTGGTATTTTGATAGGGATTGCCTTGAATCTGTAGATTGCTTTGGGTAATATAGTCATTTTCACCATATTGATTCTTCCAATCCAAGAACATTGTATATCTCTTCATCTGTTTGTAACATCTCTAATTTCTTTCAGCAGTGTCTTAGACTTTTCTGCAACAGGCCATTTGTCTCCTTAGGTAGGTTTATTCCTGGGTGTTTTATCTTTTTTGTTGCAATGGTAAATGGGAGTGTTTCCTTAATTTCTCTTTCAGATTTTTCATCATTATTGCATAGGAATGCAGGAGATTTCTGTGAATTAATTTTGTATCTTGCTACTTTACCAAATTCATTGATTAGATCTAGTAGATTTCTGGTAGCTTCTTTAGGATTCGCTATGTATAGTGTCATGTCATCTGCAAACAGTGACAGTTTTACTTCTTCTTTTCTGATTTGGATTCCTTTTATTTCTTTTTCTTCTCTGATTGCTGTGGCTAAAACTTCCAAAACTATGTTGAATAAAAATGGTAAGAGTGAGCAACCTTGTATTGTTTCTGATACTAGTGGAAATGGTTTCAGTTTTTCACCATTGGGAACGATGTTGGCTGTGGGTTTGTCATATATGACCTTTATTATGTTGAGAAAAGTTCCCTCCATTTCTATTCTCTGGATGGCTTTTTATCATAAATTGTTGTTGAATTTTGTCGAAAGTTTTTCTACACCTTTTGAGATGATCATATGATTTTTATCATCCATTTTGTTAATATGGTGTATCACATTGTTTGATTTGTGTATATGGAAGAATCCTTGGATCCCTGGGATAAACCTCACTTGATCATGGTGTATAATCCTTCTGGTGTCAGGGTGATCATGGCCTCGTAGGATGAGTTTGGGAGTGTTCCCTCCTCTGCTATATTTTAGAAGAATTTGATAGGGATAGGTGTTTGTTAGGTCTTCTCTAAATGTTTGAAAGAATTCGCCTTTGAAGCCATCTGGTCCTGGGCTTTTGTTTGTTGGAAGATTTTTAATCACAGTTTCAATATCAGTGCTTGTGATTGCTCTATTTATATTTTCTATTTCTTCCTGGCTCAGTCTCAAAAGGTTGTGCATTTCTAAAATTTGTCCATTTTTTCCAGGTTGTCCATTTTATTGGCATATAGTTGCTTGTAGTAATCTCTCATGATCCTTTATATTTCTGCAGTGTCAGTAGTTACTTCACCTTTTTCTTTTCTAATTCTAATGATTTGAATTTTCTCGCTTTTTTTCTTGATGAGTCGGGCTAATGGTTTATCAATTTTCTTTATCTTCTCAAAGAACAAGCTTTTAGTTTTATTGATCTTTGCTATCATTTCCTTCATTTCTTTTTCATTTATTTCTGATCTGAACTTTATGATTTCTTTCCTCCTGCTAACTTTGGGTATTTTTCCTTCATCTTTCTCTAATTGCTTTAGGTGTAAGATTAGTTTGTTTATTTGAGATTTTTCTTGTTTCTTGAGGTAGGATTGTATTGCTATATTCTTCACTCTTAGAACTGGTTTTGCTGCATCCCATAGGTTTTGGGTCATCGTGTTTTCATTGTCATTTGTTTCTAGGTATTTTTTGATTTCCTCTTTGATTTCTTCAGTGATCTCTTGGTTATTTAGTAGCATAATGTTTAACCTCTATGTGTTTGTAATTTTTAAAAGTATTTTTCTTGTAATTGATATATAGTCTCATAGTGTTGTGGTCAGAAAAGATACTTGATACAATTTCAATTTTCTTAAATTTACCAAGGCTTGATATGTGACTCAAGGTATGATCTACCCTGGAGAATGTTCCATGAGCACTTGAGAAGAAAGTGTATTCTGTTGTTTTTGGATGGAATATCCTATAAAAATCAATTAAGTCCATCTTGTTTATTTTGTCATTTAAAGCTTTTTTTTCCTTATTTATTTTCATTTTGAATGATCTGTCCATTGGTGAAAGTAGGGTGTTAAAGTCCTCTACTATGATTTTGTTACTGTTGATTTCCCCTATTATGGTTGTTAGCATTTGCCTTATGTATGGATGTGCTCCTATGTTGGGTGCATAAATTTTTACAATTGTTATACATTCTTCTTGGATTGATCCCTCAATCATTATGTAGTGTCCTTCTTTTTCTCTTGTAATAGTCTTTATTTTAAAGTCTATTTTACATGATATGAGTATTCCTACTCCAGCTTTCTTTTGATTTCCATTTGCATAGAATATCTTTTTCCATTCCCTCAATTTCAGGCTGTATGTATCTTTAGGTCTGAAATGGGTCTCTTAGACAGCATATATATGGGTCCTGTTTTTGTATCCATTCAGCCACTCTATGTCCTTTGGGCGGATTAAATGTAAATTTAATTCATTTACATTTAAGGTAATTATCAATATGTATGTTCCTATTCCCATTTTCTTAATTGTTTTCAGTTTGTTATTGTAGCTCTTTCCTTCTCTTGTGTTTTCTGCCTAGAGAAATTCCTTTGGCACTTGTGAAGCTGGTTTGGTGTTGCTGAATTCTTTTAGCTTTTGCTTGGCTGTATAGCTTTTAATTTCTCAGTCAAATCTGAATGAGGTCATTGCTGCATAGAGTAATCTTATTTGTAGTTTTTTCCCTTTCATCACTTTAAATATGTCCTACTCCCTTCTGGCTTGCAGAGTTTCTGCTGAAAAATCAGCTGTTAACCGTATGGGGATTCCCTTATATGTTATTTTGCTTTTCCCTCACTATTTATAATATTTTTTCTTTGTATTTAAATTTTGATTCTTTGATTAGTATATGTCTTGGCGGTTTCTCCTTGGATTTATCCTGTATAGGACACTGTGCACTTCCTGGACTTGATTGACTATTTCCTTTCCCATATTAGGGAAATATTCAACTATAATCTCTTTCAATATTTTCTCCATCCCTTTCTTTTTCTCTTCTTCTTCTAGGACCCCTGTAATTAGAATGTTGTTGCATTTAATGTTGTCCAGAGGTTTCTGAGACTCTCCTCAATTCTTTTCATTCTTTTTTCTTTATTCTGCATTGCAGTAGTTATTTCCACTATTTTGTTGTCTAGGTCACTTATTCATTCTTCTACCTACCTCAGTTATTCTGCTATTGATTCCTTCTAGAGGATTTTAAATTTCTTTTATTGTGTTGTTCATCATTGTTTGTTTGCTCTTTAGCTCTTCTAGGTCCTTGTTAAGTTTTTTTATATTTTCTCCATTCTATTTCCAAGATTTTGGATCATCTTTACTATCATTACTCTGAATTCTTTTTTCAGATAGACTGCCTATTTCCTCTTCATTTTTTTGGTCTGGTGTTTTTTTCCCTTGCTCCTTCATCTGCTGTGTATTTCTCTGTCCTCTCATTTTGCTTAATTTACTGTGTTTGGGGTCTCCTTTTCACAGGCTGCATGTTCATAGTTACAATTGTTTTTGGTGTCTTCCCCCAATGGGTAAAGTTGTTTCAGTGGACTGTGTAGGCTTCCTGGTGGAGGGGACTTGTGCTTGTCTTCTGGTGGATCATGCTGGACCTTGTCTTTATAGCTGTCAGAACCAAGTCCAATGGTGTGTTTTGGGGTGTCTGTGAACTTATGATTTTAGGCAACCTCTCTGCTAATTGGTGGGTTTGTGTTCCTGTCTTGCTAGTTGTTTGGCATGGGGTGTCCAGCACTGGAGCTTGCTGTTCATTGAGTGGAGCTGGGTTTAAGCATTGAGGTGGAGATATCTGGGAAAGGTCACACTGATTGATATTATGTGAGGCCAGGAGATCTCTGGTGGTCCAATGTCCTGAAAGAAGAAAGAAAGAAAGAAAGAAAGAAAGAAAGCAAAGAAAGAAAGAAAGGAAGGAAGGAAGGAAGGATAGAAGGAAGGAAGGAAGGAAGAAAGAAAGAAAGAAAGAAAGAACAGAAGGAAGGAAGGAAAGAAGGAAGAAAAGAAGAAAGAAGGAAAACAAAAGAATAGTAAAAAAGAAAAAATAAGGAAAGGGAGAATACAACAGAAATTGTAGAATAAGTAATTCTATTATCATTTCAGTCACATATTTATTTTCATTTAAATGTCTATACACTCATGTTGTGTAATGTTATAAATATATTTATTAATGTCAAAAAATGAAAATTAAAAAAATTAAACCTTTGGAAACCACTGCACTAACACTAACCCTCTCTTTCTGAATGATATAATTTAAGTAGGCATGGCAAATTATCATTAATATAGAAAGATTTTCTTTCCTGGTAGGCCTTGTATAGTGTGTATCTGTGTGTGTGTGTGTGTGTGCGTGCATGTGAACACATGGAGAATGGGCATGGCTTTATGATCATCCTTACTTAAAACCACAAGGATGAATTTATCAGTCACCATCTCAATATTCAATCTTAGTGTTTTCCCTGTTCTCTCTCAGGTTCTAGTGTTACTCTTTGTCCTTAACTCTTTGGCTTGAAGTGAATGCCGTCTGGTCTAGATTATAAGAAGGAGCATGGTATCAAGTTCTGGCTATCTGGGACCTCTTAATTTAGCTCTGGCTATGGTGTGATTAATTGTGCAATCTCTTTCTAGCCCTCATGTTTGGAATCTTTCTTCAGTTTGCTGTCTCCACATAGTCTGCAAGCCATTTGGGCCTCAAATGCTGCTATTGGAATTGGGTCTTCTCTTATGAGATGCTGTGGATCTTCTCCTATGAGATACATTTATGTGACATCAAAACAATCAAACAGGAGACTGTGGCAATCCAAATATAATGATAATGGTCCACCCCTATTTTCCATCTGAGTATAGATAGATAGATAGATATAGGTATCAATTAATCATTAGGGCCTGGTTTCCTCTTCTTTATATTAAGGGACTTAATACTATCTTAGATATATTTATCATAGTTTGCTACTGTTTCTCAGCTAACAAGCAGAGATCAGGAAGTAAAATTTCAGTGTCTAAAACTAGGAAATTGTATCAAGAATGGCAGATTTCTCTCCCACTCCACCCCACCCACAGAAAGAATTTAGGATGCATTGATTGATGAAGTGATTATACTTGTTAGTCAAGTTTGTTGGTAAATGAATAAGATGTAAAGGAAGTTGTATGAATTGGCTGAAATGATCAGGTAGGAGCAAAGCAGAGTGCCTGCAAAAAATGGAGTCCTTAGTTTAAAAGTGGATCAGGTAAAAAGAAAAGTTGAGGGCTTCCCTGGTGGTGCAGTGGTTGAGAGTCCGCCTGCCGATGCAGGGGACAAAGGTTCGTGCCCCGGTCCGGGAAAATCCCACATGCCGCGGAGCAGCTGTACCCGTGAGCCATGGCCGCTGAGCCTGCGCGTCAGGAGCCTGTTGCTCTGCAACGGGAGAGGCCACAACAGTGAGAGGCCCGCATACCGCAAAAAAAAAAAAAGAAAAGAAAAGAAAAGTTGAGCAGAACCAAACAGCAAATTCAAAAACACTAATATTAGGGAATAAGGGAAATTGTACAAACTGACAGCAGCATTTTCAACTTGTTGATGTACAATCAAATGCAATCACAATAACAATAGGGTAGGAATGATAAGAGAAAATTGACATTTATTGAGTTCATGTGTTAGAGGCAGGGCTTGGTATTTTTGCATATAGTGCAATTTCTCACCATGTGTGGTAAGTGTTTTCCCATTGCAGATGAATATGTTGGAATCAAAATTTTCTAAAGTTGAGTCTAGAATTTTCAACATTCTAGTAGACACATCTATGTAATGAATAAATAAGCTCTTTTCTCATCAAATTTCCTTCACTCACTCTGTTCTCGTCTCTTAAATTGTTTTTCCTACTTCAACTGTATGGAAATGGAAAGCTGAATTAATTACATCCTTCAAGTTATATCCTTTTATTTTTATTTGTTAGTACAAGACCCTCTCATTTGATTTTATATTTTTCTCCTTTATCCTCATCCTCAATTCCTGTTCCCAATCCAGACACCTATTCTATTGTTTTTTATGTCTTTAAAAGTGAATGTATATTTTAAAAATTCAGTTCTGTTTTCTGTGTGTTTGAATGTTTACATAAATTGTTTAAATGCATTATTTTTTTTCAGTAAATGTTAATACCAATAACTAGAGCCTGATGTCAAAGATGGACACTACCTTCTCCCTTATCCCATACCTCTCAGTCCCGTCAACTCTGCATTTAGTATCTCTGGCAATTATACCATTTTCTGTAGTCTAAGTGCTATGCTTTAGTTCTGGTCCTCATTTATCTTCTTATGTGAGTTTTAGTAAGAATTCTGTAATTATTCTGATTTTGAAATTAACTCTTCTCTCCAAACTTCTGTCTCCCATTCAGGCCCATCCTCTACATACATGACTCATTTGGAGTTTCTAAAAACAAATCCATACTTGGAAATAGCTGCACAAACAATTCACTGAGGGAATGCTCTCCACAGAAAGGAAATGATGGATACAGGATACAGATGGAGAGAAAAGATAGGCCAGAATGTGGTTGTTTCTATGCATATCTACACTCATACTGATCCCTCAGGGTGTGCTGGAGCAGGAACTGCTGTATAGGGTTAGTGCTTGTTTTTGCCAACCTTGTATGGGTATACCTAATTTTATTGCACTTTGCTTTACTGTTCTTCACATACATTGCATTTTCTTACAAATAGAATTTTTGTACTAACTCTGCATCAAACTGGTCTATCAGCACCATTTTCCAACAACATTTGCTCGCTTTGTGTCTCTGTGTCACATTTTGTTTATTCTTGCAATATTTTAACCTTTTTCATTATTATTATATTTGCTATGGTGATCTGTAATCACTGATCTTTGATGTTATTATTGTAATTGTTTTGAGGCACCATGAACTGTGCCCTATAAGATGGCAAACAATAGATTAATATTGTGTGTGTTTTGACTGCTAGACAGATTGGCTGTTCCGTCATCTCTCTCCCTCTCCTCTGCTCCCTCTATTCCCTGGGACACAGCAGTGTTGAAATTAGGCAAATTAATAACCCTACAATGGCCTCTAAGTGTTCAAGTGAATGGAAGTTGTGAATGCAAGGGAAAAGTTGTTGAAAGAAATTAAAAGTGCTACTCCAGTGAACACACAAATGATCAGACAGTGAAATAGCCTTATTGCTGATATAGAGAAAGCTTTAGTGGTCTGGATAGAAGATCAAACCAGCCATAATATTCCCTTAAGCCTAATCCAGAGAAAGACCCTGACTCTCTTCCATTCTGTGAAGGCTGGGGCATTGAGGAAGTTATAGAAGAAAAGTTTGAAGCCAAACTTTCATGAGGTTTATGGAAAGAAACTATCTCCATAACATAAAAGTGCAGGGTGAAGCAGCAAGTGCTGATGTAGAAGCTGCATCAAGGTATCCAGAAGATCAAGCTAAGATAATTAATAAAGGTGGCTACACTAAACAATAGATTTTCAGTGTAGTCAAAACAGTCTTGTATTGAAAGAAGATGCCATCAAGGGCTTTCATAGTTAAAGAGGAGAAGTCAATGCCTGGCTTCAAAGATTCAAAGGATAGGCTGACTCTCTTGTTAGGGCCTAATGCATCCATGGTGACTTTAAGTTGAAGCCAGTGCTTATTTACCATTCTGAAATCCTAAAGACCTTAAGAATTATGCTAAATCAATTCATCCTTTGCTCTACAAATGGAACAACAAAGCCTAGATGATGGCACATCTGTTTATAACATGTTTTACTGAATACTTTAAACCCACTGCTAAAACCTATGACTCAGAAAAAAAATTCCTTTCAAAACATTACTGCTCATTGACAATGCACCTGGTCACTGAAGAGCTCTGATGGAGATGTACTGTGAGGTTCACGTTGTTTTCATGTCTGCTAACACTACATCCATTCTGCAGCCCATGGATCAAGGCGTAATTTTGACTTCAAGTCTTATTGTTTACATTATTTTATTATTATTATACATTTATTAAGGATACAGCTACCATAGTTAGTGATTACTCTGATGGACCAGGGCACAGTAAATTGAAAATCTTCTGGAAAGGATTCACTGTTCTAGATGCCACTAAAAACATTCACACTCTTAATGGGAAGAGGTAAAAAAAAAAATCAACATTCACAGAAGTTTGGAAGAATCTGATTCCTAACCCTTATGGATGACTTTGAGGGGTTCAAGACTTTTGTGGAGAAAGCAACTGAAGATGTGGTGGAAATAGCAAGAGAACTAGAACTAGAAGTGAAGCCTGAAGATGTGACTGAATTGCTGCAATCTCATGATAAAACTTAAATGGATGAGGAGTTGCTTCTTATGGATAAGCAAAGTAAGTGGTTTCTTGAGATGGAAACTACTCAGTGAAGATGCTGTGAAGATTGTTGAAATGACAATAAAAGATTTAGAATATCACATAAACTTAGTTGGTAAAGCAGTGGCAGGGTTTGAGAGGATTGACTCCAATTTTGAAAGAAGTTCTACTGTGGGTAAGATGCCATCAAATAACATTGCCTGCTACAGAGAAATTGTTCCTGAAAGGAAGAGTCAGTCAATTCAACAGACTTCATTGTTGTCTTATTTTAAGAAATTACCACAGCCACCCCAACCTTCAGCACCCATCACCCTGAACAGTCAGCAGCTGTCAACTTTGAGGCAAGACACTACAAGCAAAAAGATTACTACTTGCTGAAGTCTCAGATGATGGTTAGCATTTTTATCAATAAAGCAGTTTTAAATTAAGATATGTACATTATTTTCCAGACATAATGCTATTGCACACTTAATAGATAACTGTATAGTATAAACATAACTTTTATATGCACTGGGAAACCAAAAAAATTGTGTGACTCACTTTATTTTACACAACTTTACTGCAGTTGTCTGGAACTGAACTCCCATATATATGAGGTGTGCTTGGATACCTCCATGTCAGTCAGTTGTTTTGCCTGTGGAGACCTCCAGACAGAGAGGAGCATAACATACTGGGTATAGCAGGTCACCACGGATGAGGGCAGTTCTCTAAAGGGGATAACTATGAGCCACAGCAGCAGCAGCAGCAGCAGTTTTGGGAAGAAATAGGCTCAGAAAAGGCTATCTAGACAGAGCACAAACTACATCCATTACATCATCCAAGTGATTTACTAAAACGTTCCACTCCCCTGTTGACAATCTTTCAGTGGCTTCCTACAGGCTTCAATATTAACTCCAAATTACATAACATTGCATGCTTTTGCTCCCTTTCAGTTTATCCATATTTACACCTTATCTATATGGATCTCTTTATAACTTTTAAAATGCTATCTTCTACATGTATTTGTACCCTTTTTGAACAAATGGCTCCATTTTCATATCAGCTTTCCTAGTCTAGCTAAAATTTTACTTCCTCCTAAACACCTAACCACATCCTCAATCCCCTAGATCCCTGCCTTGAACATAGCCCTTTCTATGCATATCCACCTAGCATGTATAATACTCTAGTATAAGTATCTGCTCACTGTTCTTCTACCTCACTAAACAGAGATTTCTTCAAGAACAGGACTGTGGGTTTTATGTCTTTATCATATATATTAATATATGATAAACATTGAATATATTTTTTCATAAATAAATGAATTAATTAGGCTTACACTGTTAAAATCCTCAAGGTAAGGAAAAATGGAATGTCTTGTCATGTTTTAAATTCAGTTCTGTCAGATTCTAATACCACCTTTCTTTTCATTTTTTCTTTTTTTTTTTTTTTACTGTAATAAGGTCTTTGGATTATTACTCTAGGGTATTTGAAATTATGCATCTCTTATTTTATTGGTAACAAGATTATCTCATTTGTATATTTAGACAAAATCTTATATTTGAAATTGAAGATTAGTATAGGTGTTTATATCTCCAAGGGCTACTCTGGGATCATATGAGCTCCCCATGACTAATCTACTAATGCCAAGATTGATATTTTTCCAATAGCAAATTGTGTTCCTAAGTAGGACTCTGCAGGATTATGCTACACTCAGTTATGGTAGCTATTATAATTGTGTGTGGATATATGGTACCACTTGTATTTATCCAGATTTTTATTTTGCTTATTTCCAAACTTATATTCTGTAGTCCACTGAAGGGGCAACAGGAAAATTAATTAACTTTCCTGTAGTTGTCGTCATACTTTCTTCCATTTTTTCTTTTCCTGTGAGATCCCTGGAACAATCCCTTCAATTATTTGATCTGTTTTCTTTTCCTCATTAACACTTCAAGAATATTTCTATTTATGTATTACATCATCTTCTCTTGCCTTTCTGTTAATTTCTTGAAGTTCACATGCCTACTATACATATTTATGCAGCATAAATATTTTCATTCAAAAAACACCGCATAATATCCAGTATGACTTTCATGTTAGCATGCAGCTCTTTACATTAAAAAAAAAAAAAAAAAGCTGATACCCTTCAGTTAGATGTTGTTAAGATCCATGTTTTTACCTAGTCTTCTGCAGAATATCTTATTTTTCATCCATGTTCTCTGTCATCAACTGATCTTTTTCTCCATTGCAAATGAATCTGAGTCAAAATGGTCATTATCTTATGTTGCTACTTGGATACTAACTTCAGTCTCTCTGTTTGCACTTGCTCTTTCTTTAAACTCAAATGTAGAGACTTTATCAACTGTAGCTCTGTGCTATATAGAACTGCACCTTATTCATTCTAATGAGTAAGCCAAGTCTTCTTTGGCTTCTGATTTTGATAGAAACAAAACAAAAAAACCTTCTAAGTTGAATTCGACCAGAGCAAGTTTTCTCCACTTTTTGAAAGTCATTGATTCCAAGTAACATCCTAGGTTATACTTTCAGACATGCCTCTCGCTATAGCACTCCGAAGTTTCTCTTTTTAACAATTTCATTTCCACTAGGCCTGCACTATAGAAGCAGTGCCTAGAAACATTTTTGCTATCAAAGTGTTGACAGAAGCTTGAATCAGGTTCAGCATAGGTTACAAGGATGACAACTGGAAAGTAACCCAGAGATAAGCCCAGCACTAATTACTGACAAGAAAGCCTGGATAATATTACCTCTTTGGTGCTGAACATCTATTTTGTTCAATCTACTAGGTTACAGGCACTTGCTCCTTTAATTCTGAGTTATTGTTAAGAAGCAAGTGGTATTTCCATTTCACAGATGATGTTTAGCAAGGTTAAGCAATTTGTTCAAGAACCTTGAGCTTGTATATGGCAAGGCTGGGATCTGCCTCATGCCATCTCCTTAGTTAAACAGTCATTCATTTGATCTGAGCTTTCCGTGATTAGTTTTCTCAACTCTCTCTTGGATTTATTTACCATGCACTTATGTCATACCCTCTATTTGCCAGGCGCTTTCCTAAGGGCTTTAAAAGTATAAAAAATGTTTACTCATAACAATTCTACAAGTTATGCATTGTCATCTTTGTTTCAGAGAAGAGGAAACTGGGGCCAAAAACTTTCAGTAACTTGCTCAAGATCACAGAGCATATGAACACTTTCTTTTCAATATATGGACATATATAACTAGATTTTGCCATGTAATAAAGTCATTGCATATTTGGAAATTTAGTTTTGTTTTAAAGTAGGTTTATATTCAGAAGTAGAAGGTTTTGTTTGAGCTCTAGCAATCAATTATCCATGCCTGGAAGACATTTACCTTTTAAGCCTCAGTTGCTCTAATTGCCACTACCACTGTTTCCTTTGGCAGCTGCTAGACTACTTCTAGGTTGAGAAACTTGGGATTAATAACAGTTTCTAGGAGACATACATTAGAGATCCAATATATTTCATTGATGACACATGCCCTACTTCCTCAATATCCTTCACTCTAGTCAAGGCTCTCTGTGACTGGAAGAAAGAAATACTTTGCAGCCTCCCTAGAACTTACAGGCTGCTGACAAGGACCATTAACTAATTTAGATTTAAGAGTCTGTGGAATTGCTGGCTAGAACTACTACAGTGATGCCATGTGTTATTAAAGGTTTGCTTCTGTCAGACACTCTCCAATTCTGCCTGTGTCTCATATTTCTTCTCACTGGAACTTAATGCACTGGAAACTGGTGTGTATGTGTGTTTATTATTTATAGGAACATACAACGTAGTATGAATAAAATGTAGATTTTATAGTATGCAATCAGATGAATAATTTACTACATGTATAGCATTAATAAGATCAGGAAAAAAATGTGTTATCATTGGTTACAGTGGTCCTCTATGATGTTATTTGATGTGATGTTCTTCACATGAATTGCTATGACAGTTTTTATATCTTGTCATTGAATGCTGATAGCAGTGTGCAAATAGGTTTGCCACATAAGAATTACCTGTTCCACAAGTTCATTTTCAATGGCATTCTAAAGATCAACCATCCTTGCAGGAGTTAAGAAAGATTTATAGAATTATTGCATTGCAAATCCTTAGAAAGAAAGAAAAAAAATACTGACAGTTTTGTGTAGAAGAGAATATTAAAAAGTACACTATTTTTATTTAGATTTAACTGATATACAATAAAAATATAAAAATCAATTGTCCATGTAATCAAATTTCAATGCATTTTCTTCACATGTTAAACAACAGGTCCTGAGAAATCCATTTAAGAAGTCTACTAGAACCAATAAATAACTAATATGTTAAAAAGGTAGAAATTCCGGGCTTCCCTGGTGGCGCAGTGGTTGAGTCCGCCTGCCGATGCAGGGGACGCGGGTTCGTGCCCCAGTCCGGGAAGATCCCACATGCCGCGAAGCGGCTGGGCCCGTGAGCCATGGCCGCTGAGCCTGCGCATCCGGAGCCTCTGCTCCACAACGGGAGAGGCCACAACAGTGAGAGGCCCGCGTACCACAAAAAAAAAAAAAAAAAGTAGAAATTCCAACATGTTATTCACTATACAAAGCAGTGTTTTATACAGATTATCTAGATATAGGTTATCAAGCAGAACTAGAAATTATCCAACTTCCATATTTGTAAGTCCACATTTGCTTGGTCAGAGAGAACTAAAAATACTACTGAAAGAAAAACTAGCATCTTATAATATTTTGGTTGAATATGTATACATACATACAAAAATATATACACATATAAGCAACACACATATATATATACATATATACACACAAAACTATATTTTAAATGTTCTAACCTCTTGCACATAGGTGATGCTAATCTTATATGCTGTTTCAAAAATAGCAAAGGCACTCACTAAAGTTAACCATTTTAACTGTGCATGAAGAAAGAAACTCTCAAAAGTCACTACATGATTTATTTCCTTGTGACTACTGAGCTGATTATGTATTTTCCATTATTTTGTGGATGCACTTGACATATTATTATATACTACTTTATATGCTACAAGGATAAGGGAATATTTATTCTTATGCTTCTGCATTTGTAAAGGATTGCAGATATCATTTAAAAATCAGGTACATAAAAGAAATATAATACAAAGAAGCATCTACATTCTAAAAGGCCTAAAAATGGAAATGCCTAGTGTTAGAAGTTCAAAATACAGCTGATTGTAGTCAACTTAGTGTATAATTTGAGGTTCATTGGTTTTTAAATTTGTAATAGATCGTTAGTTCTTTGAGGATAGTGGTTGAATCTTGTATGTCCACTGGACAGTATAATTTCTTGCATATTATTTACAAAAACTTACAAAAAGTAAATCAATGAATTCAGTGCCTTGGAAAAAAGGTATTGCTTTTCTTTCAAAATATTGACTCTACTTTCCTCATCTTCCTCTCATCTACTCTTTCCTACACTTATACTGCAAATAATATTAATAGCTTCCTTCACACCTCAAGTTCTTTCTTTTGTAGTACACAAATCATGTTGCCACTTCTGTTCCCAAATCTTTCATAGATTTAGACATTTTAAAGGACAGTTTAAGAACGTTCCAGAACTTCACATTACCTACAGGAAAAAGTCTATTTTTCTTAATACAGAGTTTAATGACAACAAAATCCTCACCCTAATTAATTTCTTAGGCCTTGTGTCAGTCACTTCAACATTCTCTCTACCAGCTCTGCTCCCAATGTCTTTCCTCTATGTCTATTTTAGTGAATCTTCAACCTTAATATATTGAATTTTTATTTAATATTTGCTTTTTACCCCAAACTATACCAGTCTATGATTATGCAAATGTCTCAAGTAAGGCACAATCCCTATTTATTTGTGTATCTGCTTGACTCCTAATCTTCCACATTTCTCTTCTGTCTCTCTTACACTAGTGAAATGATACTCATTTTTCATGATCTGCTTTTTCTTGGAAGGCATTTCCAATGTCAAAGAAAGAACTAATTATTTTTGCACTCTGTATTCCCATAACACTTTGTCCATATCACTGGCACAGCTCTAATAATTATGAGATACAGTTAGTTACATAAATTCATTGTTCCACAAATTTTGATGTCCTTGAGATCAGGGAACATATTTTACTCATATATGTATTCTTAGCAAAATATACTGTGGCTTACATATAATATATATTCAACAATTTCTTGAAAGACAATTTTATTTAAAAAAATAATAAAGTATCCATATGTTTGTGATTAGCTTAAATTAAACTCTTTTCCTGCCCCACTCCAAAAAACAATATCTGGAATTGTATGAAATAATATGTATGTATATATATAGGCATATAGTTAGAAGTATTTGTGACTACAAAAAATTAGGAAATGGTGATTGCTGATCTTAGTGATAATTTATCTTTATATTTCAATTTGATATTAACCCTACCAGCTATATAAAATATTTTAATAGTAAATGTATAAAGGAGATACCCATAATTATAAAAATCACCATGAAAAACAAAATTATGCTTATAAACAAAAATATCCAGATAAAAATTTACTTCAATCTTAATTATAACTAATATACTCATAGATTACTCATATAAAATTAGTAAGATTATGTAAGTCATATTTTCTTTGAAACAAGATCTATAAACTGCTGAAAAGGAATTGTCACAAGACACTTTTTTACTTGAGACATACATTTTCTGCTGTTGATTTTCCTAAAATGAATTTTATGATGCCCTTTGAGAAATATTGATAATGTGAGAATATTTGTTGGCATGCATATGAGCATGTCATTATCTGTGAAGGCTCTTACATTATTTTTAAGCAATCTTGAATATTTTTATATTATAAACTATGTCCAAATGATCAATGTTGAAGAAGAGTCTGTGGTATATTTATATATATATATATATATATATATATGTGTGTGTGTGTGTGTGTGTGTCATATGAGTATAGTTTGTTGCTCCTAAAGATACAATAGCATATATTATGTATAAAAACATTAAAACTACTTTCATACTTAAATTGTCTTTTCTGGAAAATGTAATCAGCTTAGATACAAAGGTGGCAAGAATATATACCATTTGACATTTACTCCATGATACACAAAAGGAAAAGGAAAAGTGTACTTTGAAGGACATTTGGCCTGTGGCATAAACAAATGAAGAAGGAAACCAAAAAAAATAGACCTTTAATTAGGTTTATGCCCATTTCTTAAATGAAAATAAGAGAGACACAGTGCATCAAAATTATCCAACAATGTTCATTTACTCTAGGATCTAGTAGGAGGAAAACAGCATAAAATATTTTAAAAAGAATGCATTTAGTTCATTAGAGACTGCTATAAAACTTTTCATGCTGAAGGAAAAATATGTAAGATTTAGGAAATAAGCACTGTAGAGTAATTATATAGCTGTAGAGTAATTATAAAACAGTTTTGACAGACACATTAACATTTATAATGTTATTCAGCACACATAAACACACTCATGTACATAGACACATATGGAGAAAGAGAGAGACAGACAGAAATTACTTGGTTTCATCATGCACATCAATGAAAGTTCCAGAAGTATAGCATTAAATTAGAAATTACATCACAATCTCCTGGTTTTCTTCCCCCTATTTCTCATTCTGTTTTACTAGGTTTTCCCACCCACAAAATATTGAATTGTGAATTGTCCAGGGTTCAGTGTCAATTCTTATTTTTCTCTGTATTCAGTCCCTTAGTAATCTCATCCACATTTTATATACTGACTCTAAAGAGATGACTACAAAACTTTAATCTCCAGCCAAATGTCTCTCCTATATTTTACACTTCAATACAGAACTGTATTTGCAATATTCTATGTGTTTTTTTAAGAAATTTTAAATCTAAACTGTACAAAACAGAAACAATTTTTGTTTTATTACCTATTACCTGATCCTCCCCCATATCCTTAAGTGATACCATCACTCATTCAGTTGCAGAATGATTGAACATAGCAACATGTTCACATCTTAGTGAGAACAATGACTCTGTACTCACACTGTAAACTGAAATTAATGCCGCATGACTAACCGCAGGTCCATCGCTGACTCTATGTCTGAATAAAAACCAATTTGGGAATGTGGCAAGGATTAGCCTATGTAATAAAACCATCTTACTAGGAATTATTGCTAACATATGTTAAGGGTGTCACATTTTATACACTTAGTAGACCTGGGTATAAACTGATGCTTTTAAGATCATTTCTATTTTCATGTATAATGTTGGATCTCAGACTGCATGTAGGACCTTAGGTTGTTTGGGCTATATTTTATAGGTAGAAGTGTGCTATTATGAAATGCATTTGGTAAGAGTTAATGGTAATAGTTGCTTTTTAAGGAAGGTTTCTTTGGAAGAGAGGAAATGAAAGTTTTATGAAACTTTTTTATGAAAGTTTTTCAATAAACAACAGTAAATGGATACTCATACCATGTGAATTACAGATGATTGTGTTTTTATAAATAATTTGGTATTGAAAGTGCATGAAACTGTTAATTTGATATATCAGTATAATAGATGATTACTGGTCAAAGATCTAAACAACTTAGTTTATTCATCTTGGGCAAAAAAGAAAATAAAATTTCCCTTGACTATGTCCCACAGCTGTTATGGGGCTAAATTAATATGGTGATTATAAAGGCTCTTGAAAAACAAAAGTTTTATTAAAAAATTAGGTGCTGTTATAATTAGTTGTAAATGTTAATGAGCTCTCATAAATGTCTAAAATTAATATTACTTTAATTTTAAAAAGCCGAGTAGTATTTTTTTCTTTTCATTTCTCCTTTACATTTTATTCTTTAAATATTTCCAATGAACATGTGGGAGAATTTTCCTTTATTACATGTATAAATTAAACACACACACAAACAGAACACAGACACAGTTTTCTCTGACATATGAGTGACTTTTTTATCTAACTACATATTTTCCTACATAATTATTCATCTCTGAGGTTCTTGTTTTTCCTTCTTCATGGCCATCTGAATAACAAGGTATTATAAACCTGGTAACTATAACATAGGCAGATTTAAAAGACCATGGTTGCAATACAAGCACACCACAGAGAGAAAGACATTGCAGCTTTTAAAATTCAATAAATCTGCTTGCTGTATTTACTTTCATTGTGGTAAGCTAGCCTTTCGTTATGGTCATTAATCAAGGTAGATGATGTATTGTTACACCATCGTTACTTTGACATGTGAAAGATTCCATATCCAATTAGCTGCAGAAGGTTATGTTAGATCAGAAGGTCTAGGCTTCTGTCTTCAGTTGTGACTTTGGACTAGACACTGTCACTTTTAAACTGTTTTCTTTCAGATATAACAAGGAAATTGGGAAAGGATTATTTTTACTATACCTTCTAGGTTTAATATTTTATGATGTTATGAAACATTAACAATTTTGAATTCAAATCCTCACCTTAGACCTGGAGTCTCTGAGGAACATGGCGACAGCCTGAAACATATCTTAGAGGATAATTTAATTGTGGTTTCCTCAACACTTACAAGGTGAAAGAGCTCTTACCACCATAGCCTCAAGAGAGGGGAAATGCAAAGATAAAAACAAAACTTGAGAACTAGATCCTTTGGTTTTCTAACTAGGGAAGAAAAATAGAGCTTTAGAAAGGGGCAATGAGAGTTCAAGTTGAAAATGTGAAAGCATCCATCCACTTCATAAAACTCTACACCAACTACTATTAGCACGCATTTAAAATACATTGTCTACTAGAAAAGATTATAGAAATCAATGTTGAACCTAAGAAAACTACAGACAAGAACACTGATTGCACCTAAAAACTTATCAAGTTCATTTCTGATAGTATATTAAATTTTTCATATAATATGAATTCTTTCCTTCATTTACCGTGTGTTCTTTCTTTTCCCCAATCTAGGACCTATGAAAAGTTATCCATATAAGCATGACAAAAGATGTAAAATGTGTGATGATACTTATAAATGTATGATGCCTCTCCCATGTAGGAGAGTGATGGCAGTGGAGGTGTGGATGTGGGTGTGAGCATGTATTGGTGTTCTTTGTGAGAAACAGTGGCACAGTTATATTAAAAACCTCCAATGGGCAATGATGCAACATCTTCTAGGTGCGTGCACAGTATAGAGCTCCAGAATATTTTCATGAATAGGTGCTAAGTCAGTAAGATGTCCTAAGCTGTGGTTTTTAATCCAAACCCAATCATGTCAAAATAAGAAGGAGTCATCAGGATGGAAAGACTAGAAGATCAGGTAGGAAGAAAAAACTTTTAATCAGGGCAGAAAAGCAGTAGGAAAAATCTCGGACTCCAGAACAAGGAAGTGAGATATGTTTTTCATCTGTGTCCTCTGACATTTGTAAGTTGTTTGAAAACTCAAGACTACAAACTTGGAGAAACTAAGAATAATTTGATTTGGAAAAAATTTATAAAAGTAATATCTTTGATTGAGGGGGTATTTTTTTTGACTAACTAATGTAAAACTATAAAGTAGCCATTTTATTTTTCATGGCTTCTTATAAAGGACATGCCATGTTAAATTTTTTTAAATGTCATTATAAAAAAATATTTTTTTAAATAGCAATATATATATTGATACCTCCCCAAGGAAACTAATCTATGTATTTTCAGATTTAGTACATGATTCAGTACAGAACAAGAAACCAAAAGAAAAAAAGCCAAAAAATGTACCAACAATCTTTCAAAGTGGTTATAAAATGTTGTAGTTTTACTATTCAAAATTATTGTTTCAAACTTTAATTTCAAATGTGAATTTGTATTAGTTTATTACTTTTATTTTGCAAACTCATTATAAACAGCATGAAAAAATGCATTTCAAAAACAGGAATATTGTTAAATTAGATCTTATGAATTCTTCATGAGACCAAATTTAATGCAATTATTTTTAGAATTACTAGTTAGTAAATACATTTTTTTAGATAAGATTTTCTAAGGAGCTAATATAACAAAGCAACAACTCTGCATGTTTCTTTTAATCAAAGATTTTCATATGACTGCAGTGTTTAAAACTGAATCCTACATTTTGTTTTACTAACAAATTTGAGCTATTATGGAGTCATCGCTCAAGAAATGCAATGATCTAATTAGCCATTTGCTTTTCTTTAAAGATTTGATTCAAATGATAAAGAACTATAAATACATAGGAATATGAACGTGCATATTCATATGCCAAAAAAAAAACAGAATTAATTTGAGATACTTATCTATGCATTTTCAGTATAGAATATAAAAATTATATCTAAATATCCAGTGTTCTTTTAATGAAAGCTTAACATGCAAGGAAAATGTCTAATTATTATTATTTCATTTATAAAAGTGTGTGAAATTGTTGTTAAAATCTTTTCTGTAATCTCTCTCTCTCTCTCTCTCATGGTATATAGCAACAAGAAAATATTTGGCCCTTAAAGGAATAATAAATTGCCATACTTTTAATACTTTAAAATATCTGCTGTCTATTTGTGTTCAGACATGCCTTGATAATTTTTAATGCATATTGAGATAATGTACAAAACTCATACTAGGGGACTCAGATTCTCAATAGGCAAATGTATATTTTACCTTTCTAAAATCAATTTTTTAAATTATGAGTTATTTTGTAAAAAATGATTTTAGGATATAAACTGCAAAATATGTTTGTTCTAGAACCAAAGATATTTCCTGGGAGAAAGAACACATATTCTAGAATTAAAAATGTGGCAATATATTATTTCTTTTTCTGGGCCAAATATTTTCTTGTTCTATATATTTTCTTTTAAAAATATTTTGTTGAGATATAGTTGATGTACAATATTATATGTTATAGGTTAAAGGTTATACTCCATTTATAGTTATTATAAAATATTGGCTATATTCCCTGTGTTCTACAATATACCTTCATAGCTTATTTATGTTATACATGATAGTTTGTATCTCTTAATTCTCTACTCCTATCTTGCCCCTCCACCCACCCACCTCCCCACTGGTAACCACTAGTTTGTTCTCTATATCTGTGAGCCCATTTTCTTTTTGTTATATTCACTAGTTTGTTGTATTTTTTACATTCCACATATAAGAGTGATATTATACAGTATTTGTCTTTCTCTGTCTGATTTATTTCACTTAGCATAGATTTATTTTTTATTATTTTTTAATTTTTATTTGAGTATAGTATATTGTTTTAGTTTCTGCTGTACAGCAAAGTGAATCAGTTATACATATACATATATACACTCCTTTTTAGATTCTCTTCCCATATAGATGATTACAGAGTATTGAGAAGAGTTCACTGTGCTATAGAGTAAGTCCTTATTAGTTATCTATTTTATATATAGTAGTGTGTATATGTCAATTCCAGTCTCCTGATTTATCCCTCCCTCCACCCCCAGCTTTCCCCCCTGGTAACCATAAGTTTGTTTTCTACATATGTGACTCTATTTTTATTTTGTAAATAAGTACACCATTGATGGAAATGTAAATTGGTACAACCACTATGGATAACAGTATGGAGGTTCATTAAAAAACTAAAAATAGAGCTATCATGTGATCCAGTAATTTCACTCGTGGGCATATATCTAGAGAAAACCATAATTCAAAAAGACACATTCACCCCAATATTCATTGCAGCATTATTAACAATAGCCAGGACATGAAAGCAACCTACATGTCCATCAACAGATGAATAGATGAAGAAGATGTGGTACATCTATACAATGGAATATTACTCAGCCATAAAAAGAAAGAAATAATGCCATTTGCAGCAACATGGATGGACTTACAGATTGTCATATTGAGTGAAGTAAGTCAGACAGAGAAAGACAAATATCATATGATATTGCTTATATGTGGAATCTTAAAAAAGGGTAAAAATGAAATTATCTACAAAACAGAAATATAGTTACAGATGTAGAAAACAAATTATGGTTACCAGAGGGTAAGGGTGGGGGGATAAACTGGGAGACTGAGATTGACATATACACACTACTATATATAAAATAGATAACTAATAAGGACCTACTGTATAGCACAAAGAACTCTACTCAATTTTCTACATATATTTCTATATACTTTCTAATAATTATCTCATAGACTTGAATAATTTTAATTTCCCATTTCCCCACAAAGAATCCTCTAGTTCCTGGTTCAAGTGTGAACTCCTCAACTGAGCTTTCCCTGGTCCCTCAAATACAAATATTTCTCCTTTCTCTGAAATTCCACAGCATTTTATCTATCAATGTGCTTTCTTTAAGACACATTTTTTCCCCTTGTATTACACTTATTTAGGTTTATACCCTCCTTTACTCAACTATAATCTCTATTAGAGACATGTATTGTTGATTG
The DNA here is from genome assembly GCF_005190385.1 of Monodon monoceros. Lineage (NCBI taxonomy): Eukaryota > Metazoa > Chordata > Mammalia > Artiodactyla > Monodontidae > Monodon > Monodon monoceros. The sequence goes on from NW_021703767.1 coordinate 36,915,428, forward strand.
AGCTTTTTATCCTATTAGTAACCAAATAAATATTATGTATATAATAGGTTTACAAAATATGTGTTGGTAAATAAATAAGTGAATATCTGGATGTTTGATGTTCATTACTACCTTAAGGCACAGAGGCAAAATAAACCTGTTTCTAATAATCTTTCATAAATTTTTATTAAAAATGAAATAATTAAAATTTTTCAAGATTAAGGAGACAAAATATCACTTATGCCTCAATTTCATGATCATTTCAAATGGATTTTGTTTGAATTTAAATGTTACAGAACATTACTTCCTATCTTGTCTTTCTTTTGTAACAAGAAAACAAATTTTAATGACACAAATAACAATTTCAAAGAAGTGACACATCATGTACTTACCAGTACTTACATCTTGTTTCTTAAATTTTCCTTCTGTATATAAAGCAGTGGCCCTATGAAGTATACATTTTCCTAAGAATAAAAGTTTTCAACACTGAAAATGTGCATGTGATTCTAAAACAGGTTGTTTTTAATATATGCTCAATTGCAGTTTAAATCAAATGCACACTGTACATTGTGTATATGGTGCCTGATATTACTACCCCTGAAAGTAGGCTATGAAATATTTGAATCATTATGTGGTTCACATAGTGTGAAATGCAAAGTCCCATGGAAATTTGTTGATAAATGTGAATTTCACTCAAGTTCTCAATTTAAAACTTCAGCCAGATATGAAAGCTAAACTTCTGATGTTTGAAAAATAAAAATAATTTCATATTTATAAGTTAACTTCTATCTATAACGTAAAAGTGTTCATCTTAAGCCAAATGTATTGCATCTGCAAATTTGAAATAGTCATTAGTGGCATTTCTGTATCTCTTACCAATAACTATTTGGAGCTAGTTTTTTTTTTTTTTTAATTAGTTTATTTACTTTTGGCTGTGTTGGGTCTTTTTTGCTGCGCGTGGGCTTTCTCTAGTTGTGGCGAGCAGGGCTACTCTTTGTTGCAGTGCACGGGCTTCTCATTGCAGTGGCTTCTTTTGTTGCAGAGCACAGGCTCTAGGCACACGGGCTTCAGTAGTTGTGGCAGGCAGCTCAGTAATTGTGGCTCATGGGCTCTAGAGCACAGGCTCAGTAGTTGTGGCACACGGGCTTAGTTGCTCCGCAGCATGTGGGATCTTCCTGGACCAGAGATTGAACCCATGTCCCCTGCATTGGCAGGTGGATTCTTAACCACTGCACCACCAGGGAAGTCCCTGGAGCTAGTTTAAATGTCCTGGTTGTACTTTTAAGCAAGAAACTCTACGTGCCAATTATTCTGAATATTTGAGTTGGGGTTTCATCACCTAAAGTCTCAACCTAACATGAAACTTACTTTTTTTTCTTTATTGTATTACTGATTTGTGTTTTTTAGAAAACACAGGTAGGAGTGAAAGTAGCAGCATTAACAATAGATAACGTTGGCAAGAAAAGCTATAACTTGTGATGTTTGACCATTCTTCTACTCAACATACTTATATACTTTGTTACAGCAGTTAACAAGTTATTGTTCAATTAAATTGGACAGTTAGATTGCCTGTTATCAGAAACATTGTTGGGTAACTATCTGTCAGACCTATCTAAATTTGGGTTGATGAAGTATAACTACTAAGTTCATTGGTTTAAGCTGCTGCTTTGGTCTGAATATCTGAATGTGCCCTTCCTAAATTCATTTATGTTGAAATCCTAATGACATTAGGAGGTGATTACAAGCAACTAATGGTGTTGGTATTAGGAGGTGGGGCCTTTGAGAGATGCGAAGGTCATGAAGGCAGATTAGTGTATTTTTAAAAGAGATACCAGAAAACACCACAGTCCCTGCTACTATGTGAAGGTACAAAGAGAAGTCTGCAACCTGGAACAGGGCCCTTACCAGACCAAACTGGTACCTTGATCTCAGACTTTGAACTTCCAGAACTGTGAGAAATAAATGTCTATAGTTTATAAACTACTCAATCTGTGGTATTTTGTTATAGCAGCCCTAATGGACGGATCTCTATAATCATATAGGCCTTCCCATCTTTTTTCCAGTATAAGGAAGAAAATGAGATTAACAGCTACTATTTATATCATCACCCAATCTAATGAGCATATTTATAAAACTCAAATCTCTATGTGTAATAAACAGTAATTGATCATCTCTTATAGTAATAGTTAAATTAAATAAAATATTACATGAGATTTAGTTACAATTCCACTTATTTGGTTAAAAAACAGCTAACCCAGAGTGAGAGACAGAGAGAGACTTATAGCTCCCATAACAATGGCAAAAAATTGTCAAATTAATTTGAAGAAATCAAAGAGGCAGTTTATTTCACCTAGTAATTAGAAAATGTAGTTTTATCTCCATATACAATTACTTCCTATAATTATTTTTATTTATTGTATAATCTCTCATGTAATTTGTAGAGCTTTGGAAACCTTTAAATAATAACTTCTACAATATTTTGAAACTCATGTTCAGTGCTGATGGTAATTGCTAAGATACTTGACGCATTCTTTCATATTTAAAATGTCTTTTGCCCATGTGGGTCATATTTTCAAATGCAAAGTGAAGAACTGATGCACGATAAGGATCCTTTTAAAAAATATACCTTGCAGGGCTTCCCTGGTGGCGCAGTGGTTGAGAGTCCGCCTGCATTGGGTGGCGCAGTGGTTGAGAGTCCGCCTGCCAATGCAGGGGACACGGGTTCGTGCCCCGGTCTGGAAAGATCCCACGTGCCGCGGAGTGGCTGGGCCCGTGAGCCATGGCCGCTGAGCCTGCGCCGCTGGAGCCTGTGCTCCGCGACGGGAGAGGCCACAACAGTGAGAGGCCAGTGTACCACAAAAAAAAAAAAAAAAAAAAACCTTACAAAAGTAACTTTTGATTTCTTTATTTTCCTCCCCAGATTACCAATATCATTCAAAGCATTTTAAGCAGTGATTTGCTATGATTTCATTCTGTCAGGAGTATTTAAAAAAATCTATCAATGGGGCACATTTATTTTCCTTTTTACTGGTTTACCTATATAACTATCTATTCAGCTTGATATGGATTTCAGATTCCCACATGATCAGACACCTCAGTAATACCATTATTTTGTTTGCTTCATTGTTTTTACATGTCTAATATGCTAAGTATAAGGATGATACCCTCCATTTACTATAGACAAGTAGACAAGTAGACAGTGTTTATGTACTATAGAAATGTTTCTGATTTTTAAAATTAAAAAAAAAAATTTGGCTGCACCACACGGCTTGCGGGATATTAACTCCCTGACCAGGGATTGAACCCACATCCTCGTAAGTGAAAGCACGGAGTCCTAACCGTGGACCGGCAGGGAATTCCCAAAACGTTTCTAATTTTAATAGCTAAAAAACAACTTGGTTTACTATATGTCTTGTGAGATGTATATTCTATTTTTTAACATCAAAAAGTAAAATAGGGTAGCTGATGAGGTGAGGTGTACAGATGAAAAAGTGACTGCACAATGCAGACAGAAATAAACATGTCTTCATAATCTTAAGCAAATTTTGTTTCCCAATGTGATTATCTTTATACTACATTACACATTTTTAATAAACAGGTTTTCTAGAAATTGAGAGAAAAGTAGGAACACTTTTCATGGGGTGTTAATAAAATCAGTGCCTCTTTTATATACTGCCCAAGTCTTGGAAAAGGTTATTGGGTTTATCTGCATAAAATATGATTAGCAGTCAAGCATGTCAAAGGTTCAATTTGGGTCTCTAAATTAAACATTGAGTAATTTACTACTGGGATCATGCAGTCAAATTCCCTTTTACCAATTTGGTTAAGGTATTTTGTTCAAGTTCACTCTCACTGTATTTATTTACAAGTTCAATAAAAGGCACATTTAACAGTGATAATTAATGTTACAGTTACATTCATATATATGACTAACAGATATAAACATTTATCTATAAACATCTACCAACAAATATGTTATTAATATAAAAAATCCCTAAAGGTTAATCATTGGATGAGCCATTGCTTAAAGAAGCTGAGATTCCATACATGCAGTTCTTCAAATGTGAGAAAAGTTCATACTTGTGAATTAAATTGCAAGGTATTAATAGCAAGCTAAGATTTTTAATAACTGATGCTTTATGAATGTTAATGAAAAGAATGGGCCTCTACTTCTGAAATAGCCCTCTGAGGTCTCATTTAGAGATACATCAAAAAGGAAGTTTTATTAAAAATATATGTAATTTCAGCTTCCTTCTAAAATTATTATATTCAAACCTGTTTTAATTGAATCGCTTATTCAGTAAAGTTTCTAGCTTGATATTACAAATCTAATAAGAATTAAGTACCAATTTTTCCTTGTTTATAACATAAATTTTATTTTCTCAAAAATTTTTAATTTTCCTCAAATAAAATATCTTCTAAAAGCAATATTCTATTTTATTTATTCTATTTTCATTATTTTGAAGGAAACTGCAAATATCTCCCATTTGTACTCTTTTGATGATTCTAATTATATACTTGATATCTGTATATGTTGACACTTCATTGGGTGATGGATAGACCACATAGGAATTCCATGTGGCTTTTTGGATGCCATTTTGCAATATTTTTCATTCATTACATATTAAAAAAAGAAGTTTATTTTTAATGTTTCTAAGTTTAACCAAAGGGCAATTCAAAAACAGGTGAACAACACTTTAGAATTCCTATTATTTTAGCTGAGAGGTATGTAAATAACAAAAGAAAAAAAATCTATTTATGCAGGTGAAGAAAAACATGAGGGAAAGACAGAGTTTCAAAGGGAAATTTAGTCTGACACTATGTATTCAGGAAAATGTTTTGATCTACGAGGAGTTTTTAAAAATGTAGAGATTAGCCCCAATTCAGGTAAATTGAGAAAAAAGTAGTAATTTTAACAATCTTGGATACCATATAATAAACTAAATTTTTTTAAAGGCAAGGTAATAGATAACTTTTGTCTGGAACATTTGAACTCTGAAGGTAAATTGCATATTGGCTACCTGAGATTACACACTGGCAAGTTATGGAGATTCTTTACATGCTTCTTTTGTGATTAAACATTATGCGTTTGTATAGCACGCTATTAAGAGGACTTATTAGAAATAATTACGGTATAGGACTGAATTCCCAAAGTAAAATCTTCTGTAAAAAACATATATATTTAACATGATTTGAATAGTTCTTCCAACACTTTAATATTTCAGTTCTAAGATGAGGCACTGGATTCCATTATTAATTTCTCAGAGATACATTTGATTATTTCTAAATAAGACTCAGAATCTATGGAGCTCTTTGACCTTACATAAAACTATTTATTAATTCATTAATTAATGTATTATTCTGGAAAAAATCTCTGCTTATTTTCTATTATATATGTCAATGTAAGCAAATTTTGATGGTAAATTATTTAATTCTAATGATTAGTATATTAACTAATGTACTTTGCTGGAATTTAAAAGCTCATTGTTATTCTTCTATTATATATTCTAGTACAAGTGATTTTTAGCAGCAAAAATTATCAGTGTTATAAGCAATCACAATATACAAAACCATAGTAAACTTTAGATAACATGGGAAATGTGATATATGGACCCATGAGTTTTCATACTGGGGTGGTCTCATATTATGGAGAAAAAGGCATTTTTCTGTTATTTTCAAAATAAGACTATAGAGGATTTTATTAAAAACTAAGCAGAGAAGAGAGAGGGAACACACATTATTTGTTTAAATGACCCTAAGCCAGTAGGATAGTATTGTCAAATCATCTAAAAAGAGCATCAAAAGAATAAAAACAAGTAACTTTTTGACAGACACCCATATTTTCTGGGAGGAGGCAGAGTTACAGAAAAAAAACTGGTCCTTGAAGCTCCTTCAGCAAACAATTTCATATTCTACAAAGATATAAAGGAATTCCAGGGCAAAGCTCTTTGATAAATAATAACTTTATTCAAAATGTATTTATTATATTTAAGTTTTGTTTACTTTATAAAGAGCACACTTATTTTCTTTATATTTATTTGATTTACTTCATCCTGAGCATGAAAAATTTGTTGTCCTACCTACCAGGGTACAGAAGGTCATCCATGATTTGTGGGTCAAAAAGGGGGAGGTTTATTATTATCTCTTGCTCAAGCACTTTCACATCCCTTGGCACTTGATTCATTAAATACTTGTATGGTCTTGGAAATTACTTTCAAATCTTTCAGAGTTAATTCAGCTCTGAACTAAAGTCCAAAGCATCTGTACTTTTCTCCTTTACTGAAATCAAATATAAATCTGTGAACCAAATAGTCTCCTGTATTGCCAGTAAGCTTTGAAATTTGCTATACGGTTGTCACATTGTATATTAAGATAGAATTATATTGTCCTTGATTGAAAAATACATTTTTCTTCAACCAGTGTGAGATGTTTTAAACTACATTTTTTCCTCTATGTTATAGCATTTATATTTGAATTAGGTTTCATATCCTTGCTAAAACAAACAAGCAGCCAATTAGCTACACTAAACATAAAAACTAATGTGAATAAAAGGGGAACTTAAGAAAATAATGAAAGGGATACAACTATTTTTTAATGTCCACAAGCACAAATCTGGAAAAGTGTTCTTTTATCTTAGACAGACTCACTCTATTTGTCCCTCTGTAAGAATATAACATTCAGGTCTCCTCTATCTCCTTTTTCAGTCATATGTGTGTATGTGTATACATTATATATATATATATATATATATATATATATATATATATATATATATACAGTTCCTCAGACATTGGGCATCAGGCAACAAGGGATAGTTATCCCTGGGAGAAGGGAAATGAATGAGGTAAATCCTACAATAGCCCCAGTTTACTGCATGAAGAGAATTTCCAGGCTGCAATACAGGGAAGGAATACTTGAACAGAGCAAGCAGTCTCTCTGCAAAGAAGAGACAGTATTCAGAATTCATGGAAGCCAAGGTCAGTAAAATTCCCAGGGCAGGTGAGTGTAGAAAAGAGAGCTGCACATAAATAGAGAGGGTTTCAGATATCGGAGAAGGGTTCTTCTCTGGTCATCAGTTCAGTACAGATCAGGGCACACTTGTGAGAAAACTCTCCAAGGCCATGGAGAGACTACCAGAAAGAATAAGTCACATCAATCATTAGGAAACACACAGGCCTGAGACTAGTTCATGATGCTACATACTGGAGTGGAAAGACTTACACAATTAGAAATTCCTATAAACTTTAAAATACAATTAAGTATATATTAAGAATAACTTCATACCAGCATATTTGACTACTTCAATGAAACAAACACATTTTTTGGAAATATACTGAAACTCCTTAGAAAATAACAAGAATAGTTCTGTATCTATTAAGACACTGAATTTTTGTTTAAACATTTTCCCACAAAAAAGAAAATCTAGGTTCAGAAGTCTTTCCTGGTGAATTCTACAAAAAGTTTAAGGTCGAATTAAATTACAATTTTACATGAAAATAAAAGAGGAGTAAAAACTTCCCAGTTCATACTATGAGACTAGCCTTACCCTGACATCATGGTCAGACATAGATATTACAAATAAATAAAGCTATATACAAGTATTCTTTATGAATATAGATACATATATTCTTAACCAAATTTTAGCTAATAAATCTCCCTAAAATAAATAATAAAATATAATGCAGCATGACCACATGTGTTTTATCCCAGAAATGCAATTTGGTCCAACATGTGAAAATCAATCAATGCATTTGTTTATAGTATCAATATAAACAAGAAAAATTATATGATTATCTCCAAAGATGTAGAACCATTTGATAAAATTCAATATATATTCATGAAAAATTTTAAGGCAAACTAAGGAGGAAGTAAACCATATTTTGAACTGATAAAGGACATTTATGAAACATGTACTGCTAACATATTTAATGATGAAAACATGAATATTTTTCCACTTAAGACTGGCAATTAAGCCAGGATATACATTCTTATCGCTTCCATTCAGCCTTGTACTAGAGGTTCTAAACAGTGCAATAAAACAAAAAAAGAAAATAAAAGGCATATATAATAAAATAGAAGGACAAAATTCCATCTTTTCACTGTGAGAAGTTAGACATATGCATCCTAAGGTAGAATTCAGATAGTACGTTATTTCAATCACATTCTTGTGATCTATAAGTTAAAGGGAGAAGATAGATTTTAATATTTCTATAAAAATGTGATCAATATAAGTATAGCTGAAACACTACCTCATGTGCCCAAGGCTTCCCAAAACATATATATATATATACATCTATAGGTGATGATAAATAAGAAAAATCTCAGATAGTTACACTAAAATTCATTTATAGTTCATACTAGTTATTCACGGCAAATTGTTTTCTCCCTTATCTTTACCAGCAAGTTTTAATTTTCATGTTTTACTTGGAATCCTTTTATTTCAACTTGAAGAAGTCTCTTTAGCATTTCTTTAAGGCTGATCTAGAGGTGATGAACTCCCTCAGGTTTTGTGTGTCTGGGAATATCTTCATCTCTCCATTTCTGAACAACAGCTTTGCTGGGTATAGTATTCTTTATGGCAAATTGTTTAAATTTGCCAAAATATTAAAAAATAATACAAAAATAAAATAATACAAAAACATAAATCTCTTTATGGATATTTGTACTTTAGCTTTCTTAAAAAAATTTGTTACAGTAATTTTTTTGTTATGTACACACACACACACACACACACAACCTATAATTCTGTTGTAACCAAACTACATATATATATATGTGTATGTATAAAGAGAAAGAAAAAAACCTTTACAAAAATTACAATATTTTTTCATTGTGCAGTTATTTAAAAACTGTGTTCACTATATTTGAAGTTATATTGAAATTTTAATATTTAAGTTGTCAAATTTATTGTCATTAAATAATGTTTTCGGATTTTGTTGTTTTTGATTTAAGTTTAAGAATACATTCCTCATATTGGATTCTGATAGATAAAAATATTGGTAACCAATAATGTGTGCTTTATATTGTGATGTGTTTTACATATACATTTCCTTATATATCAGTGTTATTTTTAGTGATTTCAAATCTCTTCTGTTGGTCAATCTGCTTATTCTTGGGCTTTAAGAATATTTATATTGTTGCATATTTAATATGTAATCACAATCTGTAATGGAAATCTTCTTCCCATCAATAATCCACTTTTTTACAATATTTATTTTTCTAGAATCCAGATAATTGGTAGAACTGTTATGAGTTACAAACCATTAAACATAAGTTGAAAGGAATTATTAAATTTGTAATATTAATTGTACTATTATAGCCTCAAAATAGTTGGTCTTATAAGGTATTTGCAATTATCTATTTATACCAATCCCTAAAATTCTATACTTATTTCATATAAATCCTCTAAATTTCTCCACAGACTTATTCCTAGAGATTTCACATATTGTGTTCTAAGATTGCAGCATATTTTTTCATACAATTCTAATTCGTAGTACTATATTTCAATATATTGGAAAAATGTATAGTATCTTTCTGCTTATCTCTTATTAAGGCAAAAGGTTATTTTGTCACCTTCAATTTCCTAGATTTCCATTTTCTGCAAAAAATGGAAATTCTGTCTCCATTACCATTAGTGGTCTAAAAAAAAGTCATTCGATTCTATACTTACCATTTTAAAGAAATTTTTAGCATATATTGAGATTATAAAATGGTAAATCATAGTAACACTTCAAAATTTTAAGGCTGGGATTATGAATTTAAGGTTATTGAAACTTGTTAAAAAAGAACAGACCAGTAAGTTAAAAGCTATTTTTCTATAAAGACCTCAAACAAAGGATGCAATTGTTTTGTTTTCTGCTTAGTTGAACAGTGAAAGAAACAGAAGTTTAGATGGAATTGCAAGCAAAATTCAACTATATGTATTATATAAAGGATTAGCAAAAATTGGGATACCAAAATATTTATAATAAAAACATGGTGAGAGATAAGTTAGAAAATTACAATTTAAAAAGGCCAGAACTTCAATATTATCATCAGATTAAGTAGAATTTGAAGTAAAAATTATTAAACAAAACAAGGAAGTCACTTGTGATTATAAATGTTACCTGTGGGTCCAATAAAGTAGGCAATATTCAAAAAACAAGACATTCAGGAAGAAGAGAAGAAATTACTAGAAACATGTTCTTAGTAGACAATATTAATTCATTTATTCAGTTTATGATAGATCAAGTGGATAAACAACAAAAAGGGAATTGAAGATAAATAAATAAGGCAATAAAATTAAATATAACTAATTACACACTTTAAAATAGAGAATGTATCTCTTTTAAAATTTCTGTGGAAAATTCATAATAATTAACACAAAAATGGATAAGTTCCAAATAACACAAATAACAAAATAATTATTTGATGGCAAAGACAGCAAAACTGGATACTAATAATTTAGGAACATTCACAACTAAAAATATCTAATTCCTGGAAACTTATGACAAAGAAACAAATATTAAAAACTCATTTCTTAAGGGATAAAAGCAAAAATCCAATACACGATATTTGAATATTGATCCAGAATAATGACAATATTTCTTCAAATCAGAAACTCTAAAAGCAAAAACATCTTAGCCTTTAAAAAAAACCCTATGAAATAGAAAAAATAGATGAATTATGAATTCAATTCCAAAAAGTTAAAAAAAAAATGATTATGTACTTTGTGCAGTAAGGTAGGACACCACTCCCTCCCACCCCAAACAAAAGAGCATAAGAAAGAATTTAAGAGATGAAATCATAAGATAACAATTTAGAAAAACAGAAATCATGTTAAATATATAAAGTCATGAACTGTTTCTTTGGAAAATAAATGAACATACCTTCAACCCATCTAGTCAAGAACAAAGAGGGAAATTGTCAGATACAGAAAGTAAAACAAGAATGGAGAGATAACCATCAACAAAAAGAAGAAACTATACTTTACAACTTTATGCAAATTTAATTTGAAAATGTAGGTAAAACAAGTGACATTCTAGATAAATATAAGTGAACAATCCCAGCAAAGAGAAGATAAATTTAAAAAACAAAGATCAAATTTACTTATGAACATCAAAGCAAAGAACCAGAGAAAAAAGATAATCAAATAGCAACAAGCAGCAATTTAAAAGAATAGTCTATCATGACTAATGAGAGTTTCTTAGAGCAATACAAAAGTTAAATATAAGGAAATCCATTAAAATAAATAAAAATTTTGATATATAAAGAAGATAAGATGAATATCTCCATATACTTAATAAAACATCTGTAAAAGAATAAATATTTATACTAAAATATTCTTAATAAAAGAATAATAGAAAAATGATCTACTTACATTTGTAAATTGACTAAAAATGTTTTTCTCATTAAAATGAGGCCAAAAAATGAGGGAAAAGATAAGGATGCCATAATTTACCAATATTAAAAACCAATATTAAACCGTAAGGGGTAAAAGTGAATACAATCATAGAGAGCTATAAATAAATATAGGAATGTCATGTGTAAAATCTCTTACTTACAGAATATATAATTGTTTCTCTGGAAAATCTATTACATAATTCAATGATTTGTTTGAGTATAAAATAATATGCATAAATCAATTCCCTAATAAACAATTTTTTGAACTGGAAAAAATACACTCACTTAAATAGCAACAAAATATGAAATAACTAGAAAAAATTAACAAGAAATAGGCAGGATTTATATAATGAAAAAATTTAAGCACTACTAAGGGATATCAAAGAAATCAAACAAGTGTCAAGGCATTATATGGTTGTGAAAAGAATATATATGTCAATTCACTCTAAAGTCTAGAAACCTAAAACTTAAAGTTGATTTTTAAAGATCCAAAATGTTTTTGGAGAATAGAGGGAATGAGCCAGGTTTGGTAAAATTTGTAAGAAAAAATAAATTAAAATATCAGTAACATTTAGAGTATAAAGGGTAGATTATTCTTCTCTGTCATTACTTTGAATTTTAAATCTTAAATAATTAAAATATTGTAACTGTGGTTGATAGATTAGTAGAAGATAATGTCCACAAATAAGCTCACTATATACAAGAATATAAAATATAGTGAAAGTGTTATTTATAATGAATGTATTTTTTAAACTTAAAAAGTTAGGAAAACAAGAAAATTTTTTGGCCTCTGATAACTTATGCTGATACCTTAGAATTAAATAACAAAGGGATTTAAATGTTAAAAGTCAAAATAAGACAATAAAGCTATTACATGTTAGCAAAGGAGAATGTAGAAGGACTTCATAAAGATAACACAAACCCAACTGCCTTGAAAAACATAGATGGGTACTTTTGCATATAAAAAACCAAACATCTAGACTGCAAAACAAACAAAACACAGTAAAAGTGCCAAAATATACATTACGGAAAAGGAAAATATTTATAAGTCAAGCAAAATAAAAAGAGCTAAAAATTGCCTTGATATATGAAAAGCTCTTAAAATTAGTGTGAATAATGATTTACAATCTTGTAGGAAAATTAACATAAGCTATGAACAGACACAACAAATGAAATATAAATGTCTCTCAAACATGAAAACTGCTATATTATGAAAACATTATTTCATCCATAAAATTTAAAAATATTAAAAAGTTTAAGCAAAAATAAGAAGTGGACTACATCAAACTATAATGCTTCTTCAGAGCAAAGGAACCAATCAACAAAATAAAAGGGCAACCTACTGAATGTGAGAAAATGTTTGCAAATTATATATCTGATTAGTGGTTAATATTCAAAATATATAAAAACAGTCAGGCAACTCAACAGCAAAAAGCAAAATATCTGAGTAAAAAATGTGCAGGGGATCTGAATAAGAATTTTTTCATAGAAAATATAAATATGAGAGGTATATAAGAAGGTGCTCAATGTCATTAATTATCTGGGAAATTCAAATCAAAACCACAAATCCTCACAGGTGATTTGCATATCACCTCACAGCTCTTAGAATGGCTATTAAGAAAAAGACAAGAAATAAGTGTTGGGGAGGACCTGGAGAAAAAGGAACACTTGTGCACTGTCAGTGGCAATGTAAATTGGTGCAACTACTATTAAAAACAGTATGGAGGTTCCTCAAAAAATAAAAAATAGAACTACCACACCTTTTTTTGTGTATGTGCTGGTATATTTATTTATTTATTTATTTATTTATTTATAATTGGTGTATAGTTGCTTTACAATGTTGTGTTAATTTCTTCTGTACAACCAAGTGAATCAGCTATATGTATATATATAATCCCCTCCCTCTTGGGCCTCCCTTCCCCCCATCCCACCTCTCTAGGTCACCACAGAGTGCTGAACTGAGCTCCCTGACCTACACAGCAGGTTCCCACTAGCTATCTGTGTTACACATGAGAACTATCACACCTTGAGGGCATTATTCTAAGTGAAATGTCAGGCAGAGAAAGGCAAATACTGTGTGATCTCACTTATATGTGGAATCTAAAAAAAATAAAATTAAGAAAATAAAAATATGCTCACAGATGCTGAGAACACACTGGTGGTTGCCAGAAGCTGGGGATAGGTGAAATGAGTGAAGGAAGTCAAAAGGTACAAACTTTCAGCTATAAAAATAAATAAATAATGGGATGTAATGTACAGCATGATGATTATAGTTAATACTGTACTGTATTTTTGAAAGTTTCAAAGAAAGTAAATTTTAGAAATTTTCATCACAGGAAAAAAATGTTGTAATTATGTATGGTTTGAACATTTCACAATATATACAAATATCGAATCATTATGTTGTACATCTGAAACTAATATAATGTTGTATGTTAATTATATCTAAATAATTTTTTAAGTTTGATAAATCCTTGAGTTGGAGTGGGTTTCACAAAATAGGCACTCTTCAATATTGCTGGAGAGAGTGGAAACTACACATTGCTACAGAATGGTTTGGAAATGTCTATCTAAATTAAAAATGCTTAAATGCAACTCAGCAGTTTTGTTACTGGAAATGTAACCTCCAGTTAAAAACATATACATGTCATTTGAATATAGACATATTGGGAGACAATCCTCCAAAAATCTTTCACATTTCCACATGCCTTGTGAGCAGAGTTACTGATAGTCTAGACTATCTCTTCAAGGAAGTTTGCGTACAGAATAGCTTTGGAAAATAGAGATAATGTTCCATCCAGAGTGAACGTCAATCTTGTTTTCTGCCCGGTATAATAAAGAAAATGTCTCCCTCTGGGGCAAAATTTGGGTGGCAGACTTACTGTCCTGGTTTTTCTAAACTCAAATTTCCTCTTTTGTAACACCATGCATTTAGTGTGCAGGTGTCAACTGACCCTCATCTCATCACCCTGTAGAAACTAGGGCACCAGGAATCAGTGCAAATACCATACTCTGCCAACAAGTAATGTCTTTTGCCTTTAACCCAGGAGTGTTATATCTTTTGCCAGCATCCACAAAACTGTGGCATGATAAATTTCAAATTTGAAAGTAGGGTAAATTTTCAGCCTATTCCCAGTGTTGATGGAATAGTCAATGCATTGTTGTTTGCAATATCAAATTATATTGAAACCTATATGTCCAACTTATAGCACAAGTTAAATAAATTATATGTATAATATATATATATAAAATATATAACCAAAACTTAATATTAAGTCACTGAAAATAAAGTTAGTTCTACATTTACTGATATGGAACAATCCCCAAGATTTATATTTTAAGGAAGAAAATAAGGCAAAAACATTTTGTAACATTTGATACCATTGTGTAAACAAAATGAGAGACACAGAGAGAGAGAGAGGGAGAGACAGATACATAAATACGCATGCTTCTATTTGGCAGACTGTGTCTTAAAAGCTAGTAAAAATAGTCAGGAACAATATATTCTTTTGAGGAAGAAAACTGATTAGCAGTTTGTTCCTTCTGAATTATATGCCATGTTCACTTGTACCAATACAGAAGTAATAAATAAAACATTTTAATGGTAAATCATCTTTGTATTCACATATCTGAATAATAATAATTAACTTAATTCTTTCCTTCTTGGTCTAAATTTTCTTAAATTGTATATATACCACTTGTATGAAAAGTTAGCATTTAGACAGGAATTTTGGAAAGTAATGTATTTATTATAATATCTAATGTAGTTGAGCTGCCATAATATATTTAAAGCTACCTACCATATATAATTTATGGAAAATAATGATTTAGTGTATTTTAATGTAACCTGTGCTAGAATGGTTTGAATACAAACATAAATGAGCTATCTGTGCTTTTCACATAGAAACTATTATGATAGAGACATGCAAATCTAAGCATTTCTCCCGTAAGTGATATAATAGAAGCATGCACAGGACAGAAGGATTACTATTTACATTATAAATGAAAAGGAATAATAACTTCATCTTGGAGTATTATGGAAGGTTTATATCTATAAAGAAATAAGATTTCAATTGGGACATGAGTATGGGTTCAAAACTTTATATATATATATATGTATTTGTATATATGTGTATATATATGTATATGAAATTAGAAAAGGACTAGAAAAAAATATTGAATAATTTGAGTAGAGTGTAAATATTGAATAATTTGAGTAGAGCTGAAGCACATATGGGGATTTGAGACTAATGCATTTTCCGTGGGAAGATGTTCCAATGTTTAATTGTGGTGATAGGATAAAGAATGATTTATAAGAGGAAGAGAGTGGATATAAGTAGAGCAGTTAGGAAGATAGTGTCCTAACACTCTATGAGCAAGGTAATGATGGCCTGACTTGTTCTAGTGAGTAAACTTTAAAAGGGGAATTTTTAGAAGTAGCAATCAAAAGACAAAGAACATTATTAAGTTTTTGAGTCTTGAGAATTTACATTAGGAAATACAGGGGGCAACACCAGCAGTAGGATAGCTGTTGAGAGAAATTTTAAGCATTTGTTTTTGCCAAATTCTCAGCACATTCATAAAACTATGCCCAGCAACAGACTATGAACATAAAGTTGGGGATCAGAAAAAAATGGTGTCGCTACTTTATTACAAATTGTGTGTCCCTACTTTATTACAAAAACTGTGAACAAATGGTGGTAAATCAGGAGATAAAATATAGCATGATTATAGGAAACAAACAAAATAATCCTCTTTGGAGTATCTGTATTTGAATATTGAGCACAAGAAGATTGTCCAAGAAGGAAAAGGAAGATTGTTTTGAAGAAAATATATAAAAGTAGATTTCAGTGATACAGAAATAAGAAAAATGAGAATTTCAGACAGGATTAGTCATCTCTATGCAATGTACAATGCACTTTTAAAATATCTAAGTTAAAAGAAGTTATTTAGATTTAAAAAATCATGGTGAGACCAAATCAGTGATATACACTTATTTTCCCAGCTCTCACCTGTTAATCACATTTATAAATCCAGAAAATGGTATAAGAAACAACAAAAGGAAAGCTAAAAGATGTTAAGGAGAAGGCAGACAGGTTGTGGACCCAAAGACTGGAGGACAAAACATCTTGCATCTCCTCATCCAACAGAGGAAGGCCACCCAAACTCAGTGTTTCCCAATTTCTGTCCTAGTAAGAGAAGGCATCCTATGTAGGCTTATTCTTCCCCTGGATTGAAATGTGAGTCCCTCTAGCAATATTACATGAGCCCAACACCACAAGAAAGATGGAATTGGAAGCTCCACCAAAAATAAATGTCCAGGTAAAATGATACCCTTCCCTACCAAACATGAGATATCCATGTTCTGCTAAGAGATACTGAAGTAGAAAGGCAGAATAACAAGAAAAACTGAGCTACAGCATGTGGCACACTCCAGGAAGCATCTAGACTTTGTGCACCAAGACTCTTTTCCACACAGACACATTGGGTTAGGCAGGCAGAACAGGAAAATGAGATCCAGTTTCAGTGACCCAGAACAGGAAGTCTCTTCATCCTGTGGGCCCAAGGCTTTCCTCCCCTACCCAGAGATTGGTGTCTGCAAGCTGACAGAAAAACATGTGCCATAGGGGTTATCCAAGTTTCATGGAACTAATTGACTTATGGACTTACATCTTGGAGTTCACATGAGCTTTTTAAAAAGTATGAGATTGGATTAGATTCTTATTGAAGTCTAGAGAGAAAAGCTAAATGGTCTCTAAGTGATGACACAAAGAACGTCCTTAAATCTGAGACAGGGATAGGAATTTGGGATAAACTGGAGGCTTTCAAAGGAACACAAATACATAGTCAGCTATCAAAATTAGGATTGTCAGATTGTGCTTTGAGTTCAGTGAAGGAATGCCATACATTCTTGAGTCCTTATAGGTATAGGAAAATTATTATAGGAGGAATAGTTTGAGCGAAGAGAAGGAGAAAACAATACAAAGTAAGCTTCATTATGGAAATGTGTAGTTGTAACGGGGAGAGTTATGTGATTAACAAAAGTGATACTGGAAGGAATAGAGAAGAAATAGGATATAGCAAAGAATGACAATAAAAATGGTGAGAATAGGAAGTAGACAGGTAATCTTTGGGGTCTTGTTTTAACATCTAAAATTGAAGCTAACCGCCTTGTGATGTCATCTGCTTGTCCAAAGTTCTCCAGAAAACTATTCCGTGGCGTCATCTGCTTCCTCAGGACTCTTAAGAGAGCCTGTTTCTAGTCTCCAATTGGAGGTGGAGTTTATTCAGAGTAGTTTTTGCATCTTTTTAATTTAGGAACATGAATCTAAGGTTGGACCATCTAGGGTTTGGCACAATGTATAGAGTAAGGGACTACATAAGGACACTTCCAACGAGACTGTTAAGATTTGTTTTCAAGTGAGCTGTTTCCAGAGAACAAAGTCTCCAATACTGAAGGAAAACAGCCTCTATTTATGATACATGTGCATATAATTAATCAGTCCCTTGTTGCATTTTAGAATATCTGAATTGTCCAGATTTGAAATCCTAGGCAGTATAGGGAATGTTCATGGGTCATCCAGTTATTTTCTAGGGAGCTAATGGTGTAATCCAGTAGGACAGGACTGAAAATCAATCAAGGATAAAGGGCAAAATGTTAGGTCATAGGAGATTGAGTTTTTCCTGTCAGTTTAGTAAGTTTTAATTTTAAAGATCTATTTGTTCTCTCTATTATTTCAGATGACTGAGAATGACAAGAACAATGTAATTTTGGGGAATAAGGGAGAACTGTTGGATTTAATTACTGTACCAGTGAAAAAGAATTCTTCATGTGGGGAGCATTTGTTTTGATAAAAATTTAACCACAATAATGGTCTTCTTACAAAGGACAGTTTTAAGGCAGTGAGAGGACATCTATATGATTCTAAGAACATATTTATAACCATGATATTTAGGTAGCTGAATAAAATTTAACTGCAAATTAAGAAAAGGTCTTACACATCTGTATATAAATAAAACTCCAAAGGTGAATCCCCAGTTGGAAATAACTGGAAATAATAATTGGAAATAACTAGAATATAATGGATTTAAATTAAAGATAAAAAATAGAGACCAGGATAATTAAAAAATAACTGAGATGATAAGCAATTACATTGTATTATCTAACATCAGACACAGCAGGATTGGAACTCTGATAACTTTTTTTCTTTAACATATTTATTGGTGTATAATTGCTTTAAAATGGTGTGTTAGTTTCTGCTGTATAACAAACTAAATCAGCTATACGTATACATATATCCCCATATCCCCTCCCTCTTACGTCTCCCACTCACCCTCCTTATTCCACCTTCTAGTTGGTCACAAAGCACCGAGCTCATCTCTCTGTGCTATGCAGCTGCTTCCCACTAGATATCTATTTTACATTTGGTAGTGTATATATGTCCATGCCACTTTTGCACTTTGTCCCAACTTACCCTTCCCCATCCCCATGTCCTCAAATCCATTCTCTACATCTGCATCTTTATTCCTGTCCTGCCCCTAGGTTCTTCAGAACCTTTTTTTTTTTTCTTTTTTAGATTCCATACATATGTGTTAGCCTATGGAATTTGATCTTCTCTTTGGGACTTACTTCACTCTGTATGGCAGAGTCTAGGTCCAACCATGTCACTAAAAATAACTCAATTTCATTTCTTTTTATGGGTGAGTAATATTCCATTGAATATATGGGCCAAATCTTCTTTATCCATTCATCTGTCAATGGACACTTAGGTTGCTTCCATGTCCTGGCTATTGTAAATAGTGCTGCAATGAACATTGAGGTACATGACTTATTTGAATTATGGTTTTCTCAGGGTATATGCACAGTAGTGGGGTTGCTGGGTCATATGGTACTTCTATTTTTAGTTTTTAAGGAACCTCCATACTGTTCTCCATAATGGCTGTATCAATTTACATTCCCACCAACAGTGCAAGAGCATTCCCTTTTCTCCACACCCTCTCCAGCATTTATTGTTTGTAGATATTTTGATAATGGCCATTCAGATCAGTGTGAAGTGATACCTCATTGTAGTTTTGATTTGCATTTCTCTAATGATTAGTGATGCTGAGCATCCTTTCATACGTTTCTTGGCAATCTTTATATCTTCATTGGAGAAATGTCTATTTAGGTCTTCTGCCCATTTTGGATTGTGTTTTTGCTTTTTTGATATTGAGCTACACAAACTGCTTGTATATTTTGGAGATTAATCCTTTGTCAGTTGCTTCATTTGCAAATATTTTCTCCCATTCTGAGCATTGCCATTTCGTCTTGATTATGGTTTCCTTTGCTATGCAAAGCTTTTACATTTCATTAGGTCCCATTTGTTTACTTTTGTTTTTATTTCCATTTCTCTAGGAGGTGGGTCAAAAAGGATCTTGCTGTGATTTATGTCATAGAGTGTTCTGCCTGTTTTCCTTTAAGAGTTTGATAGTGTCTGGACTTACATTTCAGTCTTCAATCCATTTTAAGTTTATTTTTGTGTACGGTGTTAGGGAGTGTTCTAATTTCATTCTTTAACATGTAGCTGTCCATTTCCCAGCACCACATATTGAAGAGATTGTCTTTTCTCCATTGTATATTCTTGCCTCCTATATCAAAATAAGGTGACCATATGTGTGTGGGTTTATCTATGGGTTTTCTATCCATACCATTGATCTATATTTCTGTTTTTGTGCCAGTTCCATACTGTCTTGATTACTGTAGCTTTGTAGTGTAGTCTGAAGTCCAGGAGCTTGATTCCTCCAGCTCGGTTTTTCTTTCTCAAAATTCCTTTGGCTATTCAGGGCCTTTTGTGTTTGCATAAAAATTGTGAATTTTTTTGTTCTAGCTCTGTGAAAAATTCCATTGGGAGTTTAATAGAGATTGCATTGAATGTGTAGATTCCTTTGGGTCACAGTGTCATTTTCACAATGTTGATTCTTACAATCCAAGAACATGGTATATCTCTCCATCTGGTTGTATCATCTTTAATTTCTTTCATCAGTGTCTTATAGTTTTCTGCATACAGGTATTTTGTCTCCTTAGGTAGGTTTATTCCTAGGTATTTTATTCTTTTTGTTGTAGTGGTAAATGAGAGTGTTTCCTTAATTTTTTATTCAGCTTCTTCATCATTAGTGTATAGGAATGCAAGAGATTTCTATGCATTAATTTTGTATGCTTCTACCTTACCAAATTCATTGATTAGCTCTAGTAGTTTTCTAGTAACATCTTTAGAATTCTCTATGTATACTGTCATATCATCTGCAAAGAGTGACAGTTTTACTTCTTCTTTTCCAATTTTGATTCATTTTATTTCATTTTCTTCTCTGATTGCTGTGGTTAAATCTTCCAAAACTATGCTTAAGAACACTGGTGGAAGTGGGCAACCTTGAGTTATTCCTGATATTAGAGGAGATAGTTTCAGTTTTTCACCATTGAGAACGATGTTGGCTGTGGGTTTGTCATATATGGTCTTTATTATGTTGAGATAAATACCCTCTATGCCCACTTTCTAGAAGGTTTTTATCATAAATGGGTGTTGAATTTTGTCAAAAGCTTTTTCTGCATCTACTGAGATGATTATATGGGTTTTCTCCTTCAATTTGTTAATATGGCTTATCACATTGATTGATTTGAGGATTTTGAAGAATCCTAGCATTCCTGGGATAAACCCAACTTTATCAGGGTGTATGATCATTGTAATGTGCTGTTAGATTCTGTTTGTTAGTATTTTGTTTAGGATTTTTGAATCTACATTCATCACTGATATTGGCCTGTAGTTTTCTTTTTTTTGTGACATCTTTGTCCAGTTCTGGTATCAGAGTGATGGTGGCATCGTAGAATGAGTTTGGGAGTGTTCCTCCCTCTGCTATATTTTGGAAGAGTTTGAGAAGAACAGGTGTTAGCTCTTCTCTAAATGTTTGATAGAATTTTCCTGTGAAGCCACCTGGTCCTGGTATTTTGTTTGCTGGAAGATTTTTAATCACAGTTTCAATTTCAGTGTTCGTGATTGCTCTGTTTATATTTTCTATTTCTTCCTGGCTCAGTCTCAGAAGGTTGTGCTTTTCTAAGAATTTGTACATTTCTTCCAGGTTGTCTTTTTTTTTTTTTTTTTTTTTGCGGTACATAGGCCTCTCACTGTTGTGGCCTCTCCCGTTGCAGAGCACAGGCTCTGGACACGCAGGCTCAACATCCATGGCTCATGGGCCCAGCTGCTCCATGGCATGTGGGATCTTCCAGGACTGGCGCATGAACCCATGTCACCTGCATCAGCCACTGCACCACCAGGGAAGCCCCAGGTTGTCCATTTTTTGAAATATAGTTGCTTGTAGTAATGTCTCACGGTCCTGTGTATTCCTGCAGTGTCAGTTGTTACTTCTCCTTTTCATTTTTAATTCTGTTGATATGAGTCTTCTCCCTTTTTTTTCTGATGTGTCTGGCTAATGGTTTAACAAATTTTTTTATCTTCTCAAGGAACCAGGTTGTAGTTTTTGTTGATCTTTCCTATTGTTTCCTTCATTTCTGTTTCATTGATTTCTGATGTGATCTTTATGATGTCTTTCCTTCTGCTAACTTTGTTTTTTGTTGTTTTTCTTTCTCTACTGCTGTAGTTGTGAGGTTATGTTGTTTATTTGAGATGTTTCTTGTTTTTTGAGGTAGGATTGTATCACTATAAACTTCCCTCTTAAAACTGCTTTTGCTGCATCCCATAGGTTTTGGGTTGTCACGTTTTTATTGTCATTTGTTTCTAGGTAGTTTTCGATTTCCTCTTTCATTCCTTCAGTGATCTCTTGCTTATTTAGTAGTGTATTTTTTAGCCTCCATGTGTTTGTATTTTTTACAGTTTTGTTTCCCTGTAATTGATATCTAGTCTTATAACGTTCATTTTGGAAAAGATACCTGATACGACTTCAACGTTCTTCAATTTACCAAGGTTTGATTTGTGACCCAAGATATGATCTGTCCTGGAGAATGTTCCATGAGCACTTGAGAAGAAAGTATATTCTGTTGTTTTTGGATGGAATGTCATATAAATATCAATGAAGTCCATCTTGTTTAATGTTTCATTTAAAGCTTTTGTTTCCTTATGTATTTAATTTTCGATTATCTGTCCATTGGTGAAAGTGGGGTGTTAAAGTCCCCTACTATGATTGTGTTACTGTGGATTCCCCTTTTTTGGCTCTTAGCATTGGCATTAAGTATTTAGGTGTGCTTATGTTGGGTGCATAAATATTTACAATTGTTATATCTTCTTCTTGGATTGATCCTTGATCATTATATAGTGTGCTTCTTTGTCTCTTGTAACAGTCTTTAGTTTAAAGTCTATTTTGTCTGTTATGAGAATTGGTACTCCACCATTCTTTGAATTCCATTCTCATGGAATATCTTTTTCTATCATCTTACTTTCAGTCTATATGTGTCCGTAGGTCTGAAGCAGGTCTCTTGTAGACAGCATATATATGGGTCTTGTTTTTGTATCCATTCAGCCAGTCAATGTCTTTTGTTTGAAGCATTTAATCCATTTACATTTAAGGTAATAATTGATATGTATGTTCCTATTACCATTGTTTTTAATCAAAATTTGGAATGGAGAAGAAATTGTAAAATTAATAGTAGATGCCCTTTTTTGGTTTTTTTGTTTTCTTTTTAATTTTTTAATGTAATTTTATTTATTTTTTTATATAGCAGGTCCTTATTAGTCATCAACTTTATACACATCAGTGTATACATGTCAATCCCAATCACCCAATTCATCACACTACCCTCCCCCCAGGCCCCTGCAGATTTCCCCTCTTGGTGTCCATACATTTGTTCTCTACATCTGTGTCTCAATTTCTGCCTTTCAAACCAGTTCATCTGTACCATTTTTCTAGGTTCCACATATATGTGTTAATACACAATGATTGTTTTTCTCTTTCTGACTTCACTCTGTATGACAGTCTCTAGATCCTTCCATGTCTCTACAAATGACCCAATTCCATTCCTTTTTATGGCTGAGTAATATTCCATTGTATATATGTACCACATCTTCTTTATCCATTTGTCTATCTATGGGCATTTAGGTTGCTTCCATGACCTGGCTATTGTAAATAACACTGCAATGAACTTTAGGGTGCATGTGTCTTTTTGATTTATGGTTTTCTCTGGGTATATGCCTAGTAGTTGGATTGCTGGATCATATGGTAATACTATTTTTAGTTTTATAAGGAACCTCCATACTGTTCTCCATAGTGGCTGTATCTATTCACATCCCCACCAGCAGTGCAAGAGGGCTCCCTTTTCTCCAAACCCTCTCCAGCACTTGTTGTTTGTAGATCTTCTGATGATGCCCATTCTAAGTGGTGTGAGGTGATACCTCATTGTAGTTTTGATTAGCATTTCTCTAATAATTAGTGATGTTGAGCAGCTTTTCATGTGCTTCTTGGCCATCTGTGTTTCTTCTTTGGAAAAAGGTCTATTTAGGTGTTCTTCCCATTTTTGGATTGGGTTGTTGTTTTTTTTAATATTGAGCTGCATGAGCTGTTTACATATTTTGGAGATTAATCTTTGTCCATTGATTCATTTGCAAATATTTTCTCCCACTCTGAGGTTTTCCTTTTGTCTTGTTTATGGTTTCCTTTGCAGTGTAAAAGCTTTGATGTTCCATTAGGTCTCATTTGTTTATTTATTTATTTTTTTAATTTTCATTACTTTAAGAGGTGGATCAAAAAAGATCTTTCTGTGATTTATGTCAAAGAGTGTTTTTCCTATGTTTTCCTCTAATAGTTTTATAGTGTTGGGTCTTACATTTAGGTATCTAATCAATTTTGAGTTTATTTTTGTGTATGGTGTTAAGGAGTGTTCTATTTTCATTGTTTTACATGTAGCATTCCAGTTTTCCCAGCACCACTTATTGAAGGGACTGTCTTTTCTCCATTGTATATTCTTGCCTACTTTGTCATAGATTAGTTGACCATAGGTGTGTGGGTTTATCTCTGGGCTTTCTATCTTGTTCCTTTGATCTATATTTCTGTTTTTGTGCCAGTACCATATTGTCTTGATTACTGTAGCTTTTGCAGTATAGTCTGAAGTCGGGGAGCCTGATTCCTCCAGCTCTATTTTTCTTTCTCAAGATTGCTTTGGCTATTCGGGGTATTTTGTGTTTCCATACAAATTGTGAAATTTTTTGTTCTAGTTCTGTAAAAAATTCCATTGGTAATTTGATAGGGATTGCATTGAATCTGTAGATTGCTTTGGGTAGTATAATCATTTTCACAATGTTGGCTCTTCCAATCCAAGAACATGGTATATCTCTCCATCTGTTGGTATCATCTTTAGTTTCTTTCATCAGTGTCTTATAGTTTTCTGCATACAGTTCTTTTATCTCCCTAGGTAGGTTTATTGCTAGGTATTTTATTCTTTTTGTTGTAATGGTAAATGGGAGTGTTTCCTTAATTTCTCTTTCAGATTTTTCATCATTAGTGTATAGGAATGCAAGGGATTTCTGTGCATTCATTTTGTAACCTGCAAATTTACCAAATTCATTGATTAGCTCTAGTAGTTTTCTGTTGGCATCTTTAGGATTCTCTATGTATAGTATCATGTCACATGAAAACAGTGACAGTTTTACTTCTTCTTTTCCAAATTGGATTCTTTTTATTTATTTTTCTTCTCTGATTGCTATGGCTAGGACTTCCAAAACTATGTTGAATAATAGTGGTATGAGTGGACATCCTTGTCTTGTTCCTGATCTTAGAGGAAATGCTTTCAGTATTTCATCATTGAGAATGATGTTTGCTGTCGGTTTGTCATATATGGCCTTTATTATGTTGAGGTAGGTTCCCTCTATGCCCACTTTCTGGAGAGTTTTTATCATAAATGGGTGTTGAATTTTGTCAAAAGGTTTTTCTGCACCTATTGAGGTGATCATATGGTTTTTATTCTTCAATTTGTTAATATGGTTTATCACATTGATTGATTTATGTATATTGAAGAATTCTTGCATCCCTGGGGTAAATCCCACTTGATCATGGTGTATGATCCTTTTAATGTCTTGCTGAATTCTGTTTGCTAGTATTTTGTTGAGGACTTTTGCATCTATATTCATCAAAGATATTGCTCTTTAATTTTTTTTTTTTTTGTAGTATCTTTGTCTCCTTTTGGTATCAGGGTGATGGCGGCCTCATAGAAAGCGTTTGGGAGTGCTCCATCCTCTGCAAATTTTTGGAAGAGTTTGAGAAAGATGGGTGTAGCTATTCTCTAAATGTTTGATAGAATTCACCTGTGAAGCCATCTCCTCTGGAACTTTTGTTTGTTGGAAGATTTTTAATCAGAGTTTCAATTTCATTACATGTGATTGGTCTGTTCATATTTTCTATTTCTTCCTGGCTCACTGTTGGAAGGTTATACCTTTCTCAGAATTTGTCCATTTCTTCCAGGTTGTCCATTTTATTGACATAGAGTTGCTTGTAGTAGTCTCTTAGGATGCTTTGTATTTCTGCAGTCTGTTGTAACTTCTCCTTTTTCATTTCTAATTTTATTGATTTGAGTCCTCTCTCTCTTTTTCTTGATGAGTCTGGCTAATGCTTAATCAATTTTGTTTATCTTCCAAAAGAACCAGCTTTTAGTTTTATTGATCTTTGCTATTGTTTTCTTTGTTTCTATTTCATCTATTTCTGCTCTGATCTTTATGATCTCGTTCCTTCTGCTAACTTTGGATTTTGTTTATTCTTCTTTCTCCAGTTCCTTTCGGTGTAAGGTTAGATTGTTTATTTGAGACTTCTCTTGTTTCTTGAGGTAGGCTTGTATAGCTATAAACTTCCCTCTTAGAACTGCTTTTGCTGCATCCCATAGGTTTTGGATCATCGTGTTTTCATTGTCATTTGCCTCTAGGTATTTTTTGATTTCCTGTTTGATTTCTTCAGTGATCTCTTGGTTATTTAGTATCATATTGATTAGCCTCCATGTGTTTGTGTTTTTTACATTTTTTCCCTGTAATTCATTTCTAATCTCATAGCGTTGTGGTCAGAAAAGATGCTTGATATGATTTCAATTTTCTTAAATTTACTGTGGCTTGATTTGTGACCCAAGATGTGATCTATCCTGGAGAATGTTCCATGCACACTTGAGAAGAAAGTGTAATCTGCTGGTTTTGGATGGAAAGTCCTATAAATATCAATTAAATCTATCTGGTCTATTGTGTCATTTAAAGCTTCTGTTTCCTTATTTATTTTTATTTTGGATGATCTGTCCATGGGTGTAACTGAGGTGTTAACGTCCACCACTATTATTGTGTTACTCTCAATTTCCTCTTTTATAGCTGTTAGCAGTTGACTTATGTATTGTGGTGCTCCTATGTTGGATGCAAGTATATTTATAATTGTTATATCTTGTTCTTGGATTCATCCCTTGATCATTAGGTGGTGTTCTTCCTTGTCTCTTGTAATATTCTTCATTTTAATGTCTATTTTATCTGATATGAGTATTGCTACTCCAGCTTTCTTTTGATTTCCAGTTGCATGGAATATCTTTTTCCATCCCCTCACTCTCAGTCTGTATGTGTCCCTAGGTCAGAGTGGGTCTCTTGTAGGCAGCATATAGATGGGTCTTGTTTTTGTATCCATTCAGCAAGCCTGTGTCTTTTGGTTGGAACATTTAATCCATTCATGTTTAAGGTAATTATTGATATGTATGTTCCTATGACCATATTCTTCATTATTTTGGGTTTATTTTTGTAGGTCCTTTTCTTCTCTTGTGTTTCCCACTTAGAGAAGTTCCTTTAGCATTTGTTGTAGAGCTGGTTTGGTGGTGCTGAATTCTCTTAGCTTTTGCTTTCCTGTAAAGTGTTTGATTTCTCTATCGAATCTGAATGAGATCCTGCTGGAGAGAGTAATCTTGGTTGTAGCTTCTTCCCTTTCATCACTTTAAGTATATCATGCCACTCCCTTCTGGCTTGTAGAGTTTCTGCTGAGAAATCTGCTGTTAACCTTATGGGAGTTCTCTTGTATGTTATTTGTTGTTTTTCCCTTGCTGCTTTCAACAATTTTCCTTTGTCTTTAATGTTTTCCAGTTTGCTTACTATGTGTCTTGGTGTGTTTCTCCTTGGGTTTATCCTGTATGGGATTCGCTGCTCTTCCTGGACTTGGGTGGCTATTTCCTTTCCCATGTTAGGGAGGTTTTTGATTATAATCTCTTCAAATAGTTTCTTGGGTCCTTTCTCTCTGTCTTCTTCTTCTGGGACCCCTATAATGCGAATGATTTTGTGTTTAATGTTGTCCCAGAGGTGTTTTAGACTATCTTCATTTTTTTTCATTCTTTTTACTTTATTCTGTTCTGCAGCAGTGAGTTCCACCATTCTGTCTTCCAGGTCACTTATCTGTTCTTCTGCCTCAATTATTCTGCTATTGATTCCTTCTAGTGTAGTTTTCATTTCAGTTATTGTATTGTTCATCTCTGTTTGTTTTTTCTTTAATTCTTCTAGGTCTTTGTTAAACATTTCTTGCATCTTCTCAATCGTTGCCTACCTTCTTTTTCTGAGGTCCTGGATCATCTTCATTATCATTATTCTGAATTTTTTTTAGAAGGTTGCCTATCTCCACTTCATTTAGTTGTTTTTCTAGGGTTCTATCTTGTTCCTTCATCTGGTACATAGCCCTTTGCCTTTTCATCTTTTCTGTCTTTCTGTGAATGTGGTTTTGGTTCCACAGGCTGCAGGATTGTAGTTCTTTTTGCTTCTGCTGTCTGCCCTCTGGTGGATGAGGCTATCTAAGAGGTCCATGCAAGTTTCCTAATGGGAGGGACTGGTGGCGTGTTGAGCTGACTCTATAACCATTTTCTTATTTGTTTTGGGTTTGTTATTGTAGGTCGTTCCTTGTTTTGTGTTTCCTGCCTAGAGAAGTTTCTTTAGCATTTATTGTAAAGCTGGCTTGGTGTGCTAAATTCTCTTAGCTTTTGCTTTTCTGTAAAGGTTTTATTTTCTCTGTCAAATCTGAATGAGATCCTTGCTGGGTTCATTGATCTTTGTTGTAGGTTTTTCCCTTTCATCACTTTAAATGTGTCCTGCCACTCCCTTCTGGCTTGCAGAATTTCTGCTGAAAGATCAGCTGTTAACCTTACAGGGGTTCCCTTGTTTGTTATTTTTTGCTTTTTCCCTTGCTTCTTTTAATATTTTTTCTTTGTATTTAAATTTTGGTAGCTTCATTAATATGTGTCTTAACCTGTTTCTCCTTAGATTTATCCTGTATGGGACTCTCTGTGCTACCTGGACTTGATTGACTATTTCCTTTCCCATGTTAGGGAAGTTTTCAACTATAATCCTTTCAAATATTTTCTCAGTCCCTTTCTTTTTCTTTTCTTCTCCTGGGACCCCTAAAATTCAAATATTGGTGCGTTTAATGTTGTCACACATGTGTCTGAGACTGTCCTCAATCATTTTCATTATTTTTTCTTTATCCTGCTCTGCAGTAGTTATTTCCACTATTTTATCTTCCAGGTCACTTATCTGTTCTTCTGTCTCAGTTATTCTGCTATTGATTTCTTCTAAATAATTTTTAATTACATTTATTGTGTTGTTCATCATTGTTTGTTTGCTCTTTAGTTCTTCTAGGTACTTGTTAAACAGTTCTTGTATTTTCTCCATTATATTTCCAAGATTTTGTATCATCTTTAGTATCATTACTCTCAATTCTTTTTCAGGTAGACTGCCTCTTTCCTCTTCATTTTTTTGGTCCAGTGGGTTTTTACCTTGCTCCTTCATCTGCTTTGTGTTTCTGTGTCTTCCCATTTTGCTTAACTTACTGTGTTTGAGGTCTCCTTTTCACAGGTTTTAGGTTGGTAGTTCCCGTTGTTTTTGGTGTACTCCCCCAGTGGGTATGGTTGGTTCAGTGGGTTGTGGAGGCTTCATGGTAGAGGGGACCAGTGTCTGTGTTCTCTTGTATAAGGTTGATTTTGTCTTTCTGGTAGTCAGGATGGAGTCCCTTGGTGTGTTTTGGGGTGTCTGTGAAGTTACTATTGTTTTAGGCAGCCTCTCTCCTAATTGGTGGGGTTGTGTTCCTGACCTGCTAGTTTTTTGGCATGGAGTGTCCAGCTCTGGAGCTTGCTAGTCGTTGAGTGGAGCTTGGTCTTAGCATTGACACCAAGATCTCTGGGTGAGCTCTCGCTGATTGATATTATGTGGGGCCACGAGGTTTCTGGTGCACCAACATCCTGAACTAAGCTCTCCCACCTCAGAGCTCAGACCTGACACCTGGCTGGAACACCATGACCCTGTCAAGCACATGGCTCTCTGCCCCATTTCAGGCACTTCCCATCACACTGCCAGGTCCCTCCCAGTCATGGGGTAGCATCCGCAAAGACAGCCCGACTGCCAGACAGACACACAGACCCAACAAGGAGGGAGGATGGGTGAACTCTGGTAAATTAAAACATATGGACAGTGAGGGCATTGTCCAAACTCTAGGTATATTATATGTTTTAAAATATTTATATTAATAATATTACAAATAATATTACCAATACACATTTGATCTAGGGAAGGCTAAGTATTTTTAAAGTTTGACAATACTGCCTAAGTAAGTCTATAATAATATTAAATAAGCCTAATTATTTTTAATACCTCTCTTTTTACAAAGTGAAAGCACGATTTTTTTGTGATTTTTCCAGAGTCCATCTGGGAAATACTAAAGTTAGTTTCATGTGCAAAAGATATCATTCAAGATTAGTTGTTGGGAAGGCAAAATATCATAAGTTGCCCAGAGGTTTGAACACTTGGCTAAATAGGATCACTGAGAAAAAAAATACTTGGCTACTTATTTAATTACAGAAACAATAAAATGTTTTAAATGTAAATATATGAGGTAATCTGATTGTAAAAAAACAAATAAAAACTTTTTTTTTAATTGAGAAGACTTGCTTTTCTTAAATAATTAGGGACATAAAATCAACCTAAACATTGAAATTTATTCTGGTCAGACACAGAATTTTTGCCTTCTAGGCAGGTTATTCAGAAGGTAAAGAAAATCTTTTACAACCTATTAGAGCAGACCAATATCCAAAAAAAATAATGTTGGCATATCAACAGAGGGAAAGGCAAACTCTAGTTTTGCTTCAGTATACTCTTTGATAGGAAAGCCATGTTTTTTAACCTTATAAATAAACACATCCCACTTTTTTTGGCCATGACTAATAAATTTTTTTGTGAAAATATTATAACAGTTCATAACATTCAGGTTTTTTTCATAGTCATATATTTTCCCTTTTTTTCTGGAACAGTCAGTTATTTTACTTTAGGATGATATTTGTCTTTTTTCTTAACAAACAAACAAAACACACACACACACTCAGACACACACACACACACACACACTCACATCCTACATAACTTCCATGCTTAATTTAACCTATGTTTAAGGTTTTTAAGTAAACAAAAAAAATCTTGGAATCTGTCCTTAAACTGACATAACAAGTGCTCGTGTAAGCTTAGGAAGAACATACCCAAGTAGAATAAAAATGTATCATTGTTTTATACTTAACATTGATAACTCAGAACACATAGCTCTTGTTATTAAACCAACAGTATTAAACCAGAGTTGGTTGCCAACGTTTATGTAAATGCAAATTTTAATTTTTAAAAAATTGGTTTCTTTTAGTAATTCTTTTTTCACATTGGAAATATTAGAAATTCAATGTTTTTTAATTTAAGTTCTCGGAGTTTAAGCCCTATTTAATTTATATAAGCATTTAACTCTAGCTGATTAGAATAGAGCTACTTTAAAGGATTTTATAAGTTAATTTGGTAATACTATCTGAAAGCAAGAAAATATCACATTACATGACACATATATATATACAAAAACATAGACATACAGACATGAATAAAGAGCTTACCACATTTATTCTAAAGTTTTAGCCAGAAGTCAGACATAACCATAGAAAAACAAGTGTCACTTGTTTAATACAGAGTTGACTTTTGTCTTTGCCTCACTTTTGTATTTTTACCATGATTGAGGTTTTGGCAGGTAAAACAAGCTGAAATGATTTGCTCAACATGAGGGCTAAAGCATACCTACCAGTATTTGTGGAGAATATTTTAAAATTTTCTTTGCTCTAATGTTTGATCTTGTGGATGGATGGACCAAATTTGGGTTGAGGGATGGAGGAGGCACCATGTGGCCACCTGGATATCTCCAAAGTCATCTGTGTGATGATGGTTTCCAATTAGCTTTTTAAGCTTTGGGTATCACTTTTGGGGTCCCTGGGCCCCTCAAGAGTCATCAGTGTGTCAGAAGTCCTCAAATTCTAGTGATTGTAGTGTTGAGGAGCTGGAATGGGAATGGAAAGGTCTGGCAGGAGTAGAGGGGTAGAAGAGGGGTGGAAGGAAAAGGGGTGGAAGAGCTAGGGATATTGAAGGGGGACAGGCCCAAGGATTCAAGAGAGATGAAAGTCAAAGGTGATAAAAAGGTGGAAGGAGGACAAGGGGTAATGGAAGGGAAATGTTTCACATAAGCTAGTTTGGGAAGATTTCAAATTTCTCAAAGACATCATTAGAGTTCCAAATTATCCTGTGTGAAATTTTGCCATTTTAAAAGACATTGGACATAATTAGTGCCATAGTGGAAGAGCATATAGTCAGTAAGGGAGGGTAGACTCCAAGTAGATTGAGAGTTACCCCTCAGAGGAGAATGATAAAGCAGAAAAAGGAGCAAGGAAGAAAAAAGTCTTGCTAGAAAGTCTCATGCACAATCCTTGTCTGGAAGACAAAGGGGTTTCTCACACAATCCTTGTTGAGGAATTGAAGAACCGAGTCCATAAAAGGAGTCAGGAAATCAAAGAGACTTCATGAAAGAGCCAGGAATTTCCTGACTAGAGTCTGGTGTAAGTCTTCATTAAGAAAAATGCAAGAAGACTTCCATCCTGGAAGATTATTGTTCAAATAGAAAAGAACCAGGAACAATCTATTGTTTCCAGGTATTATGGACAGAGGCAGAATGCAGGAGACAAGTAGGTATGGTTGTAAAAGGAAGAAAGTTTTTAGGGTTGGAAATATTCAGTATCTTGACTATGGTGGTGGATACAGAACCTACACAGGTGATAAAATTGTGTAAAACTTAAAACACACAAGTAAGTACAAATAAAATTTGGGAAATCTGAATAAGGATCCTAGATTGTATCAATGTCATCAGGTTGTGTTATTACACTATCAATTTGGAAAATATTACCATTGAGAGAAACTGGACAAAATGCACAAGGGATCTACCCATATTACTTCTTACACTTGCAGGTGAATCTGCAATCTTCTCAATAAAATTTCAATTCATAAGAAAGGAAAAGCATGGTGAGTTTTGAGGAACCAGTATTATAAGAATGATGGATATTGAGTCTAGGATGCCAGGAGTTTGAGATTATGAAAAGAGGTAAAGAGTTATGGGTTAGAGCTTTCTAATAATTATGACTGTTGAGTTACTGACAGTTTGAAGGGAAAACTCAGCTCAACATTCCTGAAAAAAGAGACTTGAGGGCTTCCCTGGTGGTGTAGTGGTTGAGAGTCTGCCTGCCGATGCAGGGGACATGGGTTCGTGTTCTGGTCCGGGAAGATCCCACATGCTGCAGAGTGGCTGGGCCCGTGAGCCATGGCCACTGAGTCTGCGTGTCCGGAGCCTGTTGCTCCACAACGGGAGAGGCCACAACAGTGAGAGGCCTGCATACCGAAAAAAAAATAAAATAAAATAAAAGAGAGACTTGAATGTGTATATATAGACCATGTAGTAGAATACAATGAAGAGAGAGAGAAAGAAGAAAGAGAAAGAAACACTGATGAAATAGATAACTGAAAGTGGAGATTTTAGTTTTGGAAAACAATAGGACCAGAATTTTTATAAGGAGCAGCAACATAATTTGAGAAGGATGATTTCAACCACCTTTGAATAGTATTTTATGAAAGCCTGAAGGGACACAGTTGTTTACAAGTCTACAAGGACTTCACTCCTCTGCTCCTCAACACTGGCACTGCTACAACTTGTAAATGAATGGAACTTTTGTCCTGAGGCAGAGACAAGAAAATTAGCTATGAAGAAATTATCTTGTCATTTAGGTGAGGAGAATAATATTCAAGAACCTCAAGTTTCATTGCCTCTGTTTTAATGCCAAGTGGAAGCTAAAGCCATGGATTAAGAAATGGGGTGACTGGAATTCCTTGGTGGTCCAGTGGTTAGGACTCCGCACTTCCACTGCAGGGGACATGGGTTCCATCCCTGGTTTGGGAACTAAGGTACTGAGTGCTGTGCGGCATGGTCAAAAAAAAAAAAAAAAGAAAAAAAAAGAAATGGGTTGATTACGTTCAGCACCTCCAACAGTATTGTTGATTGCCTAAATTTGGTCTATACAGAGAGAAAACAATTACATGGAGAAAAATTAAAAATTGGGAGGGAGGCATAGGGTAATATGAGTATGTTTGGCATAAAAAGTCAGGAAAAATAAGAATATTGTAATTGATTAATTCAAGAGTTTGAGATATCAAGTATGACATAATTCTGGGTGATAGCAATGCCTACAGGGTACATATTTTAATGCATGACTGAAATAAAGAAGAAATAAAATACATTGATTTAAAGCTATTAACTGAACAGGAGAAAGAACTATGAATTTACAATATTGGAGTATTACAAATCTTAGGTTTCATTTCCCAAATACCATGTAAGTTAACCTCATGAAATATCCTTTATATATCTTTCACGATGTGTGAGTTTTAACACACATTACAATAATATGAGCAAAGGAAAAAAGAATAGTCTGTTAATGTTAGTGTGGAGGGGGAAAAAAGTGGCATTGGTTAATTCATTTCTGGTAGTGTAGGCACAGCCTCACTCTGAAGGAATGGAATAACTTACTCAGGTTCTGGCTGATTGCCCCTGGCTCTTGACTGCCATGCTCTCAGGCACTTGATAGCAAGATCTTTTCTTTACAGATTCAGCCATGCCCATTATCTCCTTTTACTAGATTCTTTCAAGACATGACCATAACATTTTCAAACTCTCTAGGGTCATTAGCACACTATCTCTTTTTCACCTCTCTCTTATCATTTCCCAGGCTTCAGAAATTCAATTCACTTTTCTGTAAGTTGTTAAAACTCAGAATGCAGTTCTCAGTACTTACCACACTAGGAATGTTTGTATAGCATGAAAGAATCTACCCGTTACTTTCTAAATTTCCTCACACAATGAAGGCGTTCAGCAGAATATTCATGATTCAGACATGAGGAATAAAAGGTTTATTATGTAACTCTTCTCAGGAGGCATTTAGCCCATGACTAATCACAGCTGCATAGTTGTTTTACCTATTAAAACTTACAACATTCTAAATATTGCACCTTTTTCTTTCATATAAGGTCCAAGCTAAAAATTTAGATAACTTTACTTTTCATACAGAATGTTTTAGTTATTTGACAAATGAGAAAATCATGATGGCTTGATTGTGATTGAGTTTTTTGAAAAACATATTAACAATTTAAGAGATTAGTTTAGCATGAACAGAAAACAAATCTAAAACAGCAAATATTGTTCCTCCTCCTGCCATCATAGATGCCTAGTCTTTTTCCAACTATAATTTTCATAAAGTGCATGTCCTCAAGGCAGAGAAATTTGCATGATAATCTTTAGCAGTTTCCTCTTTTTTTTCCATAGGAGTAAAGTGTTACCTATGTGTAAAACTCAATCTAATGGAAAGAGAAACTAATCTATTGTTAATATTGTCATTTCTTTTTTGTTTGTTTTCGTTTTTGTTTTATTTGCGTTACGCGGGCCTGTCATTGTTGTGGCCTCTCCCGCTGAGGAGCACAGGCTCCGGATGCGCAGGCTCAGCGGCCATGGCTCACGGGCCCAGCCACTCTGCGGCATGTGGGATCTTCCCGGACCTGGGCACGAACTCGTGTCCCCTGCATCGGCAGGCGGACTCTCAACCACTGCGCCACCAGGGAAGCCCAATATTGTCATTTCTTAATAATCACTATCAGACTTTAATATTATGTAAAATATTCTCAGTGCTATGAATATTAAAATATAAAATTTTATAAGATTACATTTTATACGATACAAAGTCTACATAGTGCTCTGGTCAATAGCTATTTAGAACATTGTATTATCCATTAAAAAATTAGAAAAAAATCAACAACAAAAAAACTAAGTTAAATGTAGCTATAATTATTTTTGAGCTATATTTCTGTCATTCCAGCCTAGAATCTTTAACTGCATCAGCTAGATTCCTATCAAAAAATGGCCTTCCCAAACTGTGTAATTTGTGGAATCTTTAATAAATTGACTATTTACCACATAAATGTGGTCAGGGTTTAAGGAAACCACTAAGAAATTGAAATACCCTGAAGCTAGGAATATGAAGGGGGCCATTCCCAACCCAAGGCCTGAGGATACAAAAGATCAGTTTCCAAAATATAAAGATGGTAAAGTGGGAGGACTCTGTGAATAGAACTATGGCTTTTATAGAGGGAGACAGTCAACTCACTGCAAATCAGCAAGCAAAGCTGAGAAGTAAATATCCTGACCTCACTTACTTCCCTACTTTGATCTTTTACTAATAAAACACTGGATATTTTACTGGATATTTGCAATTTCACTTACATATTTTGAAAGCACTGATATTTTGATAGATCTATGAAATGTAATCAGTCAATAAACAAAAACATGTTATATTTTTCAGTTGTAATTTTTAATGTTTTGATAAAATTTGTTCTGGATTCTTCATCTTGCTGACATAGGTGTTTTGTTTTTTTAACTAATGTTGATATATTAAATACTGTAATACAATGTTGTTAATTAGCTCTGTTAATATCAATTGTTATACTCTATCAATATTCTATTAGAAATATGTATGTGCATATTTTTAGAGACATAAAAATAGATAAGTAGGAAAAAGAAAAGCTAGAAGATCCTGTCAGACTTACTTCACTTTTTGTGAATAAATTGTTTTTCTCTTTTTCATATAAAACACTTTCCAAAAATTTTTTTCTTTTTCCTTTAGTTTTGATTTTCAATAGGAATGCCATTTTAGAATCCACAGTAAATATCTGTTACTGAAATGAAAGACTAAGCCCCCTGGTGGGACTTCAACACAACACACGGAACAACAAGAATGCTAAATAAGAAAAGGACAGAGTTTGTAGAATTTCATCTGTTTTCTTCCCTCTACAATTGTGTTGTAAAGGAAATAAATCTTCAGAGTATGAACCTTGTATTAAAATTACTGTAACTTGGGACTTCCCTGGTGGCACAGTGGTTAAGAATCTGCCTGCCAATGGAGGGGACATGGGTTCAAACCCTGATCCAGGAAGATCTCACATGCCATGGAGCAACTAAGCCCATGCGCCACAACTACTGAGCCTGCGCTCTAGATCCTGTGAGCCACAGTTACTGAAGCCCGCATACCTAGAGCCTGTGCTCCACAACAGGAGAAGTCACCATGATTAGAAGCCCATGCAGGGCAACAAACAGTAGCCCTTGCTTGCTGCAACTAGAGAAAGACTGCACACAGCAACGAAGAACTAATGCAGCCAAAAATAAAAAAATAAATAAATTTTTAAAAATTACTGTAACTTAGTCAGGACTATCATATAAAGACACACAGTTGAGTGAAATAAATCTGATGTAGTTTCAATAAATATTTGATAATAGTGATTACAGTGATGATAGATGGTATAGCTACAATGCTTCCTATAATATTCAGCTGACTACTGACTAAGACCATTAAACACAAAAAAATCTTTGAGTCCTACCATATTAGGAGTCTCATGAAGTGATGGAAATTAAATAATGAATGATGAAATATTAACCCAAATATGTTAAGCCCTTTACTCTCCTTCAATACAGTTTTCCTAAAAAGAATGATTTTTGACAAATGGTAAAAACTTTTATGATGCTTATTTTGAAGACTGGATATATCCCCAATTTAAAAGTTACTTTGTAGGGGCTTCCCTGGTGGCACAGTGGTTGGGAGTCTGCCTGCCAATGCAGGGGACACAGGTTCGTGTCCTGGTCTGGGAAGACCCCACATGCCGCGGAGTGACTGGGCCCGTGAGCCAAAACTACTGAGCCTGCGCGTCTGGAGCCTGTGCTCCGCAACAAGAGAGGCCGCGGTAGTGAGAGGCCCGCGCACCGCGATGAAGAGTGGCCCCCACTTGCCACAACTAGAGAAAGCCTTCGCACAGAAACGAAGACCCAACACAGCCATAAATAAATAAATAAATAAATAAATAAAATTCTTTAAAAAAATAAAAAATAAAAAAATAAATAAATGAAAGTTACTTTGTAGATATTACTGGTGCCTCACTCAAAGCCCCTTTACTGGGGATTTTTTTTAAGGCATAGAAAATATGAGGCTCCTTGGTGAAGGCCAGTAGAAGTGAAAAGGATACATGTACTTTAAACTGAACTTTTAAATATACTGTTCCTAATAGTTATCAAGCTATTTTGAGGACATGAGTAAACCAAAAATCCTTTCAATATAGTATGCATTCCTCTGTGAATACAGATTTTATTAATACATTTCAATATATTTGCATGCTTACCTATTGTGCCTGGTTTTATCAACCAGTTTTCACCTAAAAGAAATACTACCTAGCAGATAGCTTTGTTTAAAAAAATTCATTTTGGTAATGCCAAACAGTATTAATGATTATACCTTGTTATTAAACTTACCACATTTCTTCTAAATCTCTTCCCACTTTACCTAATCATAAAGTTGACTATGTATTATTCTTTATTAGATTATCCTGCAGATAGATTAGAATTACTGACATCTTAGTCTATCTGTGTCCAAACCTGTGCTTAAACATGAGGATAATTATACCGGGTGGAAATCATTCTATAGAATATTAAGGTGAAATTGCTAAAAGTACTCTGTGCAATTCTGTTCCAACAAATTGCCATCAATTCAGTCCCACAAATTAAACCAGAACATGAATTTCCCATATACCATGAGGGCACTAAATATTATCAATCTTTTAAATCTAAATATTTATCAATCTGATAGATGAAAATAGTTATCACGTTATTATTTTAAGTGATATTTTTCCATACAACATTTCTGCTGTAATTTTTTTCTTTAATCCATCCTGTCTAGATCTTGGTGAATGATTTCAATCTATAGATGTCTATAGATACTGTTATCTTTATTATTAAATGTTTCTACCTCCCTGTTTATTTATTTATTTTTGAACTTGTGTTATCATCAAATAAGTTCTCCAAGGGTTTTTTTCCTTTGCTTTTAAATTTTCTTTCCTCTCTGTTCATATTCATTGCTTTTTTTTTTTTTAAGATCCTGCATTACTTATTTGTGAATACTATTTTTTCTTTAGACATTCCATGCTAATAATGCATTACTCAACATGATTATCTGCATTAATTAGAGTTAAT
Organism: Monodon monoceros; assembly: GCF_005190385.1. Taxonomy (NCBI): domain Eukaryota; kingdom Metazoa; phylum Chordata; class Mammalia; order Artiodactyla; family Monodontidae; genus Monodon; species Monodon monoceros. The sequence continues at coordinate 36,954,203 of NW_021703767.1, forward strand.
AATTCAGAATTCATTTTTTTGAAATATTTCCTTGTAATTGACTCTTAATTTCTTTATATACTGGAGTGATCTTCCTTTTACAAGTCTTCTATTTCACCAGGAGTTGACTGTCCTAAGTATTCTGCTCGGTCTTTCTTATTCTCTTTGCTAAGTTTCTTTTTTGTTGAATTTGTCCTTTTATTATTATGTACAGAACTTCTTTATGTCATAAATTCTGTCTGGTATTTTTGTTTTGTTTTGTTTTTTGGCAGTGCCGTGCAGCTTGTGGGGTCTTAGCTCCCTGACCAGGGATCAAACCCCAGCCTCTTGCGGTGGAAACGCTAAGTCCTAACCACTGGACTGACAGGGAATTCCCTCTGTCTGGTTATTAATACTACAACAGCCTCTCTCTTTCTTTAATATTTGTTATATTCTTTACATCTCTTTATTTCTACCTTTCTTTCATATGAGTATGTTTGTGTGTTTTTGTTTGTGATTTTCTTGAAGAAACAATATATTTTTAATATTTTTTTCAAGTCACTGAAATGAACAATGGAAAATGTGAACATCTTGGAAGTCATCAATTTCCGGAAGTCCATGGTTTAATTCTTTTTTTTTTTTTTTTTGAGGTACGCGGGCCTCTCACTGTTGTGGCCTCTCCCGTTGTGGAGCACAGGCTCTGGATGCACAGGCTCAGCGGCCATGGCTCACAGGCCCAGCTGCTCTGTGGCATGTGGGATCTTCCTGGACTGGGGCACGAACCCATGTCCCTTGCATTGGCAGGCGGACTCTCAACCACTGCACCACCAGGGAAGCCCCCCATGGCTTAATTCTTATCAAAAGTCAACACTGATGTCTGCCTTTCACAGCTTCTCCTAGCAATGCTGAACAATTTTCAAATTTACTAAGTGATTTTCACTTGGTCCAAAATGTCATCACTTATATTTCTTGAGAAGTGAAAACAGGTGTCATGTTTCTTCTCACTTACTCATATATTTTATAAATTTCTGTCACATCACAGGTTTTCATTTTTAATATCTGGGCTTATAAGAATTGTGGCCAGGAATTAAGATGGGAACATATTTCAGGTGTGGAGCATGGCATATAAAAATACATAGTGATTGAGAAGGAGAGAAGACAGATCCACTTCAGGAGTATTTGATGATCATGGAAGTGAAATCATCAGAGTTATTATCCTTAGTCTGTGCTTGGTGTAATTCTGCCACACAACAGTAATATAACAACAGAAAAATTATTATCCACTTGAAGTTCCAGTTTTCTAGTCTATACAATGGGAATAATTTCGTCTGGGAAACGTGTTTATGTATACACTTACATTGGTACTTCAAGATTTAGGTTTTAGAGTTTAATTTCTATATATACAATTTTTTGAGCTCTCATTATTCACTGAATGTACAGAAATTAATACAAATCTAAAATACCTTTGTTCTATACAATAGTATATTTTACCACTTTGATTACACAAATATTGATAGTCAACTTAAATACAGTAAGTGGTGACTTAAACAATTAAAGTTGAGGGAGACCTTCAAGATAGTGGAGTGAGACGTGGAGATCACCTTTCTCCCAGCAAATACATCAGAAATACAACTACATATGAAGCAATGTCTACAGAACACCCACAGAACACTGACAGAAGACCTCAGACGTCTCAAAAGGCAAGAAACTCCCCACCTACCTGGGGAGGGAAAAAGAAAAAGAAAAAAACAGAGACAAAAGAATCGGGATGGGACCTGAACCTCTGAGAGGGAGCTGTGAAGAAGGAAAAGTTTCCACACACTAGGGAGCCCCTTCACTGGTGGAGACGGGGCGGGAGGGCGGGGATGAAGCTTTGGAGTCACAGAGGAGAATGCAGCAACAGGGGTGCAGAGGGCAAAGTGGAGAGATTCCCACACGGAGGATCCGTGTGGACCAGCATTCACCAGCCCGAGAGGCTTGTCTGCTCACCCGCCTCGGTGGGTGGGGGCTGGATGCTGAGGCTCCAGCTTCAGAGGTCAGATCCCAGGGAGAGGACTGGGGTTGGCTGCGTGAACACAGCCTGAAGGGGTTAGTGTGCCACAGCTAGCCAGGAGGGAGTCCGGGAAATAGTCTGGACCTGCCTACGAGGCAAGAGACCATTATTTCAGAGTGCGCGTGGAGAGGGGATTCAGAGCACCACCTAAACAAGCTCCAGAGACAGGAGAGCCACGGCTATCAGCGCGGACATGAGAGAACGGCATGAAACGCTAAGGTTGCTGCTGCAGTCTCCAAGAAACCTGTGTGCAAGCACAGGTCACTATCCACACCCCCCTCCTGGGAGACTGTGCAGCCCACCACTGCCGGGGTCCTGTGATCCAGGGACAATTTCCCCGGGAGAACACATGGCATGCCTTAGGCTCTTGCAACGTCACACTGGCCTCTGCCCCAACAGGCTTGCCCCCATTCTGTACCCCTCCTTCTCCCTGGCCTGAGTGAGCCAGAGCCCTCTAATCAGCTTCTCCTTTAACCCTCCTGTTAGATCAAGAACAGACACCCTCAGGCGACCTACATACAGAGGTGGGGCCAAATCGAAAGCTGAACCCTGGGAGTTGTGTGAACAAAGAAGAGAAAGGGCAGTTTCTAGCAGCAGCCTCAGGAGCAGCAGATTAAATCTCCACAAACAACTTGATGTACCCTGCATCTCTGGAATACCTAAATAGACAATGAATCATCCCAAATTGAGGTGGTGGACTTTGTGTGATTTTGTCTGTATAGCTTTGTTTTTACCATTTGTCCTAGGGTCCTGTCTGTCTGTTTTTATTTGTTTACTTATTTATTTATTTATTTATTTATTTATTTTATTTTAGTATAGTTTTAGCACTGGTTAACATTGGTGTATTTGGTTTTTGGTTTGGTTGCTCTCTTCTTTCTTTCTTTTCTTTTCTATTACTTATTTTTTTTTATAATTTTTTAATTTTTTATTTAATAACTTTCTTTTCTTTTCTTTCTTTGCTTTTCTTTCTTTTCTTTCTTTCTTTCTTTCTTTCTTTTCTTTTTTTTCTTTCTTCCTTTCTCCCTTATCTTCTGAGCCATGTGGCTGACAGGGTCTTGGTGCTCCAGCCGGGTGTCAGGTCTATGCCTCTGAGGTGGCAGAGCCAAATTCATGACATTGGTCCACCAGAGGCCTCCCAGCTCCATGTAATATCAAACTGTAAAAGCTCTCCAAGAGATCTCCATCTCAATGCTAAGGCCCATCTTCACTCAACGACCAGCAAGCTACAGTGCTGAACACCCTATGCCAAACAACTAGCAAGATAGGAGCACAACCCCACCCATTAGCAGAGAGGCTGACTAAAATCATAATAAGGTCACAGACACCCAAAAACACACCACCAGCCATGGTCCTGCCCAACAGAAAGACAAGATCCAGCCTCATTCACCAGAACACAGGCACCAGTCCCCTCAATCAGGAACCCTACAGAACCTCCTGAACCAAACTGAGCCACTGGGGGCAGACACCAAAAACAATGGGAACTACGAACTTGTTATCTGCAAAAAGGAGACACCAAACACAGTAAGTTAGGCAAAATGAGAAGACTGAGAAACACAGCAGATGAAGGAGCAAGGCAAAAGACCACCAGACCAAAAAAATGGAGAGGAAAGAGGCAGTCTACCTGAAAAAGAATTCAGAGTAATGATAGTAAAGATGATCCAAAATCTTGGAAATAGAATGGAGAAAATACAAGAAATGTTTAACAACGACCTAGAAGAACTAAAGATCAAACAAACAATGATGAACAACACAATAAATGAAATTAAAAATTCTCTAGAAGGAATCAATAGCAGAATAACTGAGGCAGAAGAATGGATAAGTGACCTGGAAGATAAAATAATGGAAATAAATACTGCACAGCAGAATAAAGAAAAAGAATGAAAAGAATTGAGGACAGTCTCAGAGACCACTGGGACAACATTAAACACACCGACATTCAAATTATAGGGGTCCCAGAAGAAGAAGAGAAAAAGAAAGGGACTGAGGAAATATTCAAAGAGATTATAGTTAAATTTCCCTAATATGAGAAAGGAATTAGTTAATCAAGTCCTGGAAGCACAGAGACTTCCGTACAGGATAAATCCAAGGAGAAACATGGCAAGACACATATTAATGAAACTATCAAAAATTAAATACAAAGAAAAAATAGTGAAAGCAGCAAGGGAAAAACAACAAGTAACATATGAGGGAATCCCCATAAGGTTAACAGCTGATCTTTTAGCAGAAACACTGCAAGCCAGAAGGGAGTGGCAAGACATATTTAAAGTGATGAAAGAGAAAAACCTACAACCAAGATTACTGTACCCAGCAAGGATCTCATTCAGATTTGATGGAGAAATTAAAGCCTTTACACACAAGCAAAAGGTAACAGAATTCAGCACTACCAAACCAGCTTTACAACAAATGCTAAAGGAACTTCTCTAGGCAAGAAACACAAGAGAAGGAAAAGACCTACAATAATAAACCCAAAACAATTAAGAAAATGGAAATAGGAACATACACATTGATAATTACCTTAAATGTATATGGATTAAATGCTCCAACCAAAAGACATAGATTAGCTGAATGGATACAAAAACAAGACCCATATATATGCTGTCTACAGGAGACCCACTTCAGACCTAGGGACACATACAGACTGAAAGTGAGGGGATGGAAAAAGATATTCCATGCAAATGGAAATCAAAAGAAAGCTGGAGTAGCAATTCCCATATCAGACAAAATAGACTTTATAGCAGAGACTATTACAAGAGACAAAGAAGGACACTACATAATGATCCAGGGATCAATCAAAGAAGAAGATATAACAATTGTAAATATTTATGCACCCAACATTGGAGCACCTCAATACATAAGGCAAATACTAACAGCCATAAAAAGAGAAACTGACAGTAACACAATCATAGTAGGGGACTTTAACACCCCACTTTCACCAATGGACAAAGCATCCAAAATGAAAATAAATAAGGAAACACAAGCTTTAAATGATACATTAAACAAGATGGACTAATTGATATTTATAGGACATTCCATCAAAAAACAACAGAATACACATTCTTCTCAAGTGCTCATAGAACATTCTCCAGGATAGATCATATCTTGGGTCACAAATCAAGCCTTGGTAAATTTAAGTAAATTGAAATCATATGAAGTATCTTTTCTGACTACAACATTATGAGGCTAGATATCAATTACAGGAAAAAATCTGTAAGAAATACAAACACATGTAGGCTAAACAACACACTACTTAATAACCAGGATATCACTGAAGAAATCAAAGAGGAAATCAAAAAATACCTAGAAACAAATGGCAGTGAAAACACAATTACCCAAAACCTATGGAATGCAGCAAAAGCCGTTCTAAGAGGGAAGATTATAGCAATACAATCCTACCTTATGAAAAAAGAAACATCTCAAATAAACAACCTAACCTTACACCTAAAGCAATGAGAAAGAACAAAAAAACCCCAAAGTTAGCAGAAGGAAAGAAATCATAAAGATCAGATCATAAATAAATGAAAAAGAAATGAAGGAAACGATAGCAAAGATCAATAAAACTATGAATGCTTTTGACTGACTTCATTTTTCCCCCTGACTCTAGTAACTAAATACAATAATTCTTCAGCCCTGAGATTTCCTTGACATTCAAAATTGTGTACTTCTTATTGCCCGATGGGTATCTAAAACAGATGAGGGCTGATTGAGACTCCCTATCTTTTCCCTCAAACTTTCACTTTATCCATGTCATCTCCTTAGTTTGTCATCTTTCTATCTTCCAAGATTAAAACCTGAGAGTCGGTCTATCTGCTCCTCTCTTTGCCTCATATTCATCTGATCACAAAACTGTGTCATTGGAACTTCATTATCAATCTTCACATATTCAGCCTTCTACTATCTATGCTACCTTGATCTATAACAATAAAACTTCTTGTTTCCATCACCGCTTTTCTTCAATTCTTTTAATTTTCATTGATTATCATTCTAAAATATCATTATCGTATCACTCCACTTCCAAAGATTATTTTATTTTTATTTCTTTATATTTTCATCTTGTGCTTTATTCTTCTCAAATAACACATCCAAACTAAAGGTATTACTTTTTACTCCTTACTTTTTCTTTGACAAGTGTCAGCTATTCATTTAGTGGCACCACTTCATACAGTTGTCCCAAACCTGGTTACAGTTTAGGTTTATCTTTCTCTTTAAACAACTGAGCAAATAGCAGTACTCACAATTCTTTTTGTGAATCTATACCTTAATCCCCATTACATTAGTCCAGACCCCCATCCTCTCTTTACTGAATGACTACAATAGTCCCCTGTTTTGGTTCCTATCCTTATTAATAGCATCTATCCACACTACAGGAAAATGCCTTTTCCAGCACCCAGATATGAGGACAACAATCTTCCTAACTCATGGCTTCTCATCTCCCTCCGAATGAAGCCCAGACTCTTTATCAAAATGTAAAAGGATTTTCCAGGATCTACTTTCATTATGTTCCAGCTTCATCTGGCCCTCTTCACATTTTTTTCTAGCCATACTAAATAACTTAGAGTTTCTTGAAAGTTCCACACTTTCTTTGCTTTTATTAATTTACACAAAACATTCCTGACTTTTGGAATGTCTCTTTTCTTCAGCCCACCCTGTATCTTTGCTGACTAACCTGGTTTATACAATTAAATAAAACATTTCATCTGCATGAAACTTTTCATCATACCTAAAGACTCATTTAATTATCACTCTAATTGCACTTTCATGAGTACTTGTCCAATATGAGGAAAGAGAAAATATATTGTTCATTGTATATCAAACAGTGACTGTAGAACCTGACATATAGTAACTAATCAATAAATATTCTAAAAAAATTAAAAATAAATAAATATTCTATAATCAATGAATTTTCTCAAATAGCTGGGCACTTCATGATATCTCTCTTTCACCTAATTTCAACTTCTCAGAGTTGCTATGCTGTTACACATGGTTATGTCTTTAAAGAGATTTTGGGGGGTTGCAGTGTTTACCTTCAGCATGTTTCTAAAAGTTGATTAATTTTAAATTCATTCTATATACATTGGTGGTGCTCTCTCCTTTACAAAACTGCATATTAGTAACTCAAACTGGTTAAATATCTTTTCTAAATCTCTCATGTGACCACGTTTAATAGGCTCTGTTGTCTTGGATTGTCATAGATGACTGCATATATTCCCCAACCGACTTTGAGCTTTTGAAGATAGATATCCTGAATTTGTAATACATGAGTGTTTCCCATTTTCAGACAACAAATAGGTACTCAATAAATATTTTGTAAATGAATAATATAAGCTATGCACTATCAGAACTGTATATATTTGGTGCTGTTGCCCTTCTATAGAATATGCATTTTCTACATCAGTATCTGGTGAATTCTCACACATTCTCAAGAGTTTAGCACAAATGTCCTCCCCGGTTAAACATCACCTTAGACATCCTTTTCTGTCACAATCAACAAGGGCCCACTGAACTTTCCCACCGGTGGTGCACTCAACATGCTTGATGTGTATTGTATATCCCTGTATTATAGTTTGACTCTAAGGTTCTTGGGGACCGGATCTTGGCTCTATTCATCTTCGTATTCTCAGCACATAACAGATTGCTTTGCACATGCTTTACCTATAATACTTTTTTTTTAAATTAAAAGAAATCATTCCTTTTCTTACAAGGCATAATACAACAAATTTTAGGGAGGTAGCCCCTTCTTTTAGACATTAAGGGAATTTAGACATGAGATTGATGAAACCAGAATAACAGACTATATATTTTATGAGTAAGAGACAGAATATCTTCTATTTGCAGGTAATTGTAATATGACTCTAGATCACATCATAGCTCATAGAAGAAAGAAGGTACTATGGATTTCTTGATATTAATTTTCAGTATGAATACAGACTATGAGAATTAGACCTCATGATTTTAATGTTCTGGGTGATCTTTTCTATTGGAAAGGGAGATTTCCATTTGTAAGTCAACTATATTGACTCTGAGATTAAGCAATCTCTTATTAATTATAATACAATAAATCAAAGCTCTGAATCTATTAAAATTTAGATAAACTAAACACAAAGCTTTTAAACCCTGTAATAATGAGAAAGCATTGAAAAGATTTGCAGAAAGAGCTAAAATTTTGAATATTTTCTTGGTTGTTAAATTTTCCACTTTTCTTTACCATAGTTCATCACTAGGGTATTCACATACAAAATGAAATAAAAATCAAATCATTCTTTGTCTCCTGAAATTCTTTCTTGTACTTATCCCAAAGAGCACCCCATTTAAAGGTGTTAGTACAAGCAGTCAGTAAGGTGAGGTGGCCTTTTACCTGACAGGATTTCAGTCCAAGTAGAAGACAAGAAGATAACTTACCCTTAGAGAATAGTTTCAGAGTCAACTTTTCTACAACTGCTCCCTAGAGGTTAAGTTAAGAAATAAACTGAACACAAACACATCTCTGCAGAAAATTGCTTGGGTTGGCTCATTCTCCACTGAAACTATATTTGCTTAATTTCCATTTTTATGGGAAGATGTCTTTAAATGAGTTATGTTTTAATGGAGATATTTTAGAGATTGAGAAGAAAGTACAGAAAGTACAACTACTACTGGATATAATTGCTTCCAAATCTAGGTTATTTTAAGGAAATGTTTAACTATCAGGGCAGTTGCTCTTCCTTATATAATTTTTTGCTGGAATTGTTGAGTCAGCTAACACAAGTATAAATCAGCAACTCTATTATAGATATTTAGTAACAGAATATAAAACACCATATGAAGCAAGCAACTAATATTAGAAAACATATCTTTATTTTTATAAGCTGCAGTCTTCTGTGTTCCTGGAATATGTTTTTGCATAAAGATTACCAACTTTAACCTTTTCTTGGATAAAATAACTCATTCCAATGTTTTGTGGTAATTGCTGTATCTATACATTATTAAATAACTGGTATGACATGCAAAAACTAAATAGAATTCTCTTCGGTAATTGTGTTTTCAAAATGTTTTTTTCCCTACAATTATCTCTACTACCATTCTAATATATGGGATCATGATCTAATTTTGCCATTGCTTTTGGGATAATGATTCTCAGAAAATGTTATTTACTATGAATTTCCAAATATAACAAAAATCTAACGAATGTATAGTTTTAAGTACACATGGCATAGGCAGGATTACAAACTGGGAATGCTCTGATTTTATGCCATTAGGAATGAAGGTAGATCAAAAATTAACAAAAAGTGTATAAAATGATATAGGTAGAAAATTTCAATACAGTAAAAGTCAATTAATTGAATTTTATACACCAAAATAATTGTATGAAACATCATATGAATACAATGAAATGCCATGTATTTATGACAACTTGTGATCATTATGCATATGAATTATTATAATATTTACCATATACATAATTTTGAGTTTTACTTTCTTCTGTATTTTTAATCGTATACATTATTCCACTGGCCTTTACAACAATTGTATTTTTAAAGCAGTTACTTAAAAATGAATGAGTTGGCTCCCTTTTATAGTATCTGAAAACCATGAAATCATTTGTATAAATACCGATTTACTACTTTATTTTGACAGTATTTCAATTTGCAACTGAATTTTATCAACATTTGGGTGCAATAACATCTGTCCCTTAAGGAAGACCTACCATTTATCATTTGTTATGGGAAATATATATTTACATATTTATTGTATATACAATATTTATTTCATGAACATCTAGTTATTATATCAAATGTAACAAAATGAAAGTTTCCTGAAATTATATAAAACTGAATTAAAAGAAAAAACTGCACCATATCAAAGAAAAAATACACAGAAAAAACAAAAAATGTGAGAGGGCGGGAGAGAGGAAAGGAGAAGGGTGTGACACAGGAAGGAAGGGAGTGAGGAAGGATGGAAGAAATGAAGAGAGGGAGGAAGGGAGGGAGGGAGAAAAGGAGAGAAAACCTGATTTTGCACCTCTTAATCCATTTTGCACAGAACAACAACAACAAAAAAAATGTGGTCCCTTTTGTGTGACCTTAGTCATAATGTTCACTACCTCAAAGACTGACAATGTTTCTCAAATTCTGGTCTTATAGTATAATCTATTGGATAATCAAGCCTCTTTCTTACTTTACTTTATATATTTTACTCATTATTACTACTTCTAGCAATTTATTCTACAGGGTTTTCTTTTGCATGAATGTATATGTAATAAACTATCTAAATTTCCATCAAAAGGGGATTGATTTAGTAAAGTATGATGCATCTATAAATGAACCACAATGAAATGAGTTAGAGATATACATGCTGATTTTTTTTTAAATGTCAAATATAACTTCTTAACTGAATAAAAGAAATTACAGAACATTAGAGTCATATTTTGTATAAAGAGATTGAAATTTTATACTACATAAAAAGTTATGAAAATTAAATATTTTATGAAAGGTACAAAGAGACTATAGAAAGTGTGCTCTGTAACATCACTTATAAAATTTATTGAGCCCAGATCATATCTTTAAATTTTTAATTTTAAACAAAACTCTGTTTTGGTTAAACATTTATACAAATAAGAAATAAAAAGTAATTCTACACAATTGCACAACACATAATTTTCATCCAAATATATTTTGATTCTGCATATACATAGGGACTGGATTATTATTTGAGGATTTTTATTTCCTAATTATAGAATAATACCATTTTGGGAAAAAAGTTTAAAAAGTATTAAAATATATTTGATTCTAATAATATATATGCATGTTTTATACATATATTTGTCTTGATTTTTCATTTTCATATATTATGGATTTTGCATATCATCTATAGTATCATATTAATGTTTAAAAATCCTTCCATCATATGAATATCATAATTGGTTTGTCATCATGTTACAAATCTCTGATTATCCAATAAAGCAGAATTTAAAAACACTTTTACTTTTAACTATCTTTGATAATTTGATGGAGAAAACTAGTTTGTAATAATCTTTCTAAAAATTAATCATGTTAATTTTTCACATTTCTCATTAAAAATAAACCACATGTATTAATTCTGTTGTTATTAGACTATAATTTTATCATATTCTATATAGTTTTAAACATTTTATTCGATTTTATATTCAAATTTACAATATATATCTGCCCTTATGTCAATGTTTATCCAGTGTTATAAAATGTCAGTCTTGCTTTCCTATTTCTGAATGACCTCTTTTTGGTTAAAGTACTACGTTTAACAAAAATATTTGAGTGTAAAATTTTGTATGTTTTTGTCTGTTTGTTTTTACTTTTTTGCCTGGCATTTTTGAAAATATCTTCCCTTTTCCTTCACAAATAAGTTGAGAAAGTGGCAGTGAGGACAATTCTTGAATTACAAAATTAATGGAATGCTAATTGGCAAAAATAAGGGAATCTAAAAGTGCAATAATTTTTTTACATCTACTCCTAAATTCTATATCTGAGGGTGAATTGAATTACTGACCAAAGAATCAATCAAACAACAAAAAAAAAAAACAATCAGACACAAAGACCATCAAATGTGGACCGGCCAGAAAGGACAGATGGCACAACTACTTTGAGCCACTTGTTCTAACTTTCACTGAATTCCCAGAGATTGCTCTTCCAGGACAGATTGCCTATTGGGAAACTCATTTGTATTAGCTTTTTTCTTTAAATTTCAATTAATATAATTCAAATTTTCTCTCCGAGGAAGTTGAATCAAAGGAATGCAGTGTTTCAGAATTTGAAGATTAAAAACTTACTTATAGCTTTTATTTTCAGTATACAAACCATATCCCATTCTTTTTTAGTTTTTCATTTTGCCAGTGTTTAAATCCTCTCAATTATCTCCAACTCCAAATACTTTATTAGGCCCTTTCAAGGCACCTTAAAGTATTGTTGAGATAAATAAATACTTATGAGTCCACAATAAGACACACATTTTTCAACACATGGAGGAAGGTAAGAAGGAACTTGAAGGAAGGTAAGAGGTAAACATAGAATGGAAATTATAATAAGAATAACTTATTTGGTTTTATTATACAAATGTAGGAATATATTTTCTGAACTTAAGTCACTAATGATCTAAACCAGTAATAATTGGAGTAGTTTAAGACAATGTCAGGAAGAAAGTGTGTTTTATTTGGCTTACCAATTCAGATAGTGTTTCTAAAGACTGTCACTGTGCAGAAGATTATCAAAAAGGAGAAGAGGTTGACAATAACTAAAAAAGTACAAACTGTAATGAATATTTATATAAAAGTTAACATTTAGTTTGTAAAGATTACAAGGGTCATTTACCACAGAGAACAGTGAGATATAAGATTAATGTACATTAAATATTCTGAAAAATATTTCCACATGTTTCAATCAATATGATGAGTGATAAGTTCTGTTTAGAATAACTGTATCTCCCTCAAATAGAATGTATCTATTTTATGAAATAAAGTCCCCAGTCTGTTATGTGAGGGTGTCACCTTACTTAAAATAAGTGCTAATTAAATTCAGCTACACATGAAATTCCAGCATAGCTCCTATGGACGTGTGTTGTTAACATGGTAAATTGCTAATAACGATTTATGTCCCTTTTAAAATCGCTGCAGTGGTAATATTCTTTCAACCACAGTTTCTTCTGCTTGCTTCCACAGATCACTTTTCTTGATACTGTCACCAAGTCCTTCCTAACTGATTTCTGAGAGTTCTCATATCTTCACTCTGGCTCACCTTGTAGGTACTCACCCATTTCAAGCAACCATAAAATTCTCACTTTTTTTAGTGATACTCTCACTGGGCACTTTTGCAGCACCTCAAGCACTTTCACCTTTTCTAGTCACTGTTGACCAGAATAAAAATTAAAGGCAGAAAGAGAAACAATGAGTGAGGACACAGATGGGCAAATAACCCTCAAACTAAGGAAAGTATGTTACATCAAGGTGACACTGTCATTTATTGGTCAAGAGTATGAAGTAGTAATCATCTCACCATACTATTGGGTGTTACAATAAATATATTTTGGTACCTGCTATGCGTGTGTGTGAATGTATATATATATATATATATATATATATATATATATATAGTTAATGAACATTTACAGATCTTAACTTAGGTATGTTTATATAACATGTACCAAGAATATACTTCAGTCAACATTTATTAAATGCCTGAATTGCTTGCGTACATTTTATTTTTACATATTTTACTAAATTCTTATAGATAATCATATGTTTTTACCCTGTTTCTCTATGTTAACTAATTATTCATTTAACTTATTTCTAAATTCTGTTTATAGCCTGTGAAATTTGTAGTATGGTATGTATCTCCTGAACTAAATCTTATGACTCATTAGGGACAATGGCTTATTTTCTTTCCATGTGAAAAAATATTTGTTTTATAGGAATATATTTAAATAATTTGACAACTTAACAAATTAAATGTTAATATGTAAATTGCTAGTGGAAATAATATAAGAAAAGTCAAGATTCTTAATTTTCTTTGAGTATTTCATGATTTTTCAATATTATATTATTTGTATTTCGCCAATCTCGGGTTATTAATAAAGCAAAACAATGATAAAAGTCTAAGATATGCTTTTCTCATTATTTTAACCATATTTCAGTTATAATGGAATATATAAAAGTTAAAAGGAAGGTTTTTGAATGAATAAAAATTACAGTAAAAATCTATGATAACAAATATGGATATAAGGTAAATGATGATTATCTTGCATCTTCTATACATCCCCCATCTTCGGACAAGAAGGAAAAAAGTTCTTACTTATCTTGACAGTTATTAGGGATGACTATTTCTTGATCTCATTGTCCAAAACTATATTGTACAGTTAGTTATCTATTGTAGAAGGTCTGTTATTTTTTTGAGTTTTTTTGTGATAGTAGAGACAAAACAAAAAATATTTTTAATTAAAGTCCCATAAATTTGATCCCTTGTTTTTAGGCTATAGACTTTTTGGACCCCAAGTACAGAATAATGTCAAAATCTACTGTTATATATGAAGAATGGTAGTATATATGTTGTTTTGCCTAAAACTGAAATGCTTCTTCAAAAGGAAGAAATAGGTTCTCTATTATCTATTAAGTAGAAATTCAAGTAAATAGAGACATTAATTCAAATACTTCTATTTTCATATCGAATTTAGGTAAAATAAATGAATTAGAAATGAAGAAAGATATGGGATGAAAACAACTAATATTTACTTAATTGAGACAAAAGCCCAATGATTAGATATCTTCTATTTATTGCATCTTATGCATTCTCCATCTTTCTCCACTTTGCTCTATGGCTTGGAGGCTAATTGTTATGGTCAGCATCAAAGGACTCCTTACCCTCTGGATTCAAGTTGGGTTTGTGTCATTGGAACCTGCAGGAGATCAGAGGTTAGAAGTACAAGGAAAGGAGGGTATATATGCCCAGGGATCTCTACCAACCATATTGCCTCAGGTTGACCATGGACCAGTCCTGTCGACAGTGTTCTCCATTCAAGCAAACCCTCTGATTCTAGTAGTATAATGTTTTCTTTGTCCTTTCCAGACCAGAGTAATCAGCTGAGATCTTGTTGCACTGTACTCTCCTTTAGACTTTGTCCAAATAGTTAAAAACAGCCCTTTATTAATTTTCTGACAGTTTGAATGTATGTGTTCTTCCTGTTGGAAAGCTGATAAACACAGCACTGCTCTTCAAGTATACCCATTTTTTTTCCTTTTTGTTATACTTTACTGAAAATATGACTGTATCTGCTTGCAAACAGAAATGTCATGAAATATTTCTTCAAAACTAAGTATTCGTGTGAGTTTTTATGCATAAATCTATGGGTGCCTGAATAGAATAGACTCAACTATTAGACAATGACATTCAAACACAAGAAATGCCATGCAGGAAAAATCTAAGATTATTTGAATATATGTATTAAAATTGGAAAAAATTATAAGTGTAAAAGAGCATAAGAATTAAAATTTAATATTTTAAGCACTTAAATTGTGATGTCCCAAACAATAAAAAAAGTTAAAAATACACCATATTTCTTCCAGAAGTAATTTATTTTTAAGAGTAAAAATATCCCACCATAATAGGCATTTTTAATACATAGACCTGTTTAGTATTAAGTAAATTACATAAATTTTACAAGATTTCTATGCTTTAATGATGTAAGAAGTGAGTTAAGGAAAGCTTGAAATTTTATGATTAATCATGAAAGTGTTAAATATGATCATAAAACTGATCTGAAATAAAATTTAAATGATTGTAGTTTGTGAAATATAACATTACTTCAAACTAAAGTGAGCCAAGTGATATGATTCCATGAATATAATTCACACTATCTAGGATATACTTTATTAAGCACAAATTATCAAATGAAGCTAGAAAGAGCTAATAGGAAATCATTGAGGCATGCCTCCCAACACTTATCTGTCTATATATTTCTCTTTAAAAAGAAGATTCTCTTACTGCACCCCTTTGAGGAAGAGATATTTAGAAGACATTAAATATAAGACACATTAAATATGACATTAAATATGAGATGTGAAGAACTTTAAGGCTTTCTGAAATAGGCTTTCTAAATGGAAGAATCACTTTTTCCAGATGTTTCTGGACACTATTTTCTTTTTAAAAAAATTAATTTATCTTTTTATAATTTAAATTAAATGAAAAACATAGATCTTAAGCTTTCATTGTGATGCCTTTTGACAAATGTATATACCCACATAACCCATACTGAAGTCAAGATAAGAACATCTCCATCACATCAGAAAATTTCCTTGTGCCCCTTCTGAAAGTTTTACACATGTGAGGCATCCTCAGTTGTGATTTTGAGAAGTATACATTAGTTTTGTTTATTCATGAACTTCATGAAAAAATAACCATATGATATGTGTTCTTTCGTACTAAACTCAAAATAGCATCTCAAATGGTAGATCAAAATAACATCTGAAAAATTCATCCATTCTGTTATATTCATTCTTTATAATTGCTGAGTAGTACTCTATTGTATGGATATAACACAATTCCTCTATCTACTGTCAGGTGGATGGATATTTGGGTTGTTTCTATTTTTGATTTTTATGAATAATGCTACCTAAAATGTTTTATACAAGATATTTTATGAATGCATATTTTCATTTCTCTTGAGTAAACCTAAGAGTGGAATGGCTGTCTCATAGAGTGCTTTTAACATTAAAAGAGATTGCCAAACTGTTTTCTAAAGTTTGGGTTTTATTTTTTTATTCCAACTTTATTCAAAATATAAAAAAGATGTGACAACACTGGATATGTGATCCTGAGAAACCTGAAAAAAATATCAAATATCCCCCATTTTGTAGGCATTTTTTAAAATGTCCTTTATAGATTTTATTTATTTATTTTTATTGAGCCAAAATTCACATAACCTAAAATTAACCATTTGAAAGCACACAACTCAATAGCATTTTGTACCGTCACAATGTTCTGCAACCTCCATCTCTATCAATTTTCACAACATTTTCATCACCTCAAAACAAAATCCTGTGCTCATTAAGCAGTGACTACCTATTTCCAATTCACCCCCGTTACTGGAAAACACAAATCTGCTTTCTATTTCTATGGATTTCTCTACTCTGGACATTTCATGTAAATAGAATCATACAATATGTGATCTTCTGTGTCTGACTTCTTTTAGTTAGCATAACATTTTCACAGTTTATCCACGTTGTAGCATGTATATACTTCATTCATTTTTATGGCTTAATAGTATTCCGTTTTGTAGATAATACCACTATTCGTTTATCTGCTTATTTTTGGATATTTTCACTCACCTTTTGGCTATTGTGCATAGTGCAGCTATAAATATTTCTGTATAATATTTGTGTACTGGTTTCTAATGCTCTGGGATATACACTAAAGAGAAGAATTGCTGGGTCATATGGTATGGAGGCACTCTACATTGTTCACCAACATTTATCTTTTATTTGCTTCCTTCCAGCTGAATTTCATTTTTAATTAGACAGCCAACCTTTTCCTATGCAATTTATGCAACTCAAAAGAAACTGACGATTTGTCCAGTCCTAATTAGCTTTGGCCAGTTAAGATAATCAGACTTCTCTTGCACGTGAGTTGTTCAGAAAACTCAGCTTAAACTCATCAACAAATGAAATCCCCCCTGGGGATTATTTTGGCCAGTAAATAGCCATATGGCTTAAAGTGCACCAAGCCAGAGAAGGGATAAACGTTTATCCAAGCCTTGTTGAGAGGGCTCTCTCTCTTCTTTTAGATATGAAAGGAGGTAAGTTTTGGCATGAAGGAGGTCACAGTGACAACACAGAGATGAGGGGTGAAAACTGGAAGAAATTGGACAGAGCCTGGATAACACTACAGTGATAACACTACAAACACTACAAATGACCCACTAGATGGACTTCCAGTTATGTGAAACATATTGCACTAGTTAGGTTGTTTGAGTCAGGTTTTTATAACTTGAAGTGGGAAGCATCTATTTAACAACTCTCTTCTGACGTCAAAGAGATTCATTTGCATTTATCATTCTGGACCCATTTATATTTACCCATTTATATTTCCTGTGTGTCTCTTGAAGGCATTTGAGTTAATAAGCTCTGATCTAGAGAATTTGAAAGACATTATTTTTCAACTAATCCTCCCAAGTGATGCTGTATGTGTGTGAGGGGGTAGATAATCATTTTGATTACATATACTCTAATATACATACCTAAAAAGAAGACATTTGATGGTATGAATTAAGGAAATAAAGACATACACCTGTAATGATTTTGTAGCTTAATGTGTGTGCATCACTGATTAAAAAGTATCCTCCTCCCTATGTACCTTACAACACTATGGATTTCCTCAGAAATAAATTTGAAAACTCTGTGAAATACGAACAAAATTATTTCAGGCCAAGTATTTATTTGGCCTATTATAATATTTTAAATTGTATTACAACATATTAAAATTTTGCTCTGAACTATCTGTAGAAAATTACTTTTTAAGCATTTAAGATCACATGTCCAAGAAGTTTCTTCTGGGTAAGGGAAAAGATTGACATTTTATTGTGACACTGTGAAGTCTTTTGATTAAATAATCAACAGGGAGTTGAAAAATTACCAATAAAGTCCTCTTATAGTTCTTGAAACAGCACAAAGGAAAATGTTTATATTGCTATTTTCTCTATGACAAGAGACAAAGGTAAATGCAGCTATTTCATTCAAATATTCAATCAAGACATTAATAAAAAGTTTAAAAGAATGGAGACTAGAACACATCCACTTTTTTAACCTAGCTAGAAATTTTCTGATTATCTAAAGACTTTTCCTTGGCTCTCTTTAGTATTAAAGTGTAATGCTGTATTAATATACCCCAAAATTACAGCATGTTGACATTTGTGTGTCCGAGTATATTAGAGCATGAGGAGCTATTTCAATTACTCTTTTTTTTTTTTTTTCCTGTGGTATGTGGGCCTCTCACTGTTGTGGTCTCTCCCGTTGCGGAGCACGGGCTCCGGACGCGCCATGGCTCACAGGCCCAGCCGCTCCGTGGCATGTGGGAACTTCCCGGACCGGGGCACAAACATGTGTCCCCTGCATCGGCAGGCGGACTCTCAACCACTGCGCCACCAGGGAAGCCTGATTTCAATTACTCTTGCCTCCATAATTTTTCTGATGAAAGATCCTTGAAAGATTATTACATATGTAGAAAATAGATTTTTTTCTTTACTTTCATGCTTACTAATTGAATAACATAGCATAACAACAAAAAAATTATTAAATGGCACAAAAATTAAATTACCTTCTCAAATGAAATCACCTTTCTCAAGGAAAATAGAAAGTTACTTATGAGCAAGTACAGTTTTCCACCATGCACAACCAAAGAAGTTCTATTCTAGACACTCCATGTTGCAGAACAATATTAACCCAGAAAAAAATTAGGAGAATTGCTTTGTTTCTAGAATATGAATGATTTCAATATTTTAAGGAATTACTTCCATATATTATAAGAAGACAGAAATGCCAGAAATGCTTTATGTTAGTTCGTCTTACTTTCCAGGTCACTTTGACACATATATGTGTACCATTTCATCTTGGTCTGACCAAAATGTCTCTGTGTCAACTCCACTTGGAGTATAAATTGTGTTGTCTCTGAATCTGAATCTATCCTTTTAGTGCATTAGTCTGTCGTTTGAGGCCCTGTCTTCTTTGATGCTTTATTGGAAACACTAAGCAAGCAGAAATATAAAAAGAGGTAAAGAGACATGAAATAAGAAAAGATAAAATGTTATAGAGTCATCTCTATGACTTGCATCATTAAATTTTTTTCTCTTTATTCTTTTAAATGAAGCATTAAAGCATTTTTCATCCCTCAGGAAGAATAAATAATCAAGAGTATAAATGAGAAAAAGAAATGAGTTAAATATAATAGTGAGTATAGGAGATATAAACTCTAGATATATTTTGAGGAACAAGAAAATGGAGGCATTTAGGTATTTTGCTTTGGGCACAAATGGAAGATCTTTTTTAAGAAGTTTAAAAAATGATAAATGTTTAGGAGAGAGGAAATGGCTAATAAGTAGTTAAAATACTTATAATCTTTCTACTTTGTATAGTATTCTTTAAAATTTACTTTATAATATGGACTTTCATGTAGATTGCAAGCTTTATTTTGGATTAGTCTAGTTTCCTAATTCAAGAACTATGGCCTGTGAGTCAAAATTTTTCCACACCTATTCATGCAAATAGTTTTATTAATACAAAATATTTCTCTGTCCATGTGTAGTGTGTGTGTGTGTGTGTGTGTGTGTGTGTATAAAATCTATGACTACAATCATGCTAAAATGGCATACTTGAGTAGTTCCCTCAGAATCCAAAGGACCCAGAAATGCTAAAATATTACTATCTGGGACTTTACAGAAAAAGTTTGCCAACACTTGCTGATCTAAATGATTCACTTCTGAATGCCCCTATGCCAGTCCTTTTTAAACAAATTTACATCACAAAATGTTAGAAATGTGTACGACTTGAGTTGATGAGACTAGATGAAATAGTAATAGTTGATGTTCTATCATCTGAAAATCATAAAAAATATTTTCAAATGATATTTGAAAGTTTATGAGTTATATTTGTTGATTTTCAAAGGTATAATTTAAGCCCCAAAAGAAATATCAAGTTTTTGAATATCTGTGATTTTTTTTACAGACTGACTACAGATTCAAAATGCTTTGTCTTAGAATAATATTCATGGATGCTTTAAAAACAAAGACAAGAAATATGCCATCAAATGTATTTTTGAATAAATTCTAGCATTACCTCATCAAGCTCTACATAGTATACAAAATTAATAAAAATATAAGTAAAATGTATTAATATTAAATGTCAGTATAATTATTTAAAGGATAGATTTTTTCAAATAATTTCCTTTTGAAACCCATTTTAAATATTATATTTAATATTAATAACATATTAACATATTTTAGATATAGGCATATCAAAAAATGCATTTCAATTGTAAACTGCCAATTCAAATTCTTTGAATATTTCTCTTTTCATATGTAAGATGTTTGCTTAACATCCCTAAAATAGTTCTATATGTAATATATTTCTTTTATTTTTACATCTTTATTGGAGTATAATAATTGTTTTACAGTGGTGTGTTAGTTTCTGCTTTATAACAAAGTAAATCAGCTATACATATACATATGTTCCCATATCTCTTCCCTCTTGCGTCTCTCTCCCTTCCACCCTCCCTATCCCACCCCTCTAAGTGGTCACAAAGCACTGAGTTAATCTCCCTGTGCTATGTGGCTGCTTCGCACTAGCTATCTATTTTACATTTGGTAGTGTACATATGTCCATGCCACTCTCTCACTTTATCACTGCTTACCCTTCCCCCTCCCCATATCCTCAAGTCCATTTTCTAGTAGGTCTGTGTCTTTATTCCTGTCTTACCCCTAGGTTCTTCATGACATTTTTTTTTCTTAGATTCCATATATATGTGTTAGCATATGGAATTTGTCTTTCTCTTTCTGACTTACTTCACTCTGTATGACACACTCTAGGTCCATCCACCTCACTACAAATAACTCAATTTCGTTTCTTTTTATGGCTGAGTAATATTCCATTGTATATATGTGCCATATCTTCTTTATCCATTCATCCGATGATGGACACTTAGGTTGTTTCCATCTCCTGGCTATTGTAAATAGAGCTGCAATGAACATTTTGGTACATGACGATTTTTGAATTATGGTTTTCTCAAGGTATATGCCCAGTAGTGGGATTGCTGGGTCATATGGTAGTTCTATTTTTAGTTTTTTAAGGAACCTCCATACTGTTCTCCATAGAGGCTGTACCAATTCATATCCCCACCAACAGTACAAGAGTATTCCCTTTTCTCCACACCCTCTCCAGCATTTATTGTTTCTAGATTTTTGATGATGGCCATTCTGACTGCTGTGAGATGATATCTCATTGTAGTTTTGACTTACATTTCTCTAATGATTAATTATGCTGAGCATTCTTTCATGTGTTTGTTGGCAATTTGTATATCTTCTTTGGAGAAATGTCTATTTAGGTCTTCTGCCCATTTTTGGATTGGGTTTTTTGTTTTTTTGTTATTGAGCTGCATGTAAATTTTGGAGATTAATCCTTTGTCAGTTGCTTCATTTGCAAATATTTTCTCCCATTCTGAGGGTTGTCTTTTGGTCTTGTGTATGGTTTCCTTTGCTGTGCAAAAGCTTTGAAGTTTCACTAGGTCCCATTTGTTTATTTTTGTTTTTATTTCCATTTCTCTAGGAGGTGGGTCAAAAAGGATCTTGCTGTGATTTATGTCATAGAGTGTTCTGTCTATGTTTTCCTCTAAGAGTTTGATAGTTTCTGGCCTTACATTTAGGTCTTTAATCCATTTTGAGCTTATTTTTGTGTATGGTGTTAGGGAGTGTTCTAATCTCATACTTTTACATGTACCTGTCCAGTTTTCCCAGCACCACTTATTGAAGAGGCTGTCCTTTCTCCACTGTACATTCCTGCCCCCTTTATCAAAGATAAGATGACCATATGTGTGTGGGTTTATCTCTGGACTTTCTATCCGGTTCCATTGATCTATATTTTTGTTTTTGTGCCAGTACCATACTGTCTTGATTACTGTATCTTTGTAGTATAGTCTGAAGTCAGGGAGCCTGATTCATCCACCTCCGTTTTTTGTTCTCAAGATTGCTTTGGCTGTTCGGGGTTTTTTGTGTTTCCATACAAATTGTGATTTTTTTTGTTCTAGTTCTGTGAAAAATGTCAGTGGTAGTTTGATAGGTATTGCATTGAATCTGTAGATTGCTTTCGGTAGTAGAGTCATTTTCACAATGTTGATTCTTCCAATCCAAAAACATGGTATATCTCTCCATCTATTTGTATCACCTTTAATTTCTTTCATCAGTGTCTTATAATTTTATGCATACAGGTCTTTTGTCTCCTTAGGTAGGTCTATTCCTAGGTATTTTATATTTTTGTTGTAGTGGTAAATGGGAGTATTTTCTTGATTTCACTTTCAGATTTTTCATCATCAGTGTATAGGAATGCCAGAGAATTCTGTACATTAATTTTGTATCCTGCTACTTTACCAAATTCATTGATTAGCTCTAGTAGTTTTCTGGTAGCATCTTTAGGATTCTCTATGTATAGTATCATGTCATCTGCAAACAGTGACAGCTTTACTTCTTCTTTTCTGATTTGGATTCCTTTTACTTCCTTTTCTTCTCTGATTGCTGTGGCTAAAACTTCCAAAACTATGTTGAACAAGAGTGGTTAGAGTGGGCAACCTTGTCTTATTCCTGATCTTAGTGGAAATGCTTTCACTTTTTCACCATTAAGGATGATGTTGGCTGTGGGTTTGTCATTTATGGCCTTTAGTATGTTCTGGAAAGTTCCCTCTATGCCTCTTTTCTGGAGGGATTTTAACATAAATGGGTGTTGAATTGTGTTGAAAGCATTCTCTGCATCTATTGAGATGACCATATGTTTTTTCTCCTTCAATTTGTTAATATGGTGTATCACATTGATTGATTTGCATATATTGAAGAATCCCTGCATTCCTGGAATATACCCC
Organism: Monodon monoceros; assembly: GCF_005190385.1. Classification (NCBI taxonomy): domain Eukaryota; kingdom Metazoa; phylum Chordata; class Mammalia; order Artiodactyla; family Monodontidae; genus Monodon; species Monodon monoceros. The sequence continues at coordinate 36,977,321 of NW_021703767.1, forward strand.
ACTTGATCATGGTGTATGATCCTCTTAATGTGCTGTTGGATTCTGTTTGCTAGTATTTTGTTGTGGATTTTTGCATCTATGTTCATCAGTGATATTGGCCTGTAGTTTTCTTTCTTTGTGACATCCTTGTCTGGTTTTGGTATCAGGGTGATGGTGGCCTCGTAGAATGAGTTTTGGAATGTTCCTCCCTCTGCTATATTTTGGAAGAGTTTGAGAAGGATAGGTGTTAGCTGTTCTCTAAATCTTTGATAGAATTCACCTGTGAAGCCAGCTGGTCCTGGTTTTCTATTTGTTGGATGTTTTTTAATCACAGTTTCAATTTCAGTGCTTGTGATTGGTCTGTTCATATTTTCTATTTCTTCCATATTCAGTCTTGGCAGGATGTGCATTTCTAAGAATTTGTCCATTTCTTCCAGATTGTCCATTTTATTGACATAGAGTTGCTTGTAGTTATCTCTCATGATCTTTTGTATTTCTGCAGTGTCAGTTGTTACTTCTCATTTTTCATTTCTAATTCTTTTGATTTGAGTCTTCTCCCTTTTTTTCTTGATGAGTCTGGCTAATGGTTTATCACTTTTGTTTATCTTCTCAAAGAACCAGCTTCTAGTGTTATTGATCTTTGCTATCATTTCCTTCATTTCTTTTTCATTTTTTTCTGATCTGATCTTTATGATTTCTTTTCTTCTACTAACTTTGGTGTTTTTTTGTTCTTTTTCTCTAATTGCTTTAGGTGCAAGGTTAGGTTGTTTATTTGTGATGTTTCCTGTTTCTTAAGGTAGGATTGTATTGCTATAAACTTCCCTCTTAGAACTGCTTTTGCTGCATTCCATAGGTTTTGGGTAGTCCTGTCTCCATTGTCACTTGTTTCTAGGTGTTTTTTGACTTCCTCTTTGATTTCTTCAGTGATCACTTCGTTATTAAGTAGTGTATTGTTTAGCCTCCATGTGTTTGTATTTTTTACAGATCTTTTCCTGTAATTGATATCTAGTCTCATAGCATTGTGGTTGGAAAAGATACTTGATACAATTTCAATTTTCTTAAATTTTCCAAGGCTTGATTTGTGACCCAAAATATGATCTCTCCTGGAGAATGTTCCATGAGCACTTGAGAAAACTGTGTATTCTGTTGTTTTTGGATGGAATATCCTACAAATATCAATTAAGTCCATCATGTTTAATGTATCATTTAAATCTTGTGTTTCCTTATTTATTTTAACTTTACATGATCTGTCCATTGTTGAAAGTGGGGTGTTAAAGTCCCCTAGTATGAATGTGTTACTGTCGATTTCCCCTCTTATGGCTGTTAGTATTTGCCTTATGTATTGAGGTGCTCCTATGTTGGGTGCACAAATATTTACAATTGTTATATATTCTTCTTGGATCAATCCCTTGATCATTATGTAGTTGTCCCTCTTTGTCTCTTCTAATAGTTTTTATTTTAATATCTGTTTTGTCTCATATGAGTATTGCTACTCCAGCTTTCTTTTTGTTTACATTTGCATGGAATATCTTTTTCCATCCCCTCACTTTCAGTCTGTATGTGTCTCTAGGTCTGAAGTGGGTCGTTTGTAGACAGCATATATATGGTTCTTGTTTTTGTATCCATTCAGCCAGTCTGTGTCTTTTCATGGGAGCATTTAATCCATTTACATTTAAGGTAATTATCAATATGTATGTTCCTATTTCCATTTTCTTAATTGCTTTGGGCTTGTTTTTGTAGGTCTTTTCCTTCTCTTGTGTTTGTTATTGTAGGTCTTTTCCTTCTCTTGTGTTTCTTGCCTAGAGAAGGTCCTTTAGCATTTGTTGTAAAGCTGGTTTGCTGGTGCTTAACTGTCTCAGCTTTTGCTTGTCTGTAAAGTTTTTAACTTCTCCATCAAATCTGAATGAGATCCCTGCTGGGTGGAGTAATTTTGGTTGTAGGTTTTTCTCCTTCATCACTTTAAATATGTGCTGCCACTCCCTTCTGGCTTGCAGAGTTTCTGCTGAAAGATCAGCTGTTAATCTTATGGGGATTCCCTTGTGTGTTATTTGTTGTTTTTCCCTTGCTGCTTTTCATATGCTTTCTTTGTATTTAATTTTTGACAGTTTGATTAATATGTGTCTTGGCATGTTTCTCCTTGGATTTATCCTGTATGGTACTCTCTGTGCTTCCTGGACTTGATTAACTATTTCCTTTCCCATATTAGGGAAGTTTTCAACTATAATCTCTTCAAATATTTTCTCAGTCCCTTTCTTTTCCTCTTCTTCTTCTGGAACCCCTATAATCCGAATATTGGTGTGTTTAATGTTTTCCCAGAGGTCTCTGAGACTGTCCTCAGTTCTTTTCATTCTTTTTTCTTTATTCTGCTCTGCAGTAGTTATTTCCACTATGTTATCTTCCAGGTCATTTATCTGTTCTTCTGCCTCAGTTATTCTGCTATTGATCCCTTCTAGAGTGTTTTTCATTTCATTAATTGTGTTGCTCATTTTTGCTTGTTTCATTTTTAGTTCTTCTAGGTCCTTGTTAAATGTTTCTTGCATTTTCTCTATTCTATTTCCACGATTTTGGATCATCTTTACTATCTTTATTCTGAATTCTTTTTCAGGTAGACTGCCTATTTCCTCTTCATTTGTTAGGTCTGGTGGGTTTTTATCTTGTTCCTTCATCTGCTGTGTGTTTTTCTGTCTTCTCTTTTTGCTTATCTTACTGTGTTTGGGGTCTCCTTTTTTCAGGTTGCAGGATCATAGTTCTGTTTGGTTTTGGTGTCTGTCCCCAGTGGCTAAAGTGGGTTCAGCGGGTTGTGTAGGCTTCCTGGTGGAGGGGACTAGTGCCTGTGTTCTGGTGGATGAGGCTGGATCTTGTCTTTCTGGTGGGCAGGTCCATGTCTTGTGGTGTGTTTTGGGGTGTCTGTGAACTTATTATGATTTTAGGCAGCCTCGCTGCTAATGGGTGGGGTTGTGTTCCTGTCTTGCTAGTTGTTTGGCATAGGGTGTCCAGCACTATAACTTGCTGGTCACTGAGTGAAGCTGGGTGTTGGTGTTGAGATGGAGATCTCTGGGAGATTTTCACCATTTGATATTACATGGAGCTGGGAGGTCTCTTGTGGACCAGTGTCCTGAAGTTGGCTCTCCCACCTCAGAGGCAAAGCAGTGACTCCTGGCTGCAGCACCAAGAGCCTTTCATCCACACGGCTTGACGATGGACTTTAATCTCAACAGTCCTGTTAGACAGCGATATGACAGCATCTAGTAAAATGTTATATTTTGGTGAATCACAGGCCCATTGGTAAATGCAGTCCTAACCGTAGGAAATGTCATACACTCCTTAACTTAGTTCTTTGATCCTTTATTTCCTTGGTGCTTGTCCAATTTCACTTGCTCATAGGGTGCCATGTCCACAGGCCTCTCACCCAGGAATTCAGTCCAGAGTTCCTAGTGCAAAAAGGCTGTGCTGACAGCTCAGCTTCGAGCGGGGTATATATTTCTTTTTTAAAAGATGCTGTAGGAAATCTGTCTTTGCTTTCATGTTATTTATATTTGGAAAAACTCTTTCTATTAAACTAAAATATAAATTAAAATTTTAGTAAGCCAAATGATATTGATTTTTACTACCATAAGTCACTTAGATATAACACATATTTTAGGATCACCTTAAATTCAGCTTAAATTGAGAAAATGAAGTTTGTTTAATCATAATGGTGAGTCAATTTACTCTAAATCAAAAGTAAATATATTGCTTCACATAAAGTGACAAAATTGTAAGACATTTAAAGTGTATAGTGTGATGATTTGATATATGTATATACTGTGAAATTTTTAAAAAAAGAAAAAAGTCAAACCCCTAGAAACAGAGTAGAAAAGTGGTTGTCAGGGTGGGAGAAATAGGGAGCTGTTGGTAAAGGGTACAAACTATCAGTTACATGAGTTTTTTTAAATATAATAATTATAAAATGGCATCTGAAAAGCATATGATTTAAGGTAACTTTTTAATACTACCTTTTGGGCTGTATCTGGAGGAATTATTACATAAAGGAAAGGTGATAAATTATAAGGTAATCAGATATTGATATAAAAACGAACAGTTAAGTCATTGAATGGCAATGGGAAATTGACAGCATAACAACAATGTACAGGAACTATTACTTTTTATTCTGAAAAATATTAATAAGTTAACGTCATCACACACTTACACCAACAGCTCTTAAGAACAAGCAAATCTCAGTTGTTTGAATTATCAAAAACTTAAGGTGAAAAGAATAAAAATGAAGGTAGGGAAAAGTCATAATGGCATACTTTGCACTTTAAAGATAAAGAAATTTTCTTTTAAAAATATAATATCTTGGTTACTGCCAAATATACTCTTATAATAATAAAAATTATCCTTAAAAGAATCGTTTTATGCTTATGCTTTTCCAAACAGTACACTGAATAGAGAGCTAACAAACAAAATTTAACTTTCTTTTGTACCTAAATACAACTTTAGGTCTAAAACATGATAGTCAGTCTTTGTATCTTTATCAGAAATAATGGGTAACTGAAAAATAATGTTCTCTACATGAAACAGTATAGATAATATTATTATCTTATCACATATTTGTTTCTTAGGAGTAGACCTATTCTAAATGGAGAAACAACTTCAAATCTATTGTGTAATGATATCTTTCCATTGGAATATTTCTTGCCATCTCAAAAGTTTAGCTATATTATCAGTTTCCATTAAACGAGCATCGATGATAAATTATTGCAATCATTATGTCACAAGTTTCTAATTAGCACAACTCTTGCCTATGACACCCAATCACTAACCAGGTTTTTCATGTAAATTGATGTCATCTAGTACTAAGTAGTTGTAATTTTTCCAAAACACTTGCAAGATATCTACCAAATACACCCATTTGTTAGTTTATCTAAGTTGAACTCTGAAATTAATAGTTTATTTTGCAGAGGAATAACCAATTTTGTCCAATTATTTATGACACTGTTGTTCTGAGGTTTTTCCTATATTACACTGCCTAATGATCCTAAGAGATTGAACATGCTTTAAGAATAAAATCTAACAATTTCTTATTTCTAAAATGTCAAAAATACCCATAACCAACAAACATCTGAGAACCTACAATTGTCATCTTTTTCTTATTAGTGATTCAAAGTAATACAATGGGGGGAAATATATGTTACTTTTTAAGTCTTAATTCAAATTTGATGTGGCTAAATAAAGCTTAGAGTAAAAAGTAAAGCAAAAAAGATCTTTATGGAAAATAGAAGAATTTTGAAATTATATGAATATAAAACAATAATGGGAAAACAGATTATATCATATTATAGAATATTATATGAAAGAATCAACAGTTGGATATGAATATCTCAAAATATAATTGAATCAGAATACCGTCTGCAGAATCTGTTATACAAAAAGGTCTCACTGAGCAGTTTAATGGCATTATCTCAGATTTATCTAAATTGCTTTTATAACCCTAGAGTACAGACCCTAACTGATATAAGATTTAGAGAAGTATAGGACTGTCATGTAAAAATAAGAACTGAGGGAAATATTTTCATAAAATTCACTTTAGCATCCAGATAACATATTTATTTATAGTATATAATTAAATAGTTATGCATAACACTATTTCATCACCAACACTGTTAAGGAATGAGGGAAAAGGAATAGAGGAATGAAAATGATATTTTGAACAACTGTTAAGACCCTGGTAAAAGAGGCAAAGACAGAAATCCAGAGTATAACTTAAAGAGTAATATTGTATTCTAAGTATAAAACAATACATATATAGATCTGCAATTTTATTTAAAATGAACTACTGCTGAATGTAATGTTTATATATATGTTTCAATAACTGGCCAACCATGTGCACAAAAAAATAAGAAAGACATATCAATTACTTTTTATTTTCTTTCTTTTTTTGACACATGAACATTATCAATTTTTGGTATATTTTCCTCTTCATTGAGATAGATATTTCCTTCCCAACCCCACAAAATTCACTTTAATATATTTAATAAATTCCCTTAAATGTGTTTCCTTGGCAAATATATGGGTTATTATCATTTTAAATTCACATTTATCTTTTTATATTCTAACACTATTCATTTCTTGCATTTTTAAAAACAACACCAAATTTAAACATTTCTCTGGCTCCTAATTATCATGATGATTTTAAACAGTTAAATCTGAATCATTTGAGAGCATTTAATTAAATTCCACCTGAAACCTTATTAAAACATGAGTAGAGAGTAAAAAGTAACAAACAATGTGTGAAGTAAAGGAGAAGAGATAAAGCTGAAACTTGGTGAATGATTTACCAGAACAGAGAACACTAAAACATAAGCATGGAGATAATCTAAAGGAAAAGAGGATTCATACTGCACAGACCTACAAAGTCCTAAAGATTGGCAACATCAGCATTCCCTGAGATTGGGTATGGACTAGGGCTGAATAGAGAAGGGCTGTTTAAACACACGTAACAAGCACTTAGACACCAGATTACTTCCTACTCTAGAGTGGAAGACAAATATCTCTGGACTTAGAATGAACAACTGAAAGATGGAATGAAAGATCAAGGAAATCTTCAAGACAAAAATATAGAAATCACCCATTAGACATACAATCAGAATGTTAGCAGTCTACCTTATACATGCCTAGAAGGATATTAAAATATTTCTGTCTATGTCCAAATAAAAGACATGCTTTTGAGGATTCCCAACCAAATTTGTGGTCCTCACCAATTACTATTCAGTGGACCAGCACTTCAGAATCCTTATCTTAAAATGAACATGCAGCTGAGGATCACTAGGTATTTGTGAAAATATCCTCCATTAACAAAAAATGTGTAAAGTCCATATGAGGAAAACTTTGACATATTAACAAATAGACTAAAATAGTCTCTAAAAAGGAGAAGATATAGCATTTGTGGAAAAGTAAATTTCTCTATTAAATATGTCAAGCCTCTCTAAGTTAGTTTACAAAATAATGTGATTCGAGTGAATACACCAATGTTAACATATTTTCTTAACACTAGATAAGTTAATTCTATATGTTATAAGGAAAATAATTTAAAAATCATTATTAAAGAAAAGCAATGTAGAAGAAGAGAAATAAGTGAGAGGTGGTCAAATCAGATATTAAAACATATTAGAAATTCTTATTAATTGGTGGAATACCTACTGAGTGTGAAATAGACAGCTAAATGAAAAAAATGAAAAGCTCACAGAAAGATGTAAATATATGTGGAAATTTTGTGTATGATAAGGTAACACCTCAATTCAGTGGGGCAAAAGGAAATGCTTCTAGGTTTCCATTCAGTTCTCTTCTTTCTTTTCAATGTGGAAGTCCAAACACTGTTAGACTGTTTGATATTGTCTAATAGAATTTTGATATTCTGGGTTTTCTGTGTTTTGTTTTTTCCACTTTTTTTCCCTCTCTCTATACTTCAATTTGGATAATTTCTATTGACTTGTCATTACTTTCATGAATTCTTGTCTCAGGTCTTTGTTAAGTTTATCAAAAATATTATTCATTCCTAATATTTTTTTAATTTCTAGCATTTGTTTTTTTCACTTTTTCATAGTTTTCTTATCTCCACTAAAATTTGCCATCTGTCCATGAACATTTCAGTAGTTGTCTTCTTATCTGCTTATACAGCAGCAAGCTCTTTCTCCTACACTCTGACAATAGGGAAACGTTTTGTGAGTCTTGCCTTTTCTTGGAGGAGCACATCACACTTTCAAATTTAGTTCACCTGATTGCCTTGAGAACTCAGCATGAAAATGGGCTCAGAAGCACTACAATTTATAGATTTTTATGGATTTTTTCATGGTTTGGGTTGGTGTGATGTTCTTTGCTTTTTCTATTTAACTCCAAAGTGAAAGAACATTTAAAAAGCAAATCATTAAAACACTAGAAGAAAATATAAGCAAATTGTCTTATGACGTGATAAAGCATGTCTTCCAAAATATGAAAATAATTGATATCTAGATGCCTAAAATGTGTTATACAAATAATTATTTGTTGACCAATGAGTAGCAAGCATACAGAGCAATGATAGATAAATACATAAATAAATAAGAAAAGGACATTTCAAGACTAAAACAATATACACATCTTTATTACCTAAAAAGGAACAACATTCAAAGCTGTAAGTAGAAACCTGTGGGTCTGTTGAGCTCTAATATTGCTAATAAAGATAGTAGTAGGGTGGCATAAAATACTCAAAAACTACTCAGATCATCAGCCTGAACTGCTTAATGTGAGAGGAGAGCCTGGAGCCAGTTCCAGAGTTTAAAACCAGCAGCTGATGTGAGGTTCCTCTATCTTAAAAGCCTGCTAAAAAATAAAAGCTGCTCACCCTAGGCCTGATATGACAGCTTTAGAGTAAGATGCAAGCCTCTGAATAGTGGAAGACAAGAAGTTTTGCAAGCAGAAGCTGATCCAGTTCTCCCACTGGGACCATGGATGAGTTTCTAGCCCAAATACCACTACAAAGCAGGAGCAACAGCCTGTGATTACAACACCTGGCTCAGGACAGAGGCTTAGGACCAGGCAGAGCCAAAAAGAAACTGTGAAAATGTGAAAAAGAAATAAATACAGGAGAACAACATAATGACAAAAACAAAAAAATCTTTCTCACTTTCTCAAAAAGTGGCTGCAAAACCAAATTCCCAACATATAAGAAACCTAATATCTATAATACTAACAAAGATAAGCTTCCCTGCAAAAGATTAGAAAATGACATTAGCAGAAATTAAATAATTTTTTCAATGTTTAAATTGAAAATATTCATGCACTCAATGCAGAAAGGATGGCCATCCACATTCTAATCACCTAGATTACCTAGATTCAACAATTATTAATGTTTGTCATCTTTGTTTATGTGGTATATATATATATATGCATATATAATATGCATATATACATACATATACATATATATATACACACACAGACCCATACATGTGATTTATCATGTATTTGTATGTGTGTTGTTTGCGTGTACATGCAGATATATTTGCAGAAAATATTTACAGGCAAATGACCTTTTACTCCTAAATACTTTAACATGTATATCATAAACCCAAGGAATTTCTCTTACATAAATAAAATAGTTTTATTAAACCTAAGTAAATGCCTATTACTTAACCATATTCAAACTCCTCAAATTGTTGTCAAAATGTATCTTATTTATTTTAAATCAAACATCCAATCAAGCTTCCCACTTTGCTTTAGATACTTGTCTTTGTAATTCCTTTTAATCTGGAAGCATGGTTCCCTCCCCAGCTTTTTAATATGACATTAACATTTTTATGAAACCAGACATAATCTCTTGTAAAAGGTTCCATCTTCTAAATTTTCCAGACTGAAATTTATGTTTAAAAACTTATTTAAATTTAAGTAAAATATTTTTTCAATAATATTGTGGTGCTATGTATTTTATATTGAATCCCATTAGAAGGCATATAAATATGGTTTACTCACAATTATCGATGCTAAGTTTGATCTTGTATGCAATTTGCAACTCAACTATAAGATGATAAAGTGACATTATGGGAATAGCTTATTTCCCAACATACTATACATGATTTTCAGCACCCATTCGTTTTTCTTGTAAGTTTATATCCCTATAGAATATTACAAAGAAACTGTTAATTTTATATCAATTTCTACAATCATTATTTGGGATCCCTCTATAAAATAGAGTTTTTCCTAATAAACTGGGATGACAAAAAATTTTCATAAAATGAAAGAGTGTATGCTTAATGCTTTTTCTCTTATAATTATATTCAATTTTTTTTAAATGGAAGGCCATATATTGTCTTCATTTATCACTTTTCAAATAACTGTACATTTACTTTTTTGAAAGCATTACTTGCATTTTCTAGTACAAAAAAATTGTTTCTGTAATGTAAGGAAATATACAACTTTAATAGTGAAAAAGAACACCATATTTACTATAGTAATTTCTGCATTTCCCATGTTTCTTAAGTAACTGTCTTGTCTGATAGCACACAAAGAGCAAGTATGAAAACTATGTTTTTGTAATTCTAAAGACATTGAGAATTTTCTGTTGGCATTGGATAATAAACTGTAGACACAGCTTCAGTAGCAGGATATACATATGCCTGTTGTTTTATAACATTGTGCATATTTGGAATGTTACTTCTATATTACTGAGTGGTGTTATAATCATTCTGAAAAGCCCCCACTGGTCCAAAAAATTGGACCCATTTTCAGATGAAAAAGTTGTTATACAGTCATCTAAAACAGGAACATAAAAATTGTAAACTCTTACTTGATTAGCGCAATGGGCTCATAGATATTTATTTATTCAGTCTTTAAAATCAATGAAAATCATTGTTTTCATGTTCATGTCTTGAATTTGGTGACTGGGAACCTTTGTCCATTTGTTTCACTTCCATTCATCTTTGAATACTTCTTTTTTTTTGGCGCAAGATGCTCCATATTGACCTTATTCTTCCACTGCCTCAGATTTAGAATCAGATATTTTTCTTAGGAGCCTTGGATTTTTTAAATTGGAGAATGATATTTTAAAAATCAAGATATAGGAGTGTCCATTTCAACTAGACTATCACTGATTGTAGGCTCCTATTAGTGAATACAGTTGGTGATATATTTTACAAAAGCAAAGATTGATAATGACATTTTGTGTTTACAGTTAAAAAACTTGTCTTCTGAAGTTGTATGACTATACTTGCATTTCTTTTCTCTTAAATAAATTATTTTTTTCTAGCATTAATATATTTACTCTCTTAATGTTACTATAAATTAATGAACAGTAAAATGGAACAGAACAGAAGAATAGTCAAACCATGATTATAAATGGGAATTTCCCCATATTAATCTGTATCAATATCTGTCTATTTATGGGAATGGGAATGCATATATAATGTTTGTCTCTCCATTGTATGCAATATCAGAAAATTCAAAACAACAATTCAAATCTCAAAAAGTAGGAAAATAGATACATCATTTGTGGTATATTCATAGAATGTAATATGGTACAGTAGTTACAATAATGATGTAGCATGTTGTGTTCTTTATGAATAACTACTCAGAAATAAGGTTGAATAAAAAAAGCAAGTGGCAGAATAACATGGTATAATTACATTAGAATAAAATGGAAACAGACTAGCAAAATGCCATATATAATGTGTAAATATAATATTCATATCTCTAGTAAGAGTATAAAAATATGCTAGCAATAGTGGTTACACTTAAGTTAGAAGGGGAAGGGATATATTGGTCATGAGAATATATACATATATATGCATATACATATAGTTAATTCATTAATCAGTTTAGAAAAATCAAAATAATCTAGCCTTTACCTATATAAAGAAGTAAAGTAAAGGTTACTAAAAATGCAAACTTAGAATTGAGAAAAAAAAATTTTATGTGTTTTTCTATGCAATTCCTGTCTCACATGACACTTTCTTGATAAGAGTTATATGCTCAAATAGATTTGCAATAGTCTATTATACTATTTCTTGAAAATTCATAATGTGCATTGTCATATTAAAAGCTTGGTCATGATTGGTAGTGAAGTAAATAATATTGTATCTTCATAATGTTTGTAAATTCAATTGTTAAATAATACACAGCTATTTATCCTTCTGTAGGAGCTCAACTGTACTACTTCAGCTCATCAGCAAATCAGCACTGCAACTACAAATTGTTGTTACCTTTAGCAAAGGAACATGTAAAAAGATTGCTATCTCAGTATCAGTTGTGGTTGCAGGGAATTTTTCAGTGCCAGAGTGGAGAAAGTTAAACTATAGCTGCTTTTTTAGCAATGATACCTATGAATTTAAGATATTCATCAAAAGCATTAACAAAACTTGTCCATAGTGAGGAATAAAAAAAGGAATCGGAAAAAAGAAACAGGAATAAATAAATGGATAAGTAAATACATCAAAAAAAAAAAAAAGGAAAAAACAGGAATTAATGAGACTGCTGATAATAATAAACTATGAGCAGTGAGGTAGAATTAACTTGCACCTCTGCATCTGAGGGCCAGGAGAAAGGAGGAGAAGCAGAAGGATACAAGAGAGGAGGAGGAGCAGGAAGAGGAAAGAGGAGGGAGAAGGAGGGGAGGAGGGAGAAGGAGGGGAGGAGGGAGAAGGAGGGGAGGAGGCAGAGAATTGGGAAGGGGAGGGAGAGGATCAGAGGAGGAGAAGAAGGAAGAGGAGGAGGAGGGAAAGAAGAGAAGAGAACATTGTGTTATGAGTTGGGAAAAGAAGTAATGACAATGAAATATTTTACGTGTATCCTCTACATTATGTCTGCATAGGTAATGAGAGGAAAATTCAGAGAACAAATGTAAATTTTTTAAAAAGGCAAGATTGGTTAGTGAATTAAAAAGTCTGAAAAGAATTTAAAAAGCCCAAAATAATCCAGAGATAAATTATAAATATATATATTAAAATTATTTATAAATTAAGAGAATTAATAATATCAAAAACTAGCTCTTTAAAAACAAACATTAAATATACATTCTAAGAGCTAACTGAATTAGAAAAGGGAGAACATAAGTTATAACACACAAAATTTTAAGTACAAAAGAGATAAAAGCATATATAATAAGTGTAAATTTGGACATTTTAATGAAATGTATATTTTATGAAAACATTGATCCCAAGGAAGCTGGGAAACTCATACTATTCAATTACTAGGAGAGCAAAAAGAAAAACTATCAAAATGTTACCTCTCCCAAAAAACAGCAGGCCAGAAAATGTCATGTATGCATCCTATCAAACATAAGAGGCCGTCTTTGACAGAGCTGTTTAAACTGTTTAAACTGTTGCAGAACTGTTACACTCCTCAAGCATTTATGTAAAGACAGAATAACATAGATACCAACATCTGATAAAGTACACAAAAGCAAATGACACAAAAATCTCATTTTGAATATTGAAGCAAAAATCTTCAATACATTCTAACAAAATGTAGCAAGATATTAAAAGATTAATACATTTTGACCAATTATAGTTTATTGCAGGAATTAAATAGTATTTTAATATTAAAAATTCTATTCATATAATTCATTCTATTAATATATTGAAAGATTAAAACTGGTCTTTCTAATGTTGAAGAGGCTTTCAAGGATATCTAATATTTACTCTTCCTAAGGAAAAAAAGTCATTGTGAAACACTGAAAAAACTTCCGTGAGAAAAGCATTATAATACAAATAAATTATGCATTTGCACATAAACATATATACAAATAAGCACAAATATTGCTCTAAAAGTGTGATGCAATAGTTGCTGCAACATAGTGAAAATTATTAAATGAAATAGAAATTACAAAATAATGAAATTATAGAAGTTTATGTGTATAAATGTCTAGAAGGATACACATTAACTCTGCACAGTGGCTGCCTCTAGCTAGAGGGTGAGAGACAGATCATTAGGCACTATATGTTAAGTTTTTACTTCAAATAGCTTTAAATACTGCTTGTTTGCTTGCTTTTCTGTTTATTATGTTTGACCTTGCAAATAAATCACTTTTATATTTAAAAAGTAAAAAATAATAGAAATGATATGACTTAAATAAAAGGAAATATGTGCATGAATGAACCTAGAGGACATTATTCTAAGTGAAATATGCCAGTTGCAGAAGGACAAAAATTTTATGATTCCGTAAAGGTATCAAAGAAGTCAAACTCATAGAAGCAGAGAGTAGAATGATAACAACAGGCTGGGGGGAGGGGAAAATAGGGAGTTCAAAATGTATAAAGTTTCAGTTATGCAATTTGAATAAGTTCTGCTGTACAACAGAGTACCTATAGTTAACAATAATATATTGTCCATTAAAAATTTGTTACGTGGGTAGATCTCATGTTAAGTGTTCTTAACACTTTAAAAAAATACATAGATTTGTCCTTATATATACATATAGTAAAATTTCTTACACAATCTCTGGAATCTCCTATAGTCCTCCAAGCATTTTGCCATCTTACCTAAATCTTTTAAGTGGGGTTGTTTTAAAATATTTATATTGATAAGAGAATTGTCATTGGATGTTAGTGTATTTGATATGATTGATCAGATATATATGATTAATATATTCTGCTATTATTGATCAAACTCCAATTACAATGTTTATCCACATTGATTTTAATAATTAATGAGTTATCTTAATAGACATATATAAAAAATTTCTTCACTATTGGTGTTTTTGTCTCCTAAGTTTAATTAAAACATAGCCCTGTGTACAACTTTAATACTAATAGTAAAAAGTCTGTATTAGGTTTTACTACATTTAGAAGACTAAAAAGAGAGATTTTTAAGGTCAACAGAAAGGCTTAAGGAAACTAATTGTACCTCGGGCTTCAAAATCACACTACAAAGACTTTTGGATTTTTACTGAAATGTTGACACCTAATATGATACCCAGCAGCATGATAGTACTGTACTGTCAGTGAGTCTTCAATATAAACTGTCAAAGATGAGAAGCTTCTTACACTTCCAGCCAGGGAGCCTTCACTTGTAGAGGAAAGACTGACACACAACTGTTTTTCTATAATACCTTACAATATGTTCTTTCTTTTGTTGTACATTTATCAAAACTATATGGTAGCCCTCCTAGTCTCAAGTCTTGAGTTGCAGATTATCTGAAATATGATGTTTACATTAGAAAAATAATCAAGGATTTAATAAGGATTCTCTCTTTCATACTTAATTGATAAAAGTATACAAGGAAAGTTATTTAAAAATGAGGCACATAAAAATAAATACCAAACAGATCTTTTTTTTTAATTACTTTATTTTTTAGAGAAGTTTAATATCCACAGCAAAACTGAGGAGAAGGTATAGAGATTTCCCTTGTACCCCCTACACCCACACATGCATAGCTTCTACTATTATTAACATCTCCCCAGCAGAGTGGTACATTTGTTACAACTGATGACTTATATTGACACATCATAATCACCCAAAGTCCATAGTTTACATTATGGTTCACTCTTGGTGTTGTGCGTTATTTGGTTATGTACAAATGTATGATGACTAGTAGTCATCACTATGGTATCATACAGATTATTTTTACTGCCCTAAAAATCTTCTGTGCTCCATCTATTCATCCCTCACCTTGGAACCCTTGGAGAACACTGCTCTTTTTATTGTCTCCATAGTTTAGCATTTTCCATATAGTTGGAATCATATAGTATATATGATTCCAGTATTCCTTTTCAGATTGGCTTCTTTCAGTTAGTAATATACATTTCAGGCTCCACCATGTCTTTTCATGGCTTGAAAGGTCATTTCTTTTTTAGCACTGAACAATATTCCATTGTCTCTACCTACTACAGTTTATTTATCCAGTCACCTACTGAAGGACATATTTGTTGCTTCAAACAGGTCTTTTTAGTAGAGGTTCTTGGATGAATTTTGGATAAGTCCTTGAATTTTCAAATTTTACATGCATAATTTGGGACATATATTTATTGTTCCAAGGAGTAATTTTATTAACTTTCTTCAGATTCTAAGCTCTACACAATATCCAATAGTTTAAGTATATATATATATATATATATATATATATATGTATATAAATGACTTTAACATACCATTTGCATTGTGTAATTTGAAGAATTTATAATTAGATAGACATTGCTATTGTTACTTTGAAAGTTTTAACTACAAAATATGTGTAGTGCATTAGGTGTGTATCTCAAAACCTCTGTGTGGTGAGGGTATGGAGAATATTGACTATAAATGATATCTATTAAATTAAAATTTTATATGAAGGTACAACAGGCCAAGAAAAAAGACACCCTTGAAGAAAATGAACAAGGTGGGAGTATTTACTATATTGTATATGAAGACTTCCTTTAAAGCTACAGAAATTAGAACAGTGTAATCTTGAGGCAAGAATGGGAGAATACACGCCTCCCAAAAAAGAAAACAATGACGGCATATAAATGGACACTTGATCTAGGACAAAGTTGCAGAGCACTGTAGAAGAGACTTTTTTCAATAAAGAATGCTGGGCCATTCTGATATATACATACACACATTTATATATAATATATAGGTATAAGATCATATACTATATATAATATTACATATACATATATATACAATTATGTATATGCATATAAAAAAAAGAAATGGTGTCTAAACACAAATTTCCCTCCTACATGCAAAATTTAATTCCAGATGAATTGTATATTTCAATATCAAAGGTAAAACAATAAAGCTTCTGCAAGGTAACATATGAGAATATATTTTTGCCCTTTGAATAAGTAAGATTTCTTAAACAGGGCATAAGAAGTATTAACCATCAAAGAAATATAAAAAACAAAAGAAAACTCCATTGATCTCATGATCATTTTTCTGATCAGCCATAAAATGTTCACAAAAGTTTTGTTTATACATGTTATTTTATTTTTCTCACCTCTCATTCTCACTCTAGCCTATTCCAATTGGTTGTTGGTCCACACAACTCCTCTGAATTGATTTTAATCAAAATCCCTATTGACTTTTATCTTGACAAACTAATAGTAATTCCCTATCCTCACCTTACATTAAGCAGCATTTGAGACATTTTCTCACTTGCCTGAAGTTATTCTCTGGAGTTCCATGACTATGCTCTTTGATATTCCTATTATCTCACTGCCAGCTTTTTCTCTATGGTCTTTGTTGGCTCGTTCCACTGCTCACTCTCAGACATCAGCATCTATCATAACCATAACCAGGCCTTCCTCCTGTATACTTTAACTGAATGTCCTCACCAAGTCTCATGATATTAAAAAGCATCTATGTGCTGATTATCCCCAAACATATATCTTCCGTCTTGGACAACTCCCTGATCTTCAGCCTTACATATCTAATTGCCTGGATATCTCAGTTTGTACATCTAATAAACTTCTCAAACTTAATATGCTTCATTCACTTTATGTGCCCATGCAAAATATGGTCCCACCCCAGTCATTCCACTTAGAGTACATGATTTTTTCTAGAAAATGTGGAATATTCCTTAATATTTTATTCCCCTTAACTCTTATATTTAATCCACCTTTGAGTCCTGTCTGTACTGCTTCCTAAATTTAATCCAACATTAACCTTTCTCATTCTCCACTGAACTATTTCTATCCCAACCCACAAACATCTCTACCTGAATTACTGAAACAGCTTCCACAGGTTGTCAGTATTTAAACACTTGACCCATTCAATTCATTCTGTACAGAGTGGTCAACATGATTTTCTCAAGGCTTACATTATATCAAATCAACTCCTCTTCACAAGGTTTCCACTTGGTGCTGGAATTATATCCAACCCTCTTATATCATGCCCTCTAAGTAGAAACTTGTGTTTTTATCTGTCAGCTTTCTTCTATCTCAAATTTTTTTTTCTCTCTCTCTCTCTTTTAAGGTGGGCAAGAGAAGAATGCTATTTATTGACTATGCTCCTCAGCACTTGGTGAGCTGGCTTGACATTTTGACAAACAGAATTAAAAGTAGAATGAAGTAACCAAAACTATTGAGACTTTTGTTGTGGCTAGGCTATATGGTTTTCAGCTCAGGCCTTGGTAAGCTTTCGTTACAGAGACCTAGCAAAGCCAGCCATGGGAAATTTACAGTGCAGGCTGTGAACACAGCTGAGCATTACATTTTATGGTAGAGTGAGGAAATGGTTAAACCTGGGAAGAGAAAACCATTTAGCTCCAGTGAAGCCTCATCTAGAAATTATAATAGTGTTTTGTGCTTTTACTATATGTCTCCATCAAGTCTGCAGATTGAAGCTTTAAACCCCTAGGTGTATACGTTCTATATGGATCATAGGACTTGGATTTCAATCAGAGCCAAGAGAGATAATTATTTTAGGGGTTTTATCTTGTATTCATGTGACTGGCCCATTTTCAAACAAAAGTTACCACCATACAGTCACAAATTGTCTTTGAATTTCATTACAGAAGCACTAATCAATGCTTTCAAACCAGGAAGCAACAACATTAAGGAAACATAGTATATGTTCTTTTTATGAGACAAAGGCTATTCACAGATATTTGGTGATCAAAGGAGGACACATTGAGGCTGTTAACATAAGTTTATCCATCAGGAAATGAGCATAGGGGATATGTGAGCTTTCCAAGTCAGGCCTGGCCTTTAGAGCCTTCCTTGTGTGTTCCTCCATGCTTTTCCAGTTCCACTGGGCAGGGATTTTCCTTGCAAGCCAGTAGCTGAAGCTGGATCAGCCATTTCAGTCCAATCCCATAGCCTAGCCACAACCAACCTAGAACATTACCAGGTAATCTTCATGAATGGAAAGTAAATGTCTATACTCCTTAAGTCACTGAATTATTGTTGAGTCACTTGGTTTACTCCAAATAATAGAGGGTACAAAATCTATTTACTGCTTTTCATGTTTCCATGTGAAGGAAAAAAAAAAAACCTTGAAATGGTATAAAGTCTCTGATCTCTCTTTAGTCTCCCTCTTCCCACTACTTCCCAAACAAGGGATAGTTATTTATCTTAATGGTGAGTTTGGGAGAGAAAATCAGACATGTTCACCTCAGTTCTTCCTCTCATCCTTCTCTGTGCCTGCTGCAGAGAAAACAAACACTGGCGTGATCTCTTTGTCACCTTAGCAGGACAGACTATGCTCCATAATGGACTTCTACAAATATAGGTACAGTATTAATTCAGTATTAATGTACTAAGTCCTTGTGGCTGCATATCCAAGCTGTAATCGTTTGTATTGATAACAAAGGTGGCATCCTAATCTCCATTTATGTGAGCCTTTCAGCTACCTTTCAAATAACATTGAACTTGGGTAGATAGATGTAGTGTTATTTCTTGACACCTCCAAGGACAGTTTGAGATTAAAACAAAACAAAAACAAATTTCAAAAAATTCTATGTATGTTTCCTGAAGTAACAAAATAGCTCTCCCAAATAGTTTTTCTTTGCTCCTCTTCCAACTTAATCTGTCACTTTACCACCCGTGGTCTTTAAGTTGCACTTAGCTGACTAGGGATAAAAGCATGGTATCAATAGAATCCATAGGCCAGTTCTATTTTTGAAGTACACTGGGACATGGACATAGCTGTCTCTCTTTCACTAAATCAAAATGAAACTGCAACTAGATTATCCCCAGGTGTTTCTGATTCTCATTTGCTTGTCAATGTGAAAAGATATTTGATAAGATGATTCTATTTAACTTTGCAGTAGCGTGGACAGATTGACACAGTAGTTTATGACATAAACACCATTAAGGAAACACTAAAAGTGTAGTGGAATTTATGGCAGTCTGAAAAAGCAAGAAAAAATATTGTTAAGTAACATAAGATGTCCATTGCTCTTCATACAATATAATCAGCTCTATATTCCCCAAATATAATGTCAGAGATATACTAAGTTTTCTGCTTGTGGGTATATCTAAAAATACATATTCTTTGACATACCTAAAAATATTATGAGTGTACCCTCTTTGATCCTATTTGCTCTATTTTAATTTGATGTTAAGACTGGTACAGGTTTTATGGACCTGGTGAATTTTACCTAAATAGATCCAACACAGCAAGCAAAAAGTCAAGGAGAATCAATAAGAATGTTTTGCATGGACTAATGACTGCCCAAAGCTTCCCTGCAAAACTTCTATGTGACAAATTTTCATAGAGAAAATAGAAGTCATATTTAAAAGCCATAGAAAATAGAAGTCATATTTAAATCATATCAAGTGTTTTAGATATGGCCTTTAATTTAAAACTCACAGGAAAATACTATATCTACCTAGAGGAAAAGAAGTGTGGGGGGCAGAGAGAGAAAGTGAGAGAGAGATAGAGAGAGAGAGAGAGCAAACCAGCCCAAATCTCACTCTTTGGAGACCTGATTCTAAGGTCCATAATGTAATTCTTATGCTATGGGTAACTCCCTGATTAAAAGTATCTAAGACCTTTCTTACTATTTACATGTAAGGCATGTGATGTAAGGTGCAGGGATGAAATCAAACAAGTGTCTGGGTTTGGACACACAGTCTTCACTTATTTTCTTTGTCATTCTGGGCAAGATAAATAATCAAGCTAAAACTTTCCTCTGTAAAATGGTGACAATAACAGACCATGCATTAAATAGGGGTTATGCAACTTATATTAGCTTAATTGTTCTAAAGTTTAAGCTTGTGTCAGAATTACTCTGAGTTTCCAGTGAGAATTTTCATTTCTAACAAGTTTTCAGATGCTGCTGATCAAGAAACAACACATTGAGAACCACTATATAAACTAATGCATGTAAAGCACTAGCAAATTGTTTGATATAACAAGTGTTTGATATGTTTTAGCTATTAATTTTCTTGGTGGTTTATTTTTCATCTTTATAGTTGTAAAAAGTTATAAACATATAGTTTGTAAATATTTTTATTGAAGATAAATCTTGCTTTGTTAGCATATACTCTCCTGGAAAAAATATATATATTGATGATTTATAAATTGAAAGGTGTTTTTGTGATGACACTAATAGAATCATTCGATAAAAGAAAAATGCTTTATGGAGTGAATTATTCTGTATTGTTAATTTGGAATATTATACTTGTATTTTCTTAAGAATAAATTCCTTTAATAGGTTTATATCTTAAAAAGTAATTAAGGAGATTTAATTTAGAAATATAACATCCTCTTGGTGAGTGTTCTTATGACAACAATGCTTCCCTTATTATTGTCCTCAATAATACTTTATTGCCATTATGTACAGGTCTACGATTTTCCTATATAAAATTATCACAAAGACTGCAGATGCCTATCTTCATTATTATGTCCATACCACATATAAGCAACTATTAAATATGTGACAAATGGTTAATACATCATATTACTTTGTTGAAAATTTTCTATTGACTTAACAATATGCTGTAATAAAGTGTATATAAGAGGAGAGAATTGAGTATGTGTGCAAAGAGGAAGAAACATAAGAACCATAAGCCAACTCATCCAAAATCCAAATAGAGGCAAAAATAGTCATGTCAAAAAACTTTTTTGTTGATGATATGAAATGAATAATTAGTGAAGTGAAAGAAGAGTAACAAAAAATTATATTAAAAACTAAAGATGTTTATTTTGTTTTGTTTTCTTTCTCTGTTTTGCTCAAATCGGCTACTGAGAAGTTAACAATGGCTACAGGAATGTCAGAAAATGTAATAGAATTTGAAATGACAACTTAGTCACTACCATTATCAGTCAAGACTTTGCATTATTTAATAAAAAATATATCTTGAAAATATTTATCTACCTTGTCATATTATTCTCTTTGTATTTCCTATCCTTAATGAATTCTACCTCAAACTCTTTTAGCTAATCCTTCCCCCTCATAATTTGTCTACTACCAAAAGAAAGGAGGAAATAAAAAATGTTTAGCATGCAGATTAAGCAGTGAATAGTAATAACGAACTATTTGTGACATCTACAGTTTTTCACAAGCCAAAACAGAATATTTCAACTTATTTTCACAATTTTTTCCCAATAGTAGTGTCACATAAAATGGTGACAGCATTTGCATTAAGTACCTTGTGAAGGTTGAACAGGCTCTGAGCGGGTAATACATTGTCTCCTTCGGTGAGATTATTTACTTCTTTGACAGTTTCACTTTTAATGACGACATGAGAAATTACTTTCACCTCAGGCTGTATGATATGTTGAATTTTTATCAGATGGTTGTTAGTAAACATTGTTTAAATGAAAAGTGACAGTCTCCTTTAATGGTCTGAATGTTCAAAAGAGTAGCAAACATGGGACTTCCCTGGTGGTGCAGTGGTTAAGAATCTGCCTGCCAATGCAGGGGACACGGGTTTGAGCCCTGGTCCAGGAAGGTCCCACGTGCCGCCGAGCAACTAAGCCCGTGTGCCACAACTACTGAAGCCCGCGTGCC
This sequence comes from Monodon monoceros, assembly GCF_005190385.1. NCBI lineage: Eukaryota > Metazoa > Chordata > Mammalia > Artiodactyla > Monodontidae > Monodon > Monodon monoceros. The sequence continues at coordinate 36,999,192 of NW_021703767.1, forward strand.
TAGAGACCATGCTCCACAACAAGAGAAGCCACCACAATGAGAAGCCCGCATACCTCAATGAAGAGTAGCCCCCACTCGCTGCAACTAGAGAAAGCTCGCATGCAGCAATAAAGACCCAATGCAGCCAAAAATAAATAAGTAAATAAGTAGCAAACAAAAAAGCTTCTAGCATGAACTGAATTTTTGTGATTTTCTTCTTGGTACAGTGCTATACTATGAAACTTTTAGATGATTTTAAGAGTATCTGGAATGGTCCTAATTCCCAATTCCCTTAGGAAGTTCCAAAATACTAAATATTGTCTTTGGCTTCTTCTTGGGAGACTTTATTTCTTTCTTTGGTCTTTATTGATCTTAACCATCTCTGAAAACACACAGTTTATACCAACAAATACTTTCAACACAAAGTAAAGAAGAATGAGTGATAAGAGTAAAAGCAGTAACTATATCCTGATGAAAAATCTAGACTGAAGGAAATGCTCTGTTTTTCAAGTAAACAAGAACATATATACTTTATTTACTCTGACTATATTTTATTTCTTATATGACCTTGGGAAACACATTCTATTATGAAAACAAGAAGCGTTTATTATCATTTTTTAAACTAAAAGAAACTATATAAATAGTTGTATATTCCAAAATGCTATTACATATAATTTGTAGTCATGTACAGATATTTAATAATGAATATCTATTTTAGATAGAGATCAATATTTAAATAAATATATTTGCAAAAAATGATCAAGTACAGGATTATGCGGTAGGAATACAAACATATTTGAAATAGTGCTGTTTTAAATATCTTACACTAAGCCTTTCCAATAACTGGAGCAAAATCTTAAGAGAACTAATATTCTCTTCAGAATCTGTCTTATGCAAGTAAGTTTCAACTGCACTGATAAACTGGACCTGGTAGTAATACCAGGTAGTAATACCCTAGATTTAGAGCTTTTTAATGGCAGTTATAGCATTTATTGGTGTACTTATTCTCCAGTGAAATAATAGTAATTATATTATTTTCACACAAGTTATCTACATTTCTTCCTCCTAGCCACTTCATTACTAATAAACTGATGTCATAGATCCAAATTATACTTAGCAATTATTCTACCTGTCCATTTGACTAGGTTTGAAATAACATATTTTGTCTTTACCAATATCTCTTTACCCTTGTCTTGCATGGCAATATAACTACCAGTTTATTTATGTGTGTTATTTTTTTCTTTTTGATTTGTTAATTGTGTTTGTATTGTGTAAATTACCTTGCATCTTCTATTCAAGATTTTCTCTGGTTCTTCCTCAACTAACAATTTTTAAGTTATAATTACTCAGGATTCTTCCTTGAGTATCCTCTACTTTTACATACTTTCTCTTCTTATCTTTATCCACTTTACACTGAGGATCAATAATAAATCGTGGACAAAGTCACTTGAAAGTTAACACATCTCTGAATTACTCAAACTTCTAAATCTCTAATCATAATCTTCCATCCTGTGATATTTTAATTGATAAAGAATTCCCATTCAAACTATTATATGTCATCAGTGGGACCTCCAGATCATTAACACCTTTTACTTTACCACCCCCACTTTGTAACTGAACAATAGATCCACATAACAAGTTATATAATTGAACTTTTGACTTGAAGTTCCATGAATTTAGTATGTCCAATATGGATCCCTTTACCTGTTTCCTCCCAGACCAAAACATTTGCAACTTCTCAAATGTTTCTTTTCCCCTAAGGGACAATATGCAAGTTCAAGTCAGAATCCTAATAGGTCATCCTAACTATCTCCATGTCCAATACATATCAAATTCCTATAAATTCTGCATATTATATATTTTAAATTCTATCCACATCCATTTAGGTCTACTCCAAGTACCTTAATCCAAATAATGATATCAATATATCAATCTTCTACAGAGATGAAATGAGTTTTGAATATCTACATTTCATCCCCATCCCCTCACAGTTTTAATATAATCTTCACACAGCAGCTAAAGTCTTAAAATATAAAATAAAATATTTTTTCCAGCTGAATTATCTCCCTGTGGCTACCAATATAGTCCAGAAAGGCTTGTGTCATGTGGTTTCTACCAACCTCAACAATGATATATCATGCTCCTTACTTTCTTCTTTGAGCTACAATTACACAGAATTTCTACTTCCAAAGCTGCTTTTGTTCCTGCCCATTTTCACATGCCATTTCCTTATTCCAGGAATTCTATCCCTCTCTTCTTCCAAACACATTAAATTTAATGACATGTTTCAATTTAATGTTCGTTTCTCTGGAACTCTGAAGGCTAGAGAGTATCTAATAGCATGTATCTTTCTCACTAAAACTAACACAGCTATTAGATAGAAGCAACATTAGATTTGGATCCCATGGATTCAAAACCAGCTGGCTTGATGCACATTCAGCATACAATACTCAATTACCAAATGAATGACCATCTATATGCTGACTACCCCTAAATCTATATCCAACTCCAGGCATAATATTTCCATATAAATGCTCAATGGAAATTTCAAACTGCGTATTTGAATTTCACTCCTAATTGCCCAAACAAGAAATCCTTACTCCACATTCTTCCTCACATGCAACTTTACCATAAAATTCTAAGTTTTCTTCCTAAGTGCATCCACTCCTCAACATGCCTATTATACTACTCTAATCTAAGACACCATCACTCATCACCTACCTACTGCAAAATCTTTCGAGTTGGGATCCCTGCATCCAGTGTTGCCAATATAGGTCACCTTTATGCAGCAGAGTTTGTTTGTTAGGCAAATCTTATTTTTCATCTACCTGCTTAAAATTCTTTAATATTTTTTCATTTCCTTTGAAATAAATTCCAAAAAATTTAAAAGGCCTTATACAATTAAGTAGGCATTGCGCACAATTAACAAGTAGAATCAGTTTGTCAATATTGTCTCCTGTTAACAACACAGGAGAAAAATAAAATTTATTCAGTTCAGTTTCTTTTTAATATAACAATATATAAGGAGGGTAGACAACTTTCTTAGAAAATACAAAATTAAGTTTGTTTCTGATTTAAGCTATAGAGTATTTCTAAGTGGTATCAAATCACTCCTCTTGTGCATAGATTTACCTTCCTTGTAGAACTATATCCCTAATTATGCTGTGCCACACTTAGTACTATGGACCAATTTTGGACACATAAACTTCTCACTGACATAATTATCGCTGATGGGAAAATGCTAAAATATTCAAAGAAAATTTTAATAAAATCAGAGAAATCACAGAACCAGTATACATACAATAGGGTAATCAGATTTTTAACTGAAATTGGTTACATTCTGATGCTGCTAGCCCTATATTGATATCTTGATGTGCCTACATGATATGGTGCCATATAAGGTCCTATAGAACAAAATTCCACACTGGGAAACCTAAGCTCATCCTAGATATAAAAAAGCAAGTCTTTGACAAAGGCAAATATTTTCTTCCCCACCTTCCTAAAACCTTTTCTCTTAATTCTTATTTATTGTCAATACCTTCCTCTTCAATATATGACTGGAGATAGTGTAATATTCATACCTCTCAGGAGAAAGAGATAGAGAAAGAAAAACAAAATCAGAAGAGAGGCAGAGTGCATAGTGTTTAAGAGCTCTGACCCTGAAGAGCTCTGTAACTTTGTTACTTACACAATTTGTACCTCAGTTTACTTATCTGTAAAACGAGGATGATGAAAGTAACTACCTTAAAGGGTTGTTATAAAAATGAAATAAGTTATTTGTAAAACTGTTTAGACCAGTCAGTGTCTGAGACTGAGGAAAATTATATAATTTTTAATTATTATTACCCAAGAAAATTTGTACACAAGGAACATACACATAGCACAGATGTCTTATTGTAGGGGAATTCTTCACATATTAAAAAAAAAAATGAGCCCTTTTCAAAACTCTTCACCATTTTTGTTTTTTTTTTTTACATTGGACATATCTAGTCCTGTCAGCCATTTATCATAGAAGAGCATTTTAAGTGTCTGAAACTGCCTGCCTATTAATCTATCAACATGTATTTGTGTATATTTCACACTTAAAATGTGGGCTCTAAAACTGAAAAGAAAAACCTATAGGGAATGTATCCTGAATGGAGAATAGATTGATAGCCTCACCACTAATTCATTCATTTGTCCAGTTCTGTATTCATTCAGCAAGTCTGTACTGAGTACTCATTGCATGCCAATCACTAACCTAGGTGTTATGGATAAAGAATAAGTTAGAACCAGCTGCTTCCCTTAAACAGTCCATTATCTATAGAGAAACTCTTCCGACAATCCCTGCACTCTCAAGCATGCCAAGGAATAGCCTTTGTCCACTAAGGTGTCTCAAGTTCAGAATTAAAGATGAAAGTGCCTTATAAAACAGCAACCTCAAAGCTGGAAGGTTTTGAGGTTCAGTGAGGCAAAAGGAAATCTTGAGGTATTTCTGTATAAATTGTTATTAAACCTGGGCTTGGACTCTAAGATTCTAGATGATAATCACTTATGTGAGATTAAAGGTTTCCATGTAAACATGCTTTGCACTTGGGCTGGTCAGTTGCCTAGAACAATTTATTTTGTTTGAATGTTGCATTTCTTATACTGACCAGAGACAGGGATTATGCTTGGATCCCTATTGAAATAGCCACAGAAAAGAAGGGAACACATTATTTCAACATAATAGGAAAGTGTTAATCTATTATACTTATGGGGCCAAAATCAAGAGGACAGATTATGTTTAAGAGTTAGAAATACATAAAAGAAATTGTTTAAAATGCTCTTCTCTCCTACTGTCATAATTATTTCACACTAATAAATTAGAAAATTATGAAAAGCTATGACATATATGACTGAAAATCAGCAAAATACCAGAGACAATTTTTTCTTCCAGTTTCACTGAGAAGTAATTGACATATAGCACCATAAAACTTTAAGGTGTAGAGCATAATGATTTGACTTCATTGAAAGTTTAGTGAATATCCATTACCATAAAGTTTAGTGAACATCCATCATCTCACATAGAGAGTTCAGAGACCATTTAATTGACTATATATGCCCCATGTTTGACTGTTTAATTGTTAGGGAAGCAATACTTGGATGAATATTAATTTAAACATAATTAATATATTATTATATAATTATTTTTAAAAATTTATTTGTTCTAGTTTTCACAGTAGCAAAATCTTTTTTTTTGGTATAATAACGATTTTCACAAAATTTGTGTCCTATTGATAGTAATAATATTCTAAGAATCAAAAATAATTGTACTCAAAAGTAAATTTGTATATATTTTCCAAAATTAAAAATAAAGTAAATGTAAAATTCAAACATTCTTTTTTTTTCAAAAATAGTTCTTTTAAAACAAATATTCACTAAAATTAAATCAACACTTTAAATTCAAAAGGATATTAAACATTAAGCTAGTAATTTAAATTTTTGAAAAATGAAATAACTCATTACATTTATATGAAATAAAAACTGTTCAAAATGCTAATGGTTAATTTTCATCTTGTTACTGATGTAAAGAACTGATATCATGCTATACGCATATTTCATCTAGGCCTACATATATATACATTTACAATAAGAGAGATCGTTTAATGTTTCAATATGTTCCTCAATCACCATGTGCAACTGTTCTGAATAGTGTGTAATTCTGGAATATCTCTGGAACCATGAATTGAAACAAAAGTGAAGAAAGAATAAAAGGTTGCTCGGTGCTACTGGGAAATGACACTTGGTTATACAGGCATCTATTGCATTCATGCTGAGAGGAAGGATTTGACAAGTTAATTAATTTGTCTTTTCTCTTACCTAAATGCTTCTTCTGCTCAAATCATTTCCACACTCTGTCACAGAGCATTTTGTAGTGTAGGCAGCAGTACAATCCACAAATGTTCTCAATATTCAGACATCCATTATTTCAAGGACATATGCAAGTGATGCAGTGAAGAATTATTCCAGATCCAGAAAGACATTGCTCACAGAACAGACATTTAGGGTTGTGATCACCCTGTGCCAACCCTGAGCATTGGATCCAAAGTGACAGAGGTACCCAAGTGTACTTTATTAATTTTCTATATGTTTATGAACTGTGGGTCTTCTAATGTACTGACCAAGATCAGAGGCCTCTTCTGCCTCAGTTTAAGGGAGATACAGATTGAAGTATATATGTGTACCTTAAAAGCACATAACTAAATATACATGTGTTTTAGATGGAGAAAAGATTCATAATTTTTTCTTGGAAGTGGTGAAACTTAAAAGATGAGTTTTAGAAGGTGAGTAGTTAAGTATCTATAGAATTACACAAGAAATTAGGCATGTGGGCATAGGTGAAACTCTGACCACACAATTAAACAGGACCTTACATAACATACTAATAAACTTGGACTTTAATCTTTAGGGTTAATGGAAGTTGTATTATTATTTTTAGTGTCAAAAAAGCAGTTATTTTTAGAAGGATAATTACCAGCATAGAGGATTGAAGCTAAGAAAAAGTGGACTCGTAAGAAAAGCTAAGGGGCCATTGGAGAAATGTAGATGTGAACTAAAGCAATGTCAGGGGTGTTGGAGAAGAAGGCAGTACTTGAAGCAATACATATATGCCATAGCTTTTGACTATCACTACAGCTGAGGATCTCATTAGATCTTTTCAGATCTATATCACACTGTTTACTTAGATATTGATATTACAGTAAACTAAACTTTAAATGTATTATAAATGTAAGAGATTTATAGATGCTTTACTTGAGTTGTAATATATATATAACTGTATAGTTACCAAAGTAATTTGCTGAGAGAATGTTATGCCTTAAAATATAGGTACTCAGAGTCAAATATTTAAAGTTAGAAGGAAAAATAAAACTTTAGTTCACCTTATGCATTTTAAAGACAAGCACACAGAATTGTCAGAGAAGTGAATAGATTCACCCAAGATTCTTCAGATAATTAATGTCAGAGTGGTGGCTAAATTCTGGTTCCCAGAGCTCTATTCAATTTACAGTTATATTTTTCTCTAAATAGCACCAAAGTCTGATAGAACTATTTTTGCAGGCATAAAGTATTTAATATGCTACATGTATTACATATGTAAAATATATACCATATTTACTCATTTTCTAATATGTTAACATGCCGTATATAATTTATTGTAGAGTACATTAATCTTGGTTGAATATTACAAGGAGAAATAACATGAGCTAAAAGAATCCATGATAAGCCGAAACAGCCAAAACGAGCCCTATAAGCAGTTTGCATTAGGAAACAACGGCAGTGAATGAAAACCAGAACAAAAAAAAATCTGAAGAACCAGAAATATCCTAATACCCAGAGAAGGTGCTGTTATAAAGTTAGCAGAGATATGATTCTTTAAAAAGTGTGCTTTTGAAAACAAATGTTACATTATAAAAAGGAATATGTACATTTATCAAGAAAATACAAAGTCATAATTTTAAAACAGTGACAGTTTTCTTTCAGAATTTTCCAGGTCAAAAATAATGTAAAAAAAAAATAGCCTCAAATCCTGCCATTTTTAACACTGTAGTTAAAATAAAAATAAGAAGTTTATCAGCACCATGCAAATTTATATAACAGTCATAGAATGTAGATATTTTTCAAAATAGATGTTATACCTACAGTCATTTAACTCGAGCAAAGCATTAATGAGCGAATCTTTACAGATGAGCAAGGAAGGTACAATCTTGGTTTCTGTGATTTTAATAATGAAGATAATGACAACTGTTACTAAAGCTATTCTACAGTGTCCAGGGTTTTATCACTCAGTTTAAATTTTATACAGCAGAAATAAGTTAAAATGAATATGTCTATATGATCAAAAAGTGAACTGCTAAAAAAAAATCACTCAAAATCAGAGATGTCTTTGAAAACTTTATATTATCAACTATATTTAAAACACACTTCCTGGCATTTTTATAAATAGTATTATAACTACTCTACCAGTATGCTCTACAAGTACATAATGTTTTAAGAATTACAAGAGTTAATGATAAGAGACAATCCCTGCCTTGCCTTAAAATCTAGGACATACTAACTGTACTTTATCACCTTAGAGAGAGATCTTTGTTCTCCAGATTTTAATATAAAGGCAGAATAGGGACTCAGAAGGGGATTGCTAAAAATTAGTTCTTCAATAGATATATATTGCTAACATATTATTGATCTTTTGAGTTTATATATGAAAAACTTGTGTTTGTTTATGGTACAAATTCTAATAATTGCAATCATCTTGAAAAAGACACAAATGCCCGCTGAGTAAGCAGGTCTTTTTTCCTTATGTATGGAATACACTGTGGAAGCGTCTATAGCATTACACCATCAGAGCAGGAGGACCTTAGATACCAAATGGACCAAACTTCTCAGTTTTCTCAGGCATCTGTGGGCTTGAGAGAGGGCTAGTGTCTTGCTGGAGGTAACAATACTGACAATTAGTGGCTGAGCTAGAATGGGGGCCTTGTATTCCCAGTGTCATATCAACGGTCTCTTTGCAAATGTTTCTTAACGAATTTTCCTGCCTCCAGTCATGCCCACAACAGATCCATTCTCTGCACTGCTGCCAGAATGCTCTTTCATAAATACAAATCTGACCAACTTATTCCCCTGTTTAAAAGCCTTTAATCGGTCCCATCACTCACAGAACAAAGTTCAAATTTCTTAGTATCTACTACAAGATTCTGACATCTGTTTGATTTTCTGGCTTCTTTTCTCACCAGTTCTTAAAATCTAAAGCCTGAGTCATCTGCATGTACTTCTGCGAAATACATCATGCTTTCTCAAATCCTGCATCCAGAAATTCTTTGAATTTTGAAGGGCTATTTCCTTATTATTTCCTTTTATTTTCATACAGCAAGCTACAAAAGCAGGTTTTTATTTTTTATTTTGTAAAAGAGAAGATATTTGCCTAACCTAGATGTGCACCTGGTCATGGACTGATTTAAAATGACAGCCTTAATCATTTACTCCTTAAGGTTTTCACCTAGATCACCATGATCATGAACAAAAATAAATACATGACATAATGAATTATTATCCTGGAAGATAAATATGACAAAATCAGCATAAACGATTTAATGTAATTTTTAAAGAAGAAAAGTTAATATTGGGAAATATCAATATACACATTTTTATCTGATTTTTTTCTTTTTAGACAGTGAAAATGCTTAGTATTAGTTTATCTTTGTTTTATAGAATAAGAATAAAATATTAAGATAAAGAACTTCAAGTTTCTCTTAAGTAACTATGCACAAATTTATATTCCACATAAAACTTGATCCCTAAATGAAATCAGTGTATATCTTTTTATTTTTTTTTTAATTGGGAATTTAAAACATAAGGATAAATTATCACAAGAAAACACTTAATTTGAATGTATTATGACCAGAGTTAGAGTAAGACCACTGGGTATTTTAAACAGGAATTTTTAGAAAACCAAGTCAACAATATTAATGTGAGAAGGTTTATATTAATTTAAGTTATAAAAAGAAAAGTCGACAAAATATGTATTAAATATATTAACAATTATATAAGCCTGATAATCATCTAATGTGTTTGTGTGGAAATTTCTTTGTAAACAGTTGTATTTCTTTAAGAATTTGGTCTCAAAGTTTAGTAATGAAATTATTAAAAAGTGAAGTGAAAAGCACTGATTGTTCTAATACTTTATAAAGTAAAAAAATGGTAGATAATTGATTTTGTTAAGTAACATACTAAATGATATATTTGAAATTAAAGCTATGTTACATATTTTTAAATGAATCTGTAAAGAATCAAATAGATTATTTTGTTGACAAAAATAAATGTTTAAAATAATTTTAGACTTATAAATAAACCAAGTATTATAATTTATAATATGTGAGAAGACAGTTTGAATGGTATTTATTATAAATATAAGCTAGCTGCATAAAACATTAAAAATGGTGAATCTACAGAAGACTCACAAAAAAGAATGTTTGTTTTAGTGCACAGTATTAATTTATTTATATTTTATTTACTGATATACTTGTTACAGTAATTAGTTGGGTAGATTCAGATAGATAAAGAATATATTTATTAAATTCCTAAATAATCATGATGAGGTAAACATCTAAGCAAAGATCGTATAAACCATTTAGCATTGTGGTCAAATCAGAGGGAAATTGTCAATAAAATTATTTATTGGGTTCCATGATGGAGATTTAACTAATATAAAAAAAGAATGAGATGAAAAGATGCTCAACATCATTAATTATTAGCGAAATACGAATCAAAACTACTATGAGGTACCACCTCACACTGGTCAGAATGGCCATCATCAGAAACTTCTACAAACAATAAATGCTGGAGAGGATGTGGAGACAAGGGAACCCTCCTACACGGTTGGTGGGGATGTAACCTGGCACAGCCACTATGGAGGTCCTTTAAAAAACTAAAAATAGAGCTACCATATGATCCAGCAATCCCACTCCTGGGCGTATATTCGGAGAAAACCATAATTTGAAAAGATACATGCACCCCAATGTTCATTGCAGCACTATCTACAATAGTCAGGACACGGAAGCAACCTAAATGTCCATCAACAGAGGAATGGATAAAGAAGATGTGGTACATACATACAATGGAATATTACTTAGCCATAAAAAAGAACAAAATAATGCAATTTTCAGCAACATGGATGGACCTAGAGATTGTCATACTGAGTGAAGTAAGTCAGACAGAGAAAGGCAAATATCATATGATATTGCTTTTATGTGGAATCTAAGAAAAGAGTAAAAATAAACTTATCTACAAAACAGAAATAGAGTTACAGATGTAGAAAACAAACTTATGGTTACCAGGGGATAAGAGGGTGGGGAAGGATAAATTGGAAGATTGGGATTGACATAGACACACTACTATATATAAGATAGATAACTAATAAGGACCTACTGTATAGCACAGGGAACTCTACTCAATACTCCATAATGGCCTATATGGGAAAATAATCTAAAAAAGAGTGAATATAGGTATATGGATAACAGATTCACTTTGCTGTATACCTGAAACTAACACAACATTGTAAATCTATTATACTCCAATAAAAAAATTTTTTTAAAGAATGAGAAATTTTAAAAAAATACATGAAAAATGACTTTTGTGAACTCAATGTTTTAATAATCTAAGTGAAAATTAAAATTTGATCTTTAACACTCAAGCATTATATATGTCAATATTTTTGCCAAGAATTTAAAAATATTTAAAATGGTGTCTTAAGTTTATGGTAGGGTTACTACTTTTAACACATAAGGAAAAGTGTTGAATAAAAAGAATATTTCTCAGGAAAGCATCTGCCTTTAAATTATGACAGATTCACAAATATGGTATTTTATTATTTTACTTGGTATATAAGCAAACAAAAATTGATCTCATATGTTAAATATATAAAAGGCATTTATAGTAAGTAGTGAAGATTGATTTCATCATGTTTGCTTTATTGTATGAAAATCTATTATTCAAAAATTCAAACTTTCAATACTATATTTTATGCCATTTGGGTTCATTATGCATTGCATACTGTAGTTTTATTTATATCACAGAGGAAGGCAATGAAATGTAGTTGAAAAAAACACTGAATCAGTAGTCAAAACCTTAGATTCTAGACCTGGTACTCGTGACTTTAGAAAAGACTTTGTTTCTTAGTTTCTGTCATTATTACTTTATTTATTTTTTATTATTATTATTTTTTGCAGTACACTAACCTCTCACTCTTGTGGCCTCTCCAGTTGCAGAACACAGGCTCCGGACATGCAGGCTCAGTGGCCATGGATCACAGGCCCAGCCGCTCTGCGGCATGTGGGATCCTTCCAGACAGGGGCACGAACACGTGTCCCCTGCATCGTCAGGTGGACTCTCAACCACTGCGCCACCAGGAAAGTCCATTATTACTTTATTTTAATAAAGTATGGCAAATTACTACTAAGACCCTTTAGCAATTTCCATTATTGCTTTAGTCTACAATTACGCTTTCCCAAAAGGATTTTTTCTACAATTCCTTCTGATAAGGCAGTTATCAGAAGACAGTTATATAAACTGTTGATTTAGTGATGTTTAATTGTTAACAAAATGATTATTGAAGATTCTTGCCTTCAAATGTTTTTAGCAATCACTTACAATGGCATATTAATATAACTTCAAAGAGAAATATAATTGATATAAAAGTTATCAACTGAAAAGCCATTCAATTTGCAAATATCAATTTGTGATCATTAACATTTTCAGCATATAAAGCGAAATATTATTTTAAAATTCTCATAATTTCTTTAATAAGAAGACAAGCTTTTATTAATAAAATAGTTTAATAAAATTCAAATATTTTAATATATTTCTATGATGTCACAATTTTTTGCTTTAATAATTTTATTTTTTTTCCAGTTGTACACTTTATTTATTTATTATTGGAGTATAGTTGCTTTACACTGCTGTGTCAGTTTCCACTGTATAGCAAAGTGAATCAGCCATACGTATACATATATCCCCTCTTTTGGGGATTTCCTTCCTATTTAGGTCACCATAGAGCACCGAGTATAGGTCCCTATGCTACATAGTAGGTTCTCATTAGTTATCCATTTCATACTTAGTCATGTATATATGTCAGTCCCAATCTCCCAATTCATCCCACCACGCCCCTTTACCACTTAGAGTCTATACATTTGTTCCCTAAGTCTGTGTCTCTACTTCTGATTTGCAAATAAGATCATCTACACCATTTTTCTAGATTCCACACATATGCATTAATATACGATATTTGTTTTTCTCTCTCTGACATACTTCACTCTGTATGACAGTCTCTAGGTGCATCCACGTCTCTGCAAATGACAAAATTTTGTTCCTTTTTTGGCTGAGTAATATTCCATTGTATATATGTACCACATCTTCTTTATCCATTCCTCTGTCAATGGACTATAATGTCACAATTTTTATGTCACTGAAATGAAATAAAATGCATGTACATTTGAAGAAAATATACAATTTGGAAATTTATAAATATATTATCTAAGTCATTTCTTTATTTTAGTATCTTAATATAGTAAAAAAAAAAAAGTGTGACTTTTAAGGTAGTTCAGGCAAGTTTTTATTACCAGCTCTTGCACTGACTGACTATATTTACTACAGTATGTTACTATGATTCTCAGTGCCTCTGTGTGCTTTTTTATGAAAAATGAAACAATAAAACTCACCTCTGATTTTTTGTTTGTTTATTAGAAATTGCAAGGGAGGAATTATTTGGTCCATTCCATTCTCAACTCTGCTGTTTTAGTGAAAACCCCAAGCATGTGTGGCCTGGACTATTGTACTGTATGGTGCTTAGTATCTCCAATTCTAATATTCTTTCTTTTCTTCTAATGAATTTTGTAAACTAGTACCAAATTATTATCTCACAGAATCAGATTGGACTAGGTCATATTTTGATGAAATATTAATGCCTCTCCACCCTCAGAAAAAAATAAGAATATTTTATCCTGAGAGTTAAGGTCCTCCATAATCTAAATTTACTTCACTGTTAGTTACCTTAGCTCACCATGAGATACAATAAAATTGAACTTTTTATTGTACCACAACTCTTCTTCAGTTTGTGTTCACATCTTTTCTCTAATTCAAATAACTCCTGTCAACTTTTTATGGCATATTCACTAAGACTTGTCTCAAAAATGTCCTGATATAAAGCCTTTCTGTTTCAAATCACAAGTGAGTAATCCATTCTAAAAATCTAGAATATTTTCTGCACACAATCACAAAACAGCATTATCTCCAATTATAATTATTTACTAAGAGACCTTAACACTTGTACTAAATTAGAAGACAACCTGCTGTATAGCACAGGGAACTCTACTTCACTTCATTGTACAGTAGAAACTAGTACTACATTGTAAAACAATGATACCCCAATTAAAAAAATAAATAAATAAAAATAAATTAGAAGACAAGAAAATGTTTAATTTCATATTTCTTTTTTTTTCATGACCAAATACCATTATAGTATACTGGTCTTAATCTTGCATGGCATTCATTAATACCAAGAAAAACCAGGGGATAGAAAATGCATAATACATATATAACCAAAAAATAAAAAACAGCTTTGCCATGGTAGGAACTTTTTATAGATGAGTTAATTTAGTTACACTAGTGATATACAAATATGAGTTATGTCAGAATATTTATAAGCCCCTTTGACCAAATATTTATAGAATGTAATTTTAAACATCAAATAATTTCTATTATTAATAACCTTCCTGGTAGAAATCTGAAATACTTAGTTTTACCTTCATTTTCGTTTCCTGAAAGAAAGAAGTTCACAATAAAATTGTCAAAAAGCCTTAACCAAGAGTGTAAAATTTGCATGAACAAGATCTTTGACTCTTCACTCTGAAAAGAGTAGCATCAAGTACATTTTCCAAAATCATTGTTGATTTGCTATTCATTCAAATTCTTAGATCTTGTGTACAGAGAGAATTGTATGTGATGTAACATGTCCTGAAGAATTGTCTCCTCCACAGCACCCCCACCCCAAGTTTGTGTGTTAGTTTCTTGACTCTGAGCTTTGGAAATGCTGGTTCTAACATTTGAAAAATGATTATAATGCCTAACCAAGAATAAGTCAAATTAACTTTAACCCTTAAGAATTTTAACCTCAATTGATAAAGTCCCATTTTTTCTTTCCATAAAGGTTTGTTTTTTATTCCCTCATTCTCTTCTGTTCAAAAGTAATTTATCAGCTATAAATATAGAGAAGATTTACATATCAAGATGGTGAACTGAGTTCATGGTGAAACCTATATCTTCTATCATAAATACTTAAAAAGGATAGAAAAAATGTATGTAGATAACATTAGAAAACCAGGACTGGAAGACTCTGTGTAAAAGAAATAAAATAACAGTAAAAGAGAACCCATGGTAATGAGTAAAACTGAATCTCTAAGGAATGAGGTAGAATTGAAATGGAACTAAAAGGGTAGGTGTGTAGGTGAGGGGTTGGGATCTTACCACTAAGCAGAACCAAGTTCCAAAGCAATGTCAACTACATGAATAAATATTCAGAAATGTCTAGCCACAAATGAATGAAGGCTGAAATGGCTTTATTATTCAACCTAAGTTTACAGTCAGAGATGTTTAATTAATGGGGCTAAGGGTTTGAGAAATACCACTCAACTATGACTGGGCTTGGTGTTCTTTTGCAAAAGATATGTGCCAGAAAACACAGCAACTATGGTCCAGTATGGTAGTGAGTCTTTTTTTTTTTTTTTTTAATTTATGGGAAGCCATCTCTATTAGTCTATTAGCCTTTTCATTTTTATTTCTTTTTCTCTGACTCCTATTATATATATATCAAAAAAAAAAAAGGAACCATTGCATATTGAAAGGTACTTCAGAGTACAAAAGTCACAATATAAGAAAGAAAAAAATTCACATTGTGTATGTGAATACATCTTACTCTTTATAAAATAACTAGAACAAAAGACACAAAGATAGATATTTAGATATAAGTAGAAAGAGAGAGGGAGAGAGGATGTTCATTATAATCCAAAATTTGAAGGCAAGATATTATCAATACGGTAAGATTTGAAGAGGAGGGAAACCAAGGAATGCAAAAGTGAACTTAGTTCTTCTCTTATTATGGGAAATAGAAGGATTCTGGGCATGCTACCTTAAAATATGGCATCTTTGCATATTAAATATCAGTATTTTAAGGTGAAAGAGTATGTATAAAATATATAAAAAGAAAAGAATATTAGTATAAATACAGAAAACAGTAATATATCCATAAGGTAAGAATCTTCTGCATGCATCTATTGATTACTGATAGGTTAATAGATTAAATATTAGCAACAATGTAGTTGAAATAAACAACACAATTAACAAGTTTGCCCTTTAGATATAAAGGGAATTCTCATCCATAATTTAGATAGTACACATTTTTCTTGAGTGCATATAAATAATATAAAACATTCATAAATTATGCCAAAAAGAAACTTTAGAAAATTTCTAAATAGGTACTATATATATCATGTCTGAGAATAATAAAATAAAGTCAGAAATTAAAAACAAAAACTAGTTAAAAACCCCTACTTCCTTGAAATGAAGGTATACATATGCTCAAAGACTCATACTGATACGTATTTCATGGTTTAAGGAGAAACCATAGTGAAAATTTTAAATGACAATCTGAATGATTATGAAAGATAAAAAGGAAAATCTTAGGAAAATAATAGAAGTTATAAAAAGAACTAATGAATATAAAGAACTGAACTTTAATATATTTTATATAAGACATTTTATATTTCACATAAAATATTATAATATTTTGATTTTATTTACTTCCATCTGGTGCAAACATATTTGAAAGTGTTACATCTTTTTGGCAAATTGAAACTTTTAACATTTTACTAATGGATATGATGCAACCTAAAAAATGTAGTAAACCTCATTGGATGGACCCAATATTAGAGTGGAAATGACAGAATATTAAACCTTTGAACTTGAGGATAGATCAATAGAATTTACCCAAACTGAAAAACTAAGAGATACTAAACAAACAGAACAAATCTCAGGAACTGGGACAATAATAAAAGAGCTAACACTTGAATCACTATAATCATTATAACATTTGAAACATTATAATCATTGAAAAGAGAGTAGAGCTGAAAGAGTATGCAAAGAAAAGAACAGCTAAATATTCAAGTTTACTGAATGATCTAAAGCTACAGGTTTAGGAAGCCTAGCAAATTCCAAATGTGATAGAACAAAAGAATTCTACTCCAAGACACATTGTAATTAAACTTCTGATAACTAAAATAAATAAAGAATTTAAAAGCAGTTACAGAGTAATTAAATATTACTTACAGGGAAAGACCAATTTGAAAGACAGTGAATTTCTCATCTGAAACCATAGAGACCAAAAATCAGTATGGCATTTTTCAGGAGCTGAAAGAAAAGAATTGCCAACCATGAATTCTGTATATGTACTCATCTATATACATACCCTTCATGAATTAAAGCCAAATATAGACATTCTCAGATGAAAGAAAACTAAGGGAATTTGGTGTTAGCAAACTTACTCTTAATGAATAGCTAAAGGAAGTTCTCTAAAAGGAAAGAAAATGATAACAGAAGAAGATTGGTAACTCAGACAGGAAAAGAGAACACCAGAATAGCACCAGAATAAGTAAAAATACGGGGAATGTGATAAACTATCTCACTTCTCATGAGTATTGCAAATTATATTTGATGGTTGAAAAAAAATTATAGTACCATCTGAAGTGATGCTCAATGTATTTAAGAAAATATTTAAGACAATTATATTTTTAAAATGCAAAATGGTGTAGGATGATAAAAATTTTAATCATATGCCAGCATATTTATTTAAAAATACATTTTTTCCACTAAATTGAACTACTGCTTTCCATATATTAGCTTCCATACATGAGGATCTAATCAGGCTTCTCTATTCTGTGACTCTGAGCTACACTAAAATTATATTTATGGGATTTGAGTGTGCACTGATATGTGGCATCTTTCATTATTGCTGTTTTTGTAGTTATCTTCTTTAGTATTTGCCCATTGTTTGAAGTTTAAATTTTCTGTTGTCCAAATTAAAAAAAAAATTTCCAGGTTATAATAAAATTCACATTAAATGCTCATGTTAATATAGGCAGAATAAGTATTATATTAACTCTTTTCATCTAGAACATTTTATACATTTCAATTTACTCATCTCTTCTTTCAAGTGACTTGAAGTGGGTGTATCCTGGTTATAGACTGCAGAACCAGATTTTGATAATACAATATTTTGTCAAATTAGAAGATTATATGAATTGTGCTGCCATTTACTGAGCTGGGTAATGTAGAAGAAATGAAAAATTTGTTCCATCTTGAGAGATAATACTTGTCTGACATAACAGAAATGGCAGATGACACAAGTGGAATTGATGGCTCATTTTCCAAGTGTTTTAAATAATAGAATATCATTTTGGCAAGTTAAATGATTTAACATGAATTAATATAGTCTTTGCATATAAATTAGAGATGTAATTAAATGGGATGGAGGACATTTTGTTTGACAGTCATTTGTATAAAATATGAGGATTTTAATTGACCCCTAGCACCTTACAAGATAGTGAATTTGCTGTGCTGAAGAATGCTGACGGTATAATCAGAGCATATTAGTAGAGGGTATCCCAGTCAAGACAAGGAATAAGCTTATGAAGGGTTGATAATATTTGGAAAATACTTCCAGTTATTAATCATATAAGAGTATTTTCAGAAGGGGGTGAAAAGGGATATGAAAGTCTTAGGAAACAGGGTGTAGGGTGTTCAGAAAATAGAGATGGTAAATAGGAGAAGGGAAACTAGATCGCAGAAGTAGAACTTATGAAGGACATGAAAGCTGATTTTAAATATTTGAAAATTGATTACAAGAAAATAAACATTCATTTTTCCTATAGACTTAGATTTTAAAGGGGACAGTTAAGTTGAATTTAAAAAAAGAATTTGTCACTTTTTCCAGTCTTGGTGTAGGACTGAATTTGTTTTAAAATGCTAGTATCAAATAAAATTTAAAATAATTCTTCGTCGTATTACTTGAAAAACATTAAAAGTGATTAAATTCATAATTCTGAGTAACAGTTTAAATTCTTTTTCCTGTAATTTCTGTTGTTTATAGCTACCAAGTGCCCTGGAGATTCCCACTCTTACTCTGCCAACAACTTGCTAGACAGTGCTAGCTGTTTTTCCCGCTTGTTTTAGCTCTTCATTAAATAGACGGATTTATTTACTTCTCTCTTAGTTATTCTCCGAGAAACAGGACAGCCCAAGAGCTGATCAAGCAAACAAGAACCTTTCTCCATGTTTGGGTTGGGAGTAGTTTTAAGGCAGGGATATGTTTGATAATACTCATATATCATTGTCTATGGTACATGAGAGATACAACTCTCTATGAAAGTGTGAAGGAGGAAAAAAATATTTTTCTCTACTCATTTGGGTTCTCTAGCTGGAGTCTCGTAAATTAGACTCACAAAAGACACATTAACAAGAGAAAAAATAAACACGTTTATTAACATGTGCAACATGCATACACATGGGAGCACTCAGAGATGAGTAACTATTCAAAGGGGTGGTTAGAATTTGGGCTTATATAGCCTCTTAACAGAACAATACAATGGTTTGTTTGTTTGCTTTTTCTGTACGCTGCTGTGGCCTCTCCTGTTGCGGAGCACAGGCTCCGGACGCGCAGGCTCAGTGGCCATGGCTCACGGGCCCAGCCGTTCCGTGGCATGTGGGATCTTCTCGGACCGGGGCACGAACCCGTGTCCCCTGCATCGGCAAGCGGACTCTCAACCACTGCGCCACCAGGGAAGCCCAGAACAGTACATTTTTAAAGAAACAAAAAGCGAAAGAAAGAGGACTTTGAGCATCTAGTTGTCAGCAAATTGTTAGAAGGTAAATATAAAGAAAATATATGGGGGATACTTAATAAGCAAATACTAACGGTAGATAAAGGTTAATTTTAACAAGCTTTGTTATGTAGATTCCTCTGGTGTGGTCCTTGAGCTGATAAGAGTCCAGAGTTGTCGCCAGTGATTAACTTCTGTCCTTCCAGCTTGAGGAGGAGAGGATAGACACTATTTCATATTTATGTCCTACTTTTCGGCAATTGGTAAAGGCAGAGAGTTTTTCCTGTATCTGTTTCTTCTCAATTGCTTTTAGCTCAAAATAATCCTTATGCCACAGTAGCATTTTATATGTGGGTTGAATATTCTACTACCCTTTAAAACTTTTAGGCTCTTTATGACATATAGTACCCTCTATCATATTAACCTTTAGGAAAATTCTAAAACATTTATTAGCAGTACTGTAGAAAAGATTATTTCTGAGCACAATAAATGATAAATTTTCTTCAAACTTTTTCACACACCAAAAATAGCATAACTGTAACATGTATATTTACCTTAAAGATTGGGGAGCATTATTTCCTATGACTTGAAAGGAGAGCTAGTACAATAAAGGCATTATGATTTATTTACTTTTTAAAAGAAAGTTAATAAAATCCATCCATAACTCTCCTTTTCTTGCTGTTTCTTATTAAAGCCTAGGACTGGATTTTGTATTATTTTTTTTTTATTCCAAAGCATCCTGGGTTTCTTCTAACATTATATATTTCAAGATAAATACAAGATATAAAGTATGGTGGTATTTATTTGATATCATAAGCGTAACAAATTTATTTATTATCATAAGCATAACAAAGATTTTTTTTCTTTACTTTTTAAATAAACAAACCATTTTTTTAAAATTTAATGACCTTTGTAAGGCTGTATTTTGATCCTAAATTTTTCTAGTATAATGGCTTTAACTTTGTGGTATACATGTATTGTGTGGAATCAAGGCATTCATTCTATAATTAAAACATTGATTTGTAGCAACTAAAATGGAGCAGTTCATTGCCAATCTAATTATTTCTTACATCTTGTCAACTAACCCTGATAGTGGTAACCTCAATTACATGATGCTGTATACATACATTGTTAACAATGATTGATATATACAAGTCCCATTTTGGCTTTTTTTTTTTTTTTGCTTTTCGCGGGCCTCTCACTGTTGTGGCCTCTCCCATTGCGGAGCACAGGCTCCAGACATGCAGGCTCAGCGGCCATGGCTCCCGGGCCCAGCTGCTCTGCAGCATGTGGGATCTTCCCGGACCGGAGCACGAACCCGTGTCCCCTGCATCGGCAGGCGGACTCCCAACCACTGCGCCACCAGGGAAGCTCCATTTTGGCATTTTTTAATTTAAACATCAGGGACTACATTATATAAATGAAGTATGGAAGATATTGCCAGCTATTAAAACTAACACAATATATTTGATCCATGTGAAATAGTCAATCAAGAGAATTTCAAATTTTAAAATATTTTACCTTAATTGCAGAGATTTTTAAACTAAAAAAGTAGTTATTAATATCTGTATTTCATTTTATTTTATTTCAGCCAATGAAGTCAGAAACTTAGAAACGTTTTACATCTTTTAAAATGTCACACTCGAAATCACTTTAAATTAGGCATTTTGTTAATTTCACACACTAGATTACTTGAAAATTTTCTAGTGAAACTTGAAATTTTATTAATTTTTAAAATTTATACTTTATCTTATTCTCTAAAGTAATTTAGATAACAAGGTCAATTCTTACCACAGAGTTTTGCAATACAAAATATATAATACCATATGAATTTTTGAAATTATGCTACAAGTTCTATCTTTAGGTCTATCTTTTTAGTTTAACTTACACTTTTACAAAATGTTCTGGGGAAAGGCAAAAATCAAATAAAAGCTGACATGAGGAAAATATCTCAATGTGTCATAAAAATAAAGCATATTTAGCACTAGTGGGAGAAGATATAACTATTTATAGATCCCCTACAATCATTTAACAAGGAAAATAGATAATCAGCATTGGTCTATGAAGTTTTCCAAAGAGAAAGTAGTTTTCTTTAGTAATTAAGCTTTTTGTCAAATTATGATATCAGTGTTACTCAATCTGCTTTAAAAATGCATATCTCATTCCTCCTACACTTCTCTAATTTTAAGCAGGTGATTTTCCAACCTTATAGAATAGCAGATCATTTGAGGCATAGCTGATATGCATACATACACATTTCATAAGAATTTAACATGTAAATAAAAGTGATTTCCTCAGAGAGGATTTGCAGTGTTAGAGAATAAGTCCAGCTGGTAGTTGGGGAGGAGGAGAGGAAATTTGTCTAATAAAAACAAACTAAATTCTGAAATATGCAGCATTGCCCTCTCTTATTCAATTCTCTATAAGTGCTCTAATATAGCCACAGGCAGGATTCAGTGTCTGACTCAGGGGTCAAAAGGAAATGCAGTGGCTGTCTTTCTAAATCTGTTGTTCAAATTAGTCTGCCTCATGGGGAAGCCAAGTGCCTTCTACATGGCATTATCCTGAATTCTAAATTTTGGTACTTTAGGCATGAATTCAATATAACCAGAGAGGAAACATTTGAAAGATATTTGAGATAATATTTTATATCTTATGGAAGAAATTAATTTGTAGATTTTTTTTAAAAAATGTATAACCATCCCCACCATTTTTAATGATTTTGTCATTAAAGATCTTAAAGTGTTTATAAACCAGAGAGAAAAATACTATGTGTGAAACTTATCAGGATTTCATAGACCTGTGGCATCAAATTAATTTATCTTTTGCTTTAAATTGCTCATCAGGCAGAGCATTTCAAAATGCAATAGTAAGAAAAAGAATGCATGTGTACCTACATATATATTCATCTCAGGGGTTTGTATGTGTGTGTGTGTGAGTTTGTGTGTGAATGTATTTTCTGGCTGGTCCTACTGAGGTCCATAATTCGTGAATTTTGTTACAGCATTCCTAATGAATGCAAAGGGCCAGGCACTTATTCAGGATAGTTTAGTTAAATGCATATGTGTGAGCTGGGTTAGTCCAAAAGCAATTCAGTAAGTTACAACAACGAGCTAAACTTGAAATCATGTTGTGGCCTAGCTCAGGGACAAAAGCAGAAAACTGCATATTTGAGAAATCTCAGGAGCAGGTGTTTTGGGGTTATTATAATAGTATTTCTTCATTAATAAGATTTAACCATTTTTTGGTCCTTGCCTCTCTTCATTTTTTCCCTCCTTGAAATCTTTTCCCCTCGCTTCTATTCCATATACCTTATCTACGCCATAGCATTTTCTAAATAATTGGTTATGTCACTTTAAATTTTGGTTTACTCATAGCCTATGATCTAATGCATTTTCTCAACCTGTCTATTCACTATTTAGTAATTACATGTTTCTCTCATTATTTCCTAATACAATGTTCTGAAAAGTGAGACTTAAGTCACATTGGGAATAGATCTTTCACACTGTGCCCTCTAGTGATCTGGCAAGCCTACTGAATGGTATCCTTATCTCAGGTATCAACTATTGGTCCAGTTATTTCCAGATGGGCTACAGGAGTGGGGAATTCACATGCAAATTTGGCTTCTAGGGCTACCCATCAGTAGGAACTACAGACAGAAACATTTTTATCATAAAGGGATTGAATTATGACAGGCTAAGCAATTATCCTGTATGTACTTTCTGAAATTATGAGCTTAAAACACTTGTTCTCTCACTGAACAAAATAAAAAGACAAATATTGCCTGCACTGGCTTTCTCTTACAAGAAGTTATGGAGATTTGAAAATAAATTTGCCAACACTTAAGCCATTTGCTAAGATTTATCAAAGAAGAGCCTTGGTCTACTGTGCTTTCTCTCAGTGAGAAAGTATTAAAGAGAGGTTGCTGTATCACAAGTTAAGGATGAGCTCCTCTGACTTATGGAGAAAAGGAGCATTGGGGATAGTGATTCTTAGCAAAAACAAAAACAAAGCAATGTATCCACAATTACTACGGAAAAGTAACCTGAAGACTCAAAATCACCTTTGTAAGATTTCAGTTATCATAAAACAAAACAAAACAAAAAAAAAAGAGGATATTTGAGAGAAAGGAGTTTATATCAGCATTAAGATACCATAGGATAAAATGTGCATTCTTTATATTTAAAAAAAATAAACAGACTATATAAACTAATTTTGTTATGTAAGGGTAGTCAGCTAGATAGAACAATCATAAAAGGAGTAACTAGAATCCATACAACCAGACAAACAATTGGAGAGAATCATCTAGTTTGGTGGCACAGGGCTCAAGTGAATGCAGGAGGGTTGTGCATCATGACCACTAGAGCTGTAGATTAAAGTCTGCATTCTGGACTGTGGCACTTCCTTCCCTGTCCTCCATGGTTTCCAGAAGTCAAGTATCCTAGCATTTTCCTGCTCAGCAGAATACAGGAGACTCCTTTGCAGAAGCAGAATTGCTATGCTGAAATTGACATTTATGGGGAAAGTAAAATTTAGTTCCATGACTCAGGCAGGGAAGAATAAGAAAGGTATTAAGAGAAAGATCTGAATCTTGAAAGTGAAAGAGAAGAAACATAAAAATTAAAGATAAGTTAGAAAATTACGGGTGAGCAAAGAGAAAAACGCTGTTGATATTAATAACAAAGTCCCAGTACTGCACAGAGAAACAGAGCAAATGACAAATCAGAAACAAGTCTTCCAGTTTTCCATAGAATTTTATTTGAAAAGATTTTTGTAAACAAGAGTCTAGGGCCAGCCCAAATCATATTTAAAGTTTTAAAATAATAGAAAATATTGTGAAGAGCCTATGCAGAGATTAAGATATTAGTTTCTGTAACTAAAAATAATGATAAATAAAAGCTTATTCAACATTCTGTACTGTATTAGTATATTCTCTTTTTTTTTTAAACATCTTTATTGGAGTATAATTGCTTTACAATGGTGTGTTAATTTCTGCTTTATAACAAAGTGAATCAGTTATACATAGACATATGTTCCCATATCTCTTCCCTCTTGTGTCTCCCTCCCTCTCACCTTCCCTATCCCACCCCTCTAGGTGGTCACAAGGCACCGAGCTGATCTCCCTGTGCTATGTGGCTGCTTCCCACTAGCTATCTGTTTTAAGTTTGGTAGTGTATATACGTCCTTGCCACTCTCTCACTTTGTCCCAGTTTACCCTTCCCCCTCCCCGTATCCTCAAGTCCACTCTCTAGTAGGTCTGTGTCTTTATTCCTGTCTTTCCCCTAGGTTCTTCATGACCTTTTTTTTTAAGATTCCATATATATGTGTTAGCATATGGTATTTGTTTTTCTCTTTCTGACTTACTTAACTCTATATGACACAGTCTAGGTCCATCCACCTCACTACAAATAACTCAATTTTATTTCTTTTTATGGCTGAGTAATATTCCATTGTATATATGTGCCACATCTTCTTTACCCATTCATCTGTTGATGGACACTTAAGTTGCTTCCATGTCCTGGGTATTGTAAATAGAACTGCAGTGAACATTGTGGTACATGACACTTTTGACTCTTTTGAATTATAGTTTTCTCAGGGTATAGGCCCAGTAGTGGCATTGCTGGGTCATATGGTAGTTCTATTTTTTAGTTTTTTAAGAAACCTCCATACTGTTCTCCATAGTGGCTGTATCAACTTACATTCCACCAACAGTGAAGGAGGGTTCCATTTTCTCCACACCCTCTCTAGCATTTATTGTTTGTAGATTTTTTGATGGTGGCCATTCTGACCAGTGTGAGATGATACCTCATTGAGGTTTTGATTTTCATTTCTCTAATGATTAATGATGCTGAGCATTCTTTTATGTGTTTGTTGGCAATCTGTGTATCTTCTTTGGAGAAATGTCTATTTAGGTTTTCTGCCCATTTTTGGATTGGGTTGTTTGATTTTTTTGGTATTGAGCTGCATATGCTGCTGATTAATTTTGGAGATTAATCCTTTGTCAGTTGCTTCATTTGCAAATATTTTCTCCCATTCTGAGTGTTGTCTTTGTGTCTTGTTTATGGTTTCCTTTGCTGTGCAAAAGCTTTGAAGTTTCATTGGGTCCCGTTTGTTTATTTTGTTTTTATTTCCATTTCTCTAGGAGGTGGGTCAAAAAGGATCTTGCTGTGATTTACGTCATAGAGTGTTCTGCCTATGTTTTGCTCTAAGAGTTTGATAGTATCTGGCCTTACATTTAGGTCTTTAATCCATTTTGAGTTTATTTTTGTGTATGGTGTTAGGGAGTGTTCTAATTTCATTGTTTTACATGTAGCTGTCCAGTTTTCCCAGCACCAATTATTGAAGAGGCTGTCTTTTCTCCACTGTATATTCTTGCCTCCTTTATCAAAGACAAGGTGACCATATGTGTGTGGGTTTATCTCTGGGCTTTCTATCCTGTTCCATTGATCTATATTTCTGTTTTTGTGCCAATACCATTGTACTGTATTAGTATACTCTCTTATACACTGTGTATTGATACACTGCCCTCTCATTCCATGTTTCCTATTCATTTGCCCTAATAAAGAAATCACATATTTTCAGAGCAGCTACGTTGAGTCTATTACATTTAAACTTGAACATTTGTTTGTTTGTTTGTCTATAAAATTAAAACCATATTTCTGTTAATGTTGGGGACCATGACAGGATGAAAAGGATGGAAAGAAAGGAGGATGAGGAAGAAATCTAAATTGCAAATATTTACCTTACCTCTAGATGATGATATGTATTATTAATCTACTGTTACATGTGAATACACAATGATTTAATGTATATTTAAAAATATATATAAGCTGGGTTGAATATACTCCTTGGTCTGGATTCAGACTATCTGGTTTCAAATCCTGACTCTGTTACATACTAGCTTGAACTAGCTATTTGTCCCATCTGTTCTCTTCATCATTAAATGAGGATAATAATGAAAAACACCTCATACTGTTTTTATGAGACTGAATGCTTGTACCCCCAAAATTCATACGTTGAAATCTAATCCCCGTTATGATGGTATTGGAGGTGGGGCCTTAGCAAGACAATTAAGTCATGAAAGTAGAGCCCCCCTGAGTGAGATTAGTGCTCTTATGAAAGAACCCCCCAGAGAACTCCCTTTCCTCATCTGCATGTGAAGACAGAGCTGAAAGAAGTCATCTATTAACAAGGAAACAGGCTTTCACCAAGACTGCTGGTGACTTGATCGTGGAATTCCCAGGCTCCAGAACTATGAGAAATACATTTCTATTGTTTATAGGATATTCAGTCTGTAGCATTTTGTTATAGCAGAACTAAGACATGAGAATTAAATGAATCATGTTTACAAACCTCTTAGAACAATGTATGGCATACAGTAAGACTATATGTTTGTTAAAGCAATAAATATTTTAAAGTTAATTATTAGAAGCAAATTTGAAAAGAAAATATAAACTAAAATTGAAAGAATTATTTTCACATATAATATCAAGCAACTTACGTGTGTATGCAATTTTTCTACTATATATAAAATATACATGTATACACTGATGTGTATAAAATTGATGACTGATAAGAACCTGCAGTACAAACAAACAAACAAAAAAAACCAACTAATACTAAACTTTCTTTGGGTTATTTGTATGGAAATATGTTAATATAAATGTTTCAGACATTACATGAAATTTCTAAAAATCTTATATGTTCTGGTATAAAGTTATGTCATAATTCTAGTTATTACTTTAAAATGTATATCTCAGAAATAACTAAATTTCCTGGTCAATTGCATTATTTTGAACTTTCATGAAATCTTTAACTGTGGTCATTTTTAAGTCTTTTGTCATTTACAGACAGTTCTGGGTGTACTCTGACGCTTTGGCAAAAATGTTCCTATAAAGGGGTTTCATCTTCAAGGAATTCATGGAAAAGACTCTGACAAGTACAGGTTTCTGGTAACTGACTATACTGCTGAACTAAATGAATAAGCACTTTCAGAACTCTAATGAAAAACTGATGAACTCATAAAAGTGCTAACAAAAGATCAAGATTAAAAAAATTAATTACATGGGACTGAGTGAACTGATGAGGATGATTATAATTTTTGTGACTTTCTGTTTGAATAAAAAGAAAAAAAAATCCCCCCCCAAAAAATATACAAACATTTCTGTAAATATTAACAGATAATAGCAGTTAAACAGCTCAAAGAATTTTGCCAATCTTTATACTTGTAATTGTTTGAAATCAATTATCCTGTACTAAGATGCATATTGTATAAAGAGAAATTTATTTTTATATTTTCTTAATATTTGTTGTCTTTTATAGGATATTTTATGTACCTTGAAGTATGTGGTTAATCTATAACTTATAGGTCTTAAAAGTCCCATTTTGTGCTTTTATTTATAGAACTCATAATATAATAAATACACAATAAAACTTGTATGCTTTAACTGTCATTTTTGATATTTATAACTGGCTGGAATTTAATGTGGATCATCACTTTTTCTAAAGCTTGCTCATTAGCTAAAAGTCATTATAATATTCCAATTACTTTTCTTATTTATCTTGTTTGGATTTAAACAATTTTTAACTTACATATTTTTATGTAATTAGAGCCTCCACATAGATTTTAATCATTCTAATCATGCATAAAATTTTAAAAAATGTATAGACTTATAATGAGCAGTGAAATTCATATTCTAACATTCTATTTTAATGTTAATAATGTTAATAATTATTAATAATGTCTTAATAATGTTTCTCATTATTATCTATGGTAAACAATCTTTAAGAATAAAAATGCCTTTTCCCTGCATCAATAAGTCAAACCCACTTATAAGAAAAAAATACTTAAAATATACATTAGTGAAATAATCACCTATCTGAACACTTTTAGATATCCATAAAAGGGCATTATTTTGTGCAATAATAATAATTAAATGCTGATATTAGTACAAAACTTCCAGAAATTTTTAAAAATAAAGATCAAGAAAGGCTATTTCACATTGTTTTTTCTTTCATTTATACGGAAACCTCTTTTGAAATCTTAAGGATAATAAAATTTACAGTTAAATTGATACATTTAACTCATAAAAGTAACTGAAAATATTTTTCTAGATATTTAGAGTACATCCATTCACTTCAATCAAATAATAGGAAAGAATATTTGTATTTGAATAAAATAAAGTTTAGAATATGTTCACACAATTTTAAAAATCATCACCACCATATTTTCCTTCCTCTCATTTCCTTCTCCTCCTCTTCTTTCTTATCCAGTTATCCATGCTAACAAGCAATTACAAGATCTAATATGTATCTCAAATCTAACTATACCATTTAGTATTAGAGTCACACGAAGCTTCAGTTGTCGCCAAGATCACCTTAGTCTTTCAAATCACATTATCTGTGACTATGCCATCATTGCCTTGAATACCAAGGCAATAACAACTCTTTTTTCAAGCCCAGGTTTATATCACTCACTTTGTGGTTTGCCTTACATCTTGGTGCTCCCAGAACACTTGATTCAAATCTCTGTTAAATGGTATTGTATATTTCTGCCAACAAGTAGATCATGAGCTCCTAATAGGGATAGAGACATAAATTATTTATCTTTATATTCCCAGCAGTTATCATAGCTCCTGTCACATAACAACCACTTGATAATTTTAGATAAATAAATACAGTGAAGATGACAATTTAATATAAGTGCTGTTTTTTACATTGATATAATTAATTGGCTATGAGAAAACCTAAGTATTTGAACAATAGTATCTAAATTAATTTTTAACAAAGATATATTAACTATGTTATAATAGTAAATTAAAATCCTATATGGTCCCAAAACGTGATAAAGGAATTCTACATAGAATTGGCTTAAAGATAAAGATAATTCTTTTCTAGAGAGAAGCTAAAATATACTTTGACATATTCTGTTTTAGAAGATACTACACAAAAACTATAAAGCCCCAACAAATTACAATAATCATAAAATATTTACTTACTTTCTTATCAATGAGTAAAAATCAACAACAAAAGGTAGGTCACTATAGAATACTTTTGCCAATAACATTCACCAATAAAATTACCATAAAAATGCAAATTATCAAAGATAACATTTTTAATTTCCTGCATAAAATGTCCACACATGGCTTCTTCCATATATTATTTTTCACCTCTAGGCTAAAATAATAATGGAATGTTGTAA
This sequence comes from Monodon monoceros, assembly GCF_005190385.1. Classification (NCBI taxonomy): domain Eukaryota; kingdom Metazoa; phylum Chordata; class Mammalia; order Artiodactyla; family Monodontidae; genus Monodon; species Monodon monoceros. Next base: position 37,028,817 of record NW_021703767.1, read on the forward strand.
GATGAAATACAAAATTATTGAGATACCTGAAACATATTTGCTTCAGGAAGTTTTTTTTTTATGTAATTTATAAATCTTAAATAAAAAGATAACTTCACTAGATTCGTCAACCTCATTCTGGATCACCATGATCTAAGCAGAAAGTAAGCTGCACTATTAAGGAAGACGATTCCACCATTTACTAGATGTGTAATCTTAGGCAATATGTTAATTCTCTTTGTCTCATTTAAACATTTCCTACCTATAAAATAAAAATACTAATACTTATAGTATCTTTATAAAGAGAAAATGAAATAGAATGAAACTAGCACAAAACTCTCCCTGGCACATGGCTGAGCTAAAATAGATTTCAATAATAAACTTTAAATTAAAAAGTTTGTGTTCAAATAATATTTTTTAAAATTTCTAATCTCCACTATTTCATCATTGTTCATTTTAAAAGAACACATTTATATGTGGTTATACTTGCTTGGTAAGAAATCCTTAATGATTTGGGCAATGTCTTCATTGAGGGAGTCCCAAATTATTACTATCTCCTTTACCATCATCATGTATACCTTCCAAAGTCCCCTAACATTTTTTAATCTGTATTTATTTTTAAAAATATGTGTATCTAAAATTCTCTAGCTACACATTTGAAGTACACTAGCTTGCTGAAGTTAGGACATAGTTGTCAAAGACGGTATCAAGCATACACTACAACAGTTTGGGGCTACAACATTTCACATTCTTAAAATAGCTGTCTGTCATCTCCCTCTCTGGTCTCTGTCAAAGTTTTGAAAGTTTGAAATTGTAGCCTTTATCTCAAGCCTTAAATGTTTTTCTCAGGGTTTTTCTTGATTTCAGGCAGGCCTTATAAAAGTTTGTTTTATACTACCTTAAGCAAGGGACAAATAAAGTTTACCTTTTATAATCTAAGAAAATTTGTTGTGCAAGTTGATTGTATGAGCATTATTGAAAATACATAATAGAATACATTAAGAGGCATTTATTTTTGTAACCCAAGAGAGCAAATTGTAAATTATAATTATTTACTCATTAGTGAAGATCTGATGGAATCATCTATTTGTCATCTATTTTTTTAAACTTTCAGCTATTTCTCCTCATCTATTTTTTTTGCCAATAGTTCAGTCTTTCCAATCGCCGCCTTCCTAAATTGGGTGATTCCAAAGTCTATGTTAATGTCCCACCCAACACTTGACTTCTTGATTTCCAATCTTTCTTGCCCTCTTCATTGCTAATAAACATCCCCAGTTCATTAGGTTTACACGCTGAGGTTTTATAACTGCTTCACCTCCAAAATGTCTAACTCAAGTATCCCTTCTCCTACAACTATCATCTCTAAAAAATATGTCTATTGGCTCTGGGAGAAGATGAGCCAATATCACTTCAGTTTCCCTTCAAGAGCCTGGTAATCTGACCCATAATATGGAAGCTATGTTTTGTTTCTTATGAGATTTTAATTTTTCATTTATTAAGAAATCCAAACCTGACAGTACACATGCAAACCTATACTTAAATAAATAAATAACTTAAGGTACTCTTAATTTAATCACAAGTTTTTCATCAAAAATAAAAGCAAAATATGAGACTACAACCCAAGTTATAAAAATGGTATCATGTCAGTAATAGATGAATCTTATAATTATGTCTCTTGGAATTTAAGAAATGTTTTATGCTGTAAGCCACAACACTAACTTTTTAAATTATCCATCACAAAACTTTAAATAATAAAATAATGTATAACCATATGGCAAAATCTAACCTAATTTTGTCATTTGAATATATAATATTTTCTCTGTTACATTTTCATGTATAATAAATATGCATTCTTTTATGCTATGGTGTATCTCATTCATGAGAATTTGCTTGACAAAAGTGAATCAGTCTGCATTAGGAGGAATCAAAGCTTCTTTTATACTGATTGAATGTATTCATATATGTTTCTCACAGTCCTGCAATCACTTACCAATGGCATCATCTATGTGGACAGCTCTTGGATAAGAATTGTTCAAGCGATAATCCATGTGACCCAATTTTTAAATGTGAGTGATATATTCTCTTATAAACTGACAGGTCCATATCTGTGTAAACAATTCCATTTGAAAAAACTTATATATTAGTTTTACTTTTTCGATTTTATGTAAAATTTGATCTTATATTTGGGACTTGAAAATTGTCTTTAGTTTCTTCCTCTTTTTCTTTTTTTTCCCAAATAAAGCAATTGACGTTAGCATTTGCACAAATATCACACTAGAAACTCTTAACTTATTGGTCGCATCTTTCTTTTTCTTATTTACCACAGCTATTTGGATATTAAGTCCATAATTGCTACCTCCTTACCTTATATGCATCCTTCCTTCCTGATCCATCTCCACTGCCACTGTCTACAAGTCCACATCTCACCTCATCTATTTCAATTGCTTGTTAATTGGCTTGATTGCATTCAGTCCACTGACATAAGCATTGACAGTGATCTTTCTATAATTCAAATTTGATCACATACTCCTCCATCTTAAATACATTTGATGATTATACATTACCAGAAAAAATAGTTTAATTTCTTATTCTGACATGATATAGTCTTAATAATCAGGCCTCATCTTTAGATTGCTTCCCAACTTTCTCTTCCCTCATTTATTAACTAAATTCTTACTCCAATCAAATTAATACCCAAAGTTCTTTCATAAGTTTTAATATCTCATAACTTATAATAGCTTTTAAATGTGCTCATCTCTACACCTATATTCTGTTTTCTCTAGTAAACTTCATCTTCACATTACAGATGTACTATATTCAAAATATATAATTTACTCATATATTCTTTTAGTATATTTTTAATTAGATAATTTCAAGGTTTCTACCTAAAATCTCACTAGATTTTAGTTCACAGCAACATAAGGTATGCTTATTTCTATATCTCCCAGAACTGTATTGCAATACCTTCTATGTTTTAGTTAATTTGCCGGTTTGCTTGTTTATTTTATAAAGTTATATTTTTCAACAAAGAAATGTGTGCAATTGCTAAAACTAAATATTAAAATGCCTTTAGTTAAATGTGGCAGACCTCACTTCCACTCTTCCTCAACTTCAGATTCACTCTGTAGCAAAGTATTTTCATCTATTCCTGCTGAACCAAACTTCTGAATTATGTTTATATCACCCACTATTTTTAATGTATTAGCTACAGACATTATCTACTGGTTCTCTCTACAGGAGGTGGGAATCTGTTAACACTATGTACTTTGTTCTCCTGTGCTCCTTCTGAAACAGGAGGGAAGGGAGCAAGGCACAATCTCTAAAAGAATGACATAGCACTTAAGGATATGACATAACCCGGTTAGAACCAAGAGAGCAGAAGAATCAACTTCCAGCACACCTTGAGCCTCATTATATGCTCATTGTAATGCATTAGCATGCTAAATGACATACCCACTAGTGCCATGACTGTTCCGAAGCTGACCGTAAAAGGCCAAAAAGTGGGCAGTGGCCCAATTCCTAGAAATCTCTGCCTCTTCTCCAAAATAGTTGGAATAATCCTCCCACTCATTAGCCTATGAAATTACCCAGCCCATAAAAACTAACCACCCCATATTTTGGGGTCTCTCACCTTCTGAGATGGCCTACACTCTGTATGTGGAGTGTGTTTCTCCCAGGGCCATTCTCATCTTTTGAGATGAACTGCATTCTCTCTATGGAATGTGTATCTCTCTAAATAAATCCACTTCTTACCTATCATTTTGTCTCTCACTGAATTCTTTCTGTGATGAGACATAAAGAACCTAAACTTCATTAAGTACTGACACCAGGTATGTGATCTCAATTAAAGGACAGTGGGTTCAAGTCCCATTATGGGGTTTGGCTGGGTTCAAGTGCTGGTTGGTGGGTTCAAGTCCCAATCTGAGTTGTGCAGTTTCACTTCCATTTTAAAATTCAACTTATTAATTCTTTTTTGTAAAGAAATATACATCCTCAAAAGTTAATTTTGATTCATAACAGTTTATCTGTAATGTAATAATTTATTATAATGTTAAGGCATTGATAGATATAATTATTTGTAATACTATGTTAGGTAACAGTACATGAAAACTTCTAAAGGTTTTAATGCTGAGATCTACCAATCTATACCATAAACTTTCATGGTGATAGCAATAAAAACAAACAGCTTATATTGCATATGTAGAGGAGGAAAACTTGCCACCCCAAAATGTCTCTTTGGCATGCAGATTATTTTGAACTGAAAACAATCAAGCTCCAAAAGACTCACAAGAAATTTTGACCTTCCTCCTCATTGCTTAAAGAATGCAGTTAGAGGACTTGTTCCAGGAAGGGAGCTACCACCATAGATAACTATAGTATGGACAGAGAGGGAACAAAGTCTGTTGTTAAAATTCCTCTCTTTTGGGCTTCCCTGGTGGTGCAGTGGTTGAGAGTCCGCCTGCCTATACAGGGGACACGGGTTCGTGCCCTGGTCAGGGAAGATCCCACATGCCGTGGAGCGGCTAGGCCCGTGAGCCATGGCCGCTGAGCCTGCGCGTCCGGAGCCTGTGCTCCGCAATGGGAGAGGCCACAACAGTGAGAGGCCCACGTACCGCAAAAAAAAAAAAAAATTCCTCTCTTTGTCCTATTATCTCTGCATGGTCCAACAAACATTTGTTTACCAAACTTTTGCATTTCTATCTCCATGGCAATTGCCTTCCTCTCCATTGAAGTCTCAAACCACTATCCTCTTTTGTCTTTAGCTGAAGATGGTATTTAAGGTGAGGATTTCAGCCATTTTAGACAGTTCTCCGTGGTCCCCCTCATGTATACATGTTATTAAGCTTTAGTTTTATTTTCTCCTGTTAATCTGTCTCATATCAATTAAATTCTTTGACCAGCCAGAAGAACCTAGAAGGGTAGAGGAAAATGTCTTCCTCCCCAACAGGTACATATTGAATGATTATAAGGTATAGATTTGTGAATGACTCTGAAGCTAAGGAATTTAAAACTGTAAGTATAATTTTAGGTTAGAAGTCACTTTTCTACAGCACATTTACATTTGATGAGCAGTTGATTTTTTTAATAATCTTGCCTCATTGAAAATTATTATTATTATTATTTTTTTTTTTTTGCGGTACACGGGCCTCTCACTGCTGAGGCCTCTCCCGTTGCGGAGCACAGGCCCCGGACACGCAGGTCCAGCGGCCACAGCTCACGGGCCCAACCACTCTGCGGCCTGTGGGATCCTCCAGGGCCGGGGCACGAACCCGTGTCCCCTGCACCGGCAGGTGGACTCTCAACCACTGCGCCACCAGGGAAGCCCTGAAAATGATTTTTAAATCCCAAAATAAGTCTATTTTTTTATCAATTTTGTTTCTGCAGTTTATTGGTTTTTGTTTGGTTATTTTCCATCTTACATTTCAATGTGTCTTAATTCTAAACTAGTTAAATATTAAACTATTTATAAACTTGTATTTATAAAATTGCCCAATGTTCAGAAATAGTATTCATCAAATACTCTCCCTTTCTCTGTCTTTCTCTCTCTCTCTCCCACTCCCTCCCTCTCTTTCTACTCTCATTTTCTCTCTATCTACCTATCTCTATGTACTTTTCTCCCTCTTCAGCCCCCACTCTGTCTAATCTTGTCTCTTTTTTTTATAAATATTCAGACTAAGTCCTATATATAGGAACTTATTTAGTCCTATATATGGGTAATATTTTTAGAGGTTTGTTGACTTTAAGCCCTTGAATTTATATTTTATCCCAAACCACTATTAGGAGCATATTATAAATTACCTATTTATTTATTTTTGCAATAGAAATTCAGTTAAAAATAATAAAGTTGACGCCCTAGTGGAAGATAAGGTTATGCTAACAGCTTCATGTTTAAAATTGGTTTTCTTTTCTTTTACACAGCATAACCATAGCTTTCAAATGCATTTTGCTTCTGGCAATGCCAACTTTTACCTATCACTTCTGATTAAAAATCATGTGTCCCTTGTGTATAGGTGCCTGCATACTTTATCGGAATAGTTGAGAAACATACCTACTATTTATATTTTATTTGATTATTTCATCTTTCCTGAATAATTTTGTTGGTATTTCCAGAGAATAGGAAACTTAACAGACAAATAAACTTTTAATTTATATATTTCAATGAACACATTTTGGATCTGGATTATCCTTTTCTGCTTTTGATAAATAAATGTATACATGCATTATAATAAATGCCTTCACTTACTAACAGAAGTATCTGAATTTGTGTTTTAGAATAAATTTTGTTTTACAAAAACTGTTCTCAATGTCCCCAATAACATACAGATGACTTCTGTTATCATTGTACAAATGCACAAATGACAAATAGTGGACAGGAGAGAAGTTATTCTATGGCATATTTTATTATTCTAAATAATTTCTGAGTATGTTACTGATATGAAATATTTCCCTCAACTTTTTAAGGGGAAGAATGGAAAAAATTTAAGCATTAAATGAATATTGTTATTTAATCAAATTTAAATATTTTTTCCTAAACAAAATATTTAAAGCCTTGGTAATAAAATAATAAATGAATATAAATTTCCATTGAAAATGGCCCATTTGGAACTAAGTTTTAAGAAGTAGAAGATAAACCTGTAATAGTATTATTGCAATTTTAAAAACTTTTATTCTACTTATAATAATAAAGCTGCATTTTACTGTAAGCACTTTTCTTAGCTCAATGTTTCAGGTTGTCAAAGGGATTAGAATCTCTCTCTGCTTACTCTGAGGCTCAAGGAAAATTATCAGCATTTATCATTATTCATTACGGAAATGTATATAGAGTTCCAGTTCAAAATGGTGATGTAGAAAGCTCCTGAACTCAGCTCCTCCCATAGACTCACTGAATTTACAGCTATTTATGAAATGATTTCCCCTGGAAAAAACAAAAAACCTAAGAACTAAAAAAAAAAACAACAACCCAAGAACTGGCAGAGCAATTCCTTCATACTGGGCAAATGAGAAGGAAACCACATAAAAGCAGACATGCAAGGCTGAGACAGAATTCTGCCTTAAAACCCACACCTTGCATGGTGGGCAACCCACAATCAGCAGGGAACTCAAAACCTGGAGCTTCTCTCTGAGGAAAAAATTGTACCCACGTCAGGCACCTCAACTCTTAAGATTGGCACCTGAGAGACAAGCTCCCCAAACATCGGTCTTTGGAGCTCTGTCTTGTGCCCAGGAGACCCATGGGGCTGTGATGAACTGAAGAACCATTTTTAAAGGGCTCCTGTGCAGACTCATCTGCCCCAATGCCAGAACAGAAGCAGCCTTTTGGAAAGCACCCAGACTTTATGTGCAAGGGGCTCATTTCTTACTTTTAAAGTGTGGTCTGAGGGGCAGGGGCCTCCTGGGGTACTCTGTGGGAATGGATGTTGGTGAGTGCCATCTTTCTGCTCTCCCTCTACCTTGCTAAAACTAGCGTACACCAGCTTTTGTTCTTTTCAGTGGAGGCCACCTTTCTGCTTCAGCCAGCAGGCACCATCTTCTATATTCTCCCACTGCCTTGCTAAAGCTGGTGAATGTCATCTTTTTTCTCCCTTTTCTTTTTTTCTTCTTCTTTATATTTTTTAATAAATTTATTTATTTTATTTTATTTATTTTTGGCTGTGTTGGGTCTTCATTGCTGCATGTGGGGTTTCTCTAGTTGCGGTGAGTGGGGGCTACTCTTCATTGTGGTGCATAGGCTTCTCATTGTGGTGGCTTCTCTTGTTTCAGAGCATGGGCTCTAGGCATGCAGGCTTCAGTAGTTGTGGCACGTGGGTTCAGTAGTTGTGGCTTGCAGGCTCTAGAGTGCGGGCTTAGTAGTTGTGGTGCACAGGCTTAGTTGCTCCACGGCATGTGGGATCTTCCTGGACCAGGGCTCGAACCTGTGTCCCCTGCATTGGCAGGTGGATTCTTAACCACTGCACCACCAGGGAAGTACCACTCTTTTCTTCTTTTACTTTTTCTTTTCTATTTTTTTCTTTTTTCAGGAGGTGCCATCTTTGGACTCCATCTCTGCTTTGCTTCAGCTGGTATGTGCCATCTTTATGTTTACTCCCTGCCACACTCCAGAGCTCAAGTTTATTCCAGAGAGAGGCTTCTGTACATGTTTGCTGCCCCAGTCTTTACTCTTGGTGACTCAGTTTTTGCTGCCACCCAGGAGACACCCTTTGATCAACTGGAACTGGACACCAGTGGGGCTTGCATTCCTGGGTCTCATGGGATGGTAACAATAAGAGAGTCAGTTGTTGGGAGACTACCGCTCCCAAGACACCGCACATAAAGCAGACTGAAAACACTCCCATTCTTCTGAGAAAGAAGTACATTTGCTTGTCCAGAAGCTTTGGCCTGAGGAGCAGGCTTTTGGTTTGGCACTTTTATAGGGACCTGCATAGGTGCTCTCAGAGAATGGAGGCTGGTGGGTACAATCTTTGTGCTCTCCCTTGCCTCATTCTACCTTGCTGATATCTTCCAGAAAGGATCTTATACCTTTGTCTGGTGCCCTGATTTTTGCATCTGCTGCTAGGGGAAATATCTACATTGACTGGCTCTGGTATTCATTGGAACTTATGCTTGTGGGTCCCACAGGATTGTAACCAAAGGATAAAGAGTTCTTAAACAGCTACTACCCTAAGGCAAAGCAAAAGACAATGGAACCAAAAGTTCATCTTTCTATTAAAGAGTTCTTTTAGATTCTAATCATAGGTGCAGCCTAAGGGGCTGGCTTCTAATTAAACAGAATCTAAGGGCTGACTATAAACCTTTCCTGAGACCGGGGAGGATAGGCACTATTTTCACATTCTTCTTCTATTATGTTCCAGAGAGCCAACATCTCTCAGAAGGGCGACCTTATATATATTTGGTGCCCCATTTTTTATGTCTGGTACCCTGGTTTTTGTGGTTGCCACACAGGGAATAACACTTGATCGTCTGGTCTGGTGGCCAGAGGGGCTTGCATTGCTGGGTGCCACATGACTAACTAGAGAGAAAGTTCTTGGCAGCCTACTACTCACAGGCCACAGCACAGACATCAAACTGAAACACATCCCCAGCCTTTTGTGAAAGAGGGCTTCTGGAGTTTCAGCTTTAGTGGTAGGCTTCTTGTATGGTAAATATCTAGAGCCTACAAACGTGCTCTCAGAGAAGGTAGGCTGGGGGATGCTATCTTTGTACTCACTCTCTACCATACTACAGCTCACCTGTGTCTCCCAGAAAGGACCAACCTTAAACACTCATCTGGAGCCCTAAATTTTTGTGACTGCTGCCTAGGGAACACCACCCGATCACCTGGTTCTGGGGTCCAGAAAGGTTTACACTTGTGGTCCCACAGGACTGTACTTATTTATATTCTTTAAAAGCTGCTGCCTGAGGGTGTGGCTCCCAATCAGCCTGAATCTAGATTCTGACCAAGAGCCTCCCCTTTGGACACTGAATGGTCTTGACACACCCTGAGGTCCTGGGAGCTATTAAAAATAAAATAGGCTACATGGAAAACTGTAAATGTTTGAGAGACAATACCCAGGGCAGGGTTGAAATACATGTTTCATCTCCTAAACAAGACCAAGCCTTTAAGATTGGGAGAGGTGGCTGTTTCGTCTAATGCATTGAAACCAACACGGAGAGTCAAGGAAAGGAAAGTGAAGAAACAGAGGAATATGTATCAAATGAAAGAACAAGCTAAGACCTAAAAAAAACAAAACAAAAAAAAACCTTAACAAAACATGGATAAGTGATTCAACTAATAAATAGTTTAAAGTAGTAGTCGTAAAGATGCTCACTGAACTCAGGAGAAGAGTGAATAAACACAATGAGAACTTGAAAAAAGAATTTAAAAATACAAGAAAGTTCCAAACAAAAGCCATGGAGCTGAAGAATACAGTAACAAAGCTAACAAATGCACTAGAGAGATTCAATAAGAGACTAGATGAAGCCAAGAAAGGATCAGTGAACTCAAAAACAGGGCAGAGGAACTTACACAATAAGAGGAGTAAAAAGAAAAAAAGAATTTTAAAAAGTGAAGATACTTAAGGGACTTATGGGACAATATCAAGCAGACTAACATGCATTATGAGTCCCAGATTGAGAAGAGAGTGGGAAAGAGGTAGAAAATTTATTTGAAGAAATAATGACTGGAAATTTCCCTTACCTGGGGAAGGAAACAGACATCTAGACCCAATAAGTTCAGAGAGTTAAAACAAAGAGGAATCCAAAAAGATCCACACCAAGACACATTATAATTAAAATGAAAAATGTTGAAGACAAGGAGAGAATCTAAAGAGCGACAAGAGAAACAAAACCTACTATGTACAAGGGAACACCCATAAAACTATTAGCAGATTATTCAGCAAAAAAACTTCCAGGCCTAAAGGGAGTGGCACAATATATTCAAAGTGCTGATTGAAAAAAACTTCCAACCAAGAATATAGTACTTAACAATGGTATCATTCAGAATTGAGGAAGAGACAGAGTTTTTCATACAATCAAAAACTAAAGGAGTTCATCACCATTAAATTGGCCTTACAAGAATGTTAAAAGAGCTTTTTAAGCTGAAAAGAAAGGGCACTAATTAGTATAAGAAAACATATGAAAATATAAATATCACTGGTAAAAGGAAATATATATATAAACACAGAAGAATAATTACTTATAAAGCTAGTATAAAGGTAAAAAAGGCAAAATAGTAAAAATAACTGTAGCTACAATAATAAGTTAGGAATACAAAAAATAAAAAGACGTAAAATGTGACATCAAAAACATAAAATGTATGTGGGGAAATAGTAAAAATGTAAAATTTTAGAATGTGTTCAAACTTAAGTTGCTACCAACTTAAAATAGACTGTTATAAATATAAGTTGTTATATGGTAATCACAAAGCAAAATTTTATAGTAGATACAGAAAAGATAATCAGAAAGGAATCTAAGCATACCATTAAGGAAAGTCATCAAACCACAAAGGAAGAAAGTAAGAGAAGAAAAAGGGAACAGAGGAACTATAAAACAGCCAGAAAACAAGTAACAGAATAGCAATAAGTACATATCTTTCAATAATTACTTTAAATATAAATGGAATAAATTCTCAAATCAAAATACATAGAATGACTGAATGAATTTAAAAAAAAGAGACACACCAGTATATTGTGTACTAAGAGGCTCACTTCAGATGTAAGCACACACAGACTGAAAGTAAAGAGATGGAAAAATATATTCCATGCAAATGGAAACCAAAAGAAGGCTGAGGTATAGCTACCTAGGCTCACTTAGACAAAATAGACTTTAAAATAAAGACTATAACAAAAGATAAAGAAGCGTTTTACATAATGAAAATGATCAATCCAACAAGATGATATAACATCTGTAAATACTTATGCACCCAGCATAGGGGCAGCCAAATACATAGCACAAATATTAATAGACCTAAATAGAGAAATTGATGGCAGCACAATAATAGTAGGGGACTTTAATACCCCACTTACATCAATGTCTAGATCATCCAGAGAGAAAATCATTAAGAAAACATTAAATGACACATTAGACTAGACTATACAATCTTTTCAAGTGCACGTGAAACATTCTCCAGGATACATCATATGTTAGGTCACAAAACAAGTCTTTACGAATTTAAGAACATTGAAATCATATAAAGTATTTTTAACCACAATGACATAAAACTAGAAATCAATTACAAGAAGAAACTGGAAAATTCACAAGTATGTGGAAACTAAAGAGCATGCTACTGAACAACCAATGGGTCAACAAAGAACTCAAAAGTGAAATAAAAAATATACTGAGACAAATGAAAATGGAAATACAACATACCAAAATGTGTACCGCAAAAGCAGTTCTAAGAGAAGTACATAACAATAAATGTCTACCTCAAGAAACAAAAACAAGCTCAAATAAAAAACCTATCTTTACAACTCAAGAAAATAAAAAAGAACCAACAAAGACCAAAATTAGTAGAAGAAAAGAATTAACAAAGATCAAAGCAGAAATAAGTGAAATAGAGACAATAGGAAACACCAATGAAACAAAGAGCTGGTTCTTCGAAAAGACAAACAAAATTGATAAACATTTAGCTATGCTCACAAGGAAAATAGAGGGTTCAAATAAATAATATCAGATATGAAAGAGGAGATGTTACAACTGATACCATAGAAATACAAAGGATCATACGTGAATCCTATAATCAAGTATATGCCAACAAATTGGACAATATATAACAAAAGGATAATTGGACATTTCTTATGGACATTTATCCATACGAAATGGATAAATTCCTAGAAATGTACAGCCTTCTAAGAGTGAATCATGAAGAAATAGAAAATTTGAACAGACTAATCACTAGTAAGGAGATTGAATCAGTAAGTAAAAACTGCCCCCAAGACAAATGTTCAGGACCAGACAACTTCACTGGTAAATTCTACCAAACATTCAAAGAATTAATATGGCAACTTCCCTGGTAGTCCAGTGGTTAAGAATCCACCTTCCAATGCAGGGGATGTGGGTTCGATACCTGGTCAGGGAACTAAGATCCCACATGCTGCAGGGCAACTAAGCTGGGCACCGCCAAATACTGCACCCACACACCACAGCTAGAGAGCCCATGTGCCACAACTACTGAGCCCGTGTGCTCTGGAGCCCATGTACCACAACTAGAGAGAAAACTGTGAGCCACAATGAAGAGCCTGTGAGCTGCAACAAAAGATTCTGTGTGCTGTAACTAAGACCTGACACAGCCAAAAATAAATTAATTAATTTTAAAAAATTTAAAAAGGAATTAATACAAATTCTTCCAAAAAAGTGGAAAAGGAAGGAAACCGCCAAACTCATTTTACAAAGCCAGAATTACCCTGATACCAAAACCAGACACCACAAAATAAAAAAAGAAAGAAAGAAAGAAAGAAAGAAAGAAAGAAAGAAAGAAGGAAAGAAAGAAAGAAAGAAAGACAAGAAAGAAAGAAAGAAGGAAAGAAAGAAAGGAAGAAAGAGAAAAGAAAGAAAGAAAGAAAGAAAGAAAGAGAGAAGAAGAAAGAAAAGAAAACCATAGGCCAATATCCCTGATGAACATAGATGCAAAAATCCTCAACAAAATATTAGCAAACTGAACTCAATGATGCATTAAAAGATCATATACCATGATCACTTAGGATTTATTCTGGGATGCAAGAATGGTTCGACATCCACAATTCATTAACTAAATGAAGGATAAAAGTCATATGATTATCTCAATAAATGCAAAAGAAAAAAAACATTTGACAGAATTCAACATCCATTTATGATAAAATTACTCAACAAAGTAGGTAAGAAGGAAATGTACCTCAGCATAATAAAGACCATGTATGTCAAGCCCACAGCTAACATAATACTTAGTGGTGAAAATCTTAAAGCTTTTCCTCTAAGATCAGTAGCAAGGCCAGGATGCCCACTCTCACCACTTTTATTCAGCATAGTATTGGAAGTCCTAGCCAGAGTAGTTAGGTAAGACAAATAAATAAAAGGCATTCAAATTGGAAAGAAGTAAAACTCTATTTGCAGAAGAGATCATACTATATATAGAAAACCCTAAAGAGTCCACCCAAAAAGTGTTAGAACTAATAAGTTCAGTAAAGTTGCAGGATATAAATCAATATATAGAAATCTATTGCATTTCTATACACTAATAAAAAAATATCTGAAAGAGAGATCTTGAAAAATCTATTTATAACTGCATAAAGAGAATAAAATACTTATGAATAAATTTAATCAAGGAGGTAAAAGACCTGTGCCCTGAAAACTATAAGATGATCATGAAAGAAATTGAAAAAGACACAAATAAATGAAAAGATAATTTGTACTCATGGACTGAAAGAATGAATATTGTTAAAATGTCCATACTACCAAAAGCAATCTACAGATTCAATGCCATCACTATGAAAATTCCAATGGCATTTTTCATGGAACTGGAAAAAAATCCTAAAATGTGTATGGAACCACAAAATACCCCAAATAGACAAACAATCTTGAGAAAGAACAAAGCTGGAGGCATCATACTCTCTGATTCCATATTACATTACAAAGTTATAGTAATCAAAATAGTATGATAATGGCATAATAACAGACACATAGATAAATGGAACAGAATAAAGAGCCCAGAGATAAACCCATGCATATATGGTTAATCAGTTTATTACATAGGAGCCAAGAATATACATGGGAAAAGGACACTCTCTTCAATAAATGGCTCTGGGAAAACTACACAGCCATATACAAAATAATAAAACTGGACCACTATCATACAACATACACAAACATTGACTCAAAATAGATTAAGGACTTGATTGTAAGGCCTGAAACCATAAAACTGCTAAAAGAAAACATAGGTGGTGATGGTGATGATTTTTTGCATTTAACACCAAAAGTAAAGGGAACAAAAGCAAAATTCAAAAACTGGGACTACCGTAAACTAAACGTTTTTGCACAGCAAAGGACACCATCAACAAAATGAAAAGACAACCTTCTGAATGAGAGAAAATATTTGCAAATCATACATCTGATAAGGGGTTAGTATCCAAAATATATAAATCATTCTTATGACTCAACGCCAGAAAACGAAAAAATGTGATTTAAAAATAGGCAGAGGTTATGATTAGACATTTTTCCAAAGAAGACAGATGGACAACAGGTACATGAAAAGATGCTTAACATTACTAATCATCAGGGAAATGCAAATCAAAGCCACAATGAGATATCACTTCACACCTGTTAGAATGGCTATTATCAAAAAGACAAGAAAAAACGCGTGTTGCCTAGGACAGCGGTCCCCAACCTTTTTGGCACCAGGGACTGGTTTTGTGGAAGACAATTTTTCCACAGACAGGGTGCAGGGGGGATGGTTCAGGCAGTAATGCAAGCCATGGGGATTGATGGGGAGTGGCAGATGAAGCTTCCCTTGCTCACCTGCCACTCATCTCCTGCTGTATGCCCTGGTTCCTAACAGGCTGTGCACTGGTACTGAGGACCCCTGGCCTAGGATGTGGAGAAAAGGGAGTTCTTGAGCTCTGCTAATTGGAATATAAATTGGTATAGTCACTATGGAAAACATTATGGAGTTTTTTAAAAAAATTAAAAATAGAACTATGATATGATCCATTAATTCCTCTTCTGGCTATTTATCCAAAGGAAATGAAAACACTAATTTGAAAAGATGTATACACCCCAGTGTTCATTACAGAATTACTTACAATAGCCAAGATATGGAAACAACCTAAGTATCAATCAATAGATGAATGGACAAAGAAGATGTGACATACATATATATAAGGATGAAGAAGATATATATATATATATATATATATATATATAAAATGGAATATTATTCATCCATAAAAAGAACAAAATCTTGCCATTTGTGAACAACATGCAAGGAACTGGGGGGGTTATGCTGAGTGAAATAAATAAGACAAAGACAAAATACCATATGACTTGCTTATATATGGAGTCTAAAAAAAAAAAAAACCCAAAAAATATAAGCTCATAGATACACACAACTGATTGGTGATTGCCAGATGCAGGGGGTTGAAGGCTGTGGGTAAGAGGAATGGGAGAAGAAGGTCAAAAGGTGAAAACTTCCAGTTATTTTAAGTAAGTCAGGGGAATGTAAGACACAGCATGGTGACTATAGTTAATAAAACTGTATTGCATATTTGAAAGTTGCCAGAAGAGTAGATCTTAAAACTTCTCATCACAAGGAGAAAAAAATCTGTAACTATGTCTGTTAATGGATATTAACTAGACTTATTGCAGTGATCATTTTGCAATATCTACAAATAGCAAATTGTTATATCACATACCTGAAACTAATATAATATTGTATGTCAACTATACCTCAATAAAAAAATAGGAAAAATGTATGTAGTATGCTCTTGAGATAGCCTGTATTATCCACTTATAATCCCCTAAAAATGTGATAATCTAGAAAATAATACTTTTTTTATTTTAAATTTTTACATCATTCTCTCTAGGTGCCATCTTGGTGTCTCAGAGAAATAGAATGAAGAATACTTTTTTTTTTTTCAATGACAGTATTTAATATTTTAACCCATTTAGGAGGCAGACATTGGAGACCTTTCTAAATGAGAACTAACTCCGGAGAAACAAAAATAAAATTTTAAAAATGAAAAAATTATGACCTCTATTCCATGGGAAAACTTAGTTTACATCAAATTTAACATATTTTTCCTTGTTGGTAAATGAGCCAAGAAAGTTCATGTCCAAAAAGCCAACAGTAAGCATATGAATTTTAGTGTTGCAAATTGGGGAAGAATCCTTGCTTTAATAGATCTTTATTTCCTCTATCACTGATTTACTATTTACTGATTTACTATTTCACTTTCAGAGTTTATCATTAGTAACATAAAAGAACATGCAATAAAAGCATGAGCTTTCAAAATTTTCAAAACTTTAGTGATTTCTTTAAAATTTTTTTCTGGAACACAGTTGAAGTTAGAAGATGTGAGTTAAGTAAGGACACATTTGATGAAGAAGCTTCTCTTAAAGCAGACAGCACTCTTCCACTTTCCATTACAAAGATTTGATAGATATGTCAAACCCACTCATTTTCACAATGATTTATGATAGATCAAATAGTCAAATTGAGATGTATCAGTCAAAATGACTTTTGACAGATTAATCCCAATTCAAAATGGTTTTATTATGTACAATGTAGAATTTTATAAAAATAAAATTTTAAAATAATAATTTTATTTTTATAATCATACAGGAATAGTGTTACTAAAAATGGCAAAGTTTACATTGTTACTTTTTGTTAAAAGAAAAAATAGGATACAATTCATTTTGTCTTTTTGGAAATATATACTCCATCAAGTGTTTAAATCTTCAAATATTTTTCAGGTAAAGGAGGTAAAGGATTCAAAGAACTTTTAGGATAGATTGTTATCTTTAGAAACTTAGCCCATATCCACCCCACTAGGAAAATATGGTGAAATCTAAAGTAAAATAGCATTTATGTGATACCTTTAGACACATTGTTAAATTTGAGAAAGCATCTCTGTGATTAATTCTTCACCAGGATCCTAAAAATTATAATCCACATGTGATGAGAAAAGTATCTTGATCTAAGCAAACCTCTTTAGTGTTTTTCTTCACAAGGATACTATTCTATTTTACCACATCTAAGATATCATTCAATAAAAATACTTTCTGATTTCACATATATTAAAATGTGAATAAATGTGCATTTTAGAAGTGATTAAATACAATAGAAAGGGCATTAATACAAGAGTGCATATTTCGGATAAACAAATAAAAATATCAACAACAAAAGAATTTAATTTACTTAATGTAGTCAAATATCCCCTTTCCCTTAAAAAAAATTATAGAAAGCCATTCGGTAGCATGCATGCAAGGGATGTAGGTACACTTTTCATCATGGAATGAAAACTCTCCCCTCAGAAATCAAGATTGTCCAAACAACTGTTTATGTTCTTAAAATACTGTAAGAGTTTTAGACACACAGTAAAACTGTATCTCCTGAATATTTTAGACAATAAAATGTTGAAAAACAGACTTTAATCATCATACCAACAGCTTTCTCATTTCTTCAGGAAACGTGTTAACCCTCAGCAAATACTATTACATTAAATATACCTTACCCTTTTATTTATAGAGATATTTATTATGTTTGATTTAAATGCTCAACTTATTCCTACTTTTACAATTTCTCATATGTTAAGAATAGTATCATCTGATGTGAAATATGCATTGTTTAGCCTGTTTGCTTCCATTAATATGAATAAAGGACACATGTTATTCCTGGCTGTTGAAGGCTAGCTTTAAAGAAGAATTTTCTATAATGTCCTGCTTTTTTGTGGTCAGGAGCACTGGTTGTAGATCAGTCTTATTTAAATATTTTGGATAATATTAGGGAAGTAATTTAACCAGAATTTCTTTTTCAGCTTCCATAAAATATTAACTATAACTCTTGGTGTTTCTTTTCCACTGAAATTACAAAAAGACGTAGTAACGTAGCCCAATCCTGCCAGAGGCAGCTCTCCTCTGATAGGTAACTTTGGTTTAAGGACTCCTCAGCAACCTAGTCAAAATTTTCCATTAACTTCACTGTAGTCTGGCCTCTGCCTATGTAACCCTTCTTTGTTTCCTCTCTCCCTCACAAGGTTCAGAACTGCATCTCAGTCCAGTGGCTCTCCTTGTCTCCTGTCCCACCTCCCCACCTTCAGAGGAATTTCCTTTGACATATCTATTGCAATCTAATCTCACTTTTTTTCTGCCTTTCAGAGGACTTGAGCTAATGCAATATTAAATATCCAGAATAGTCAAATCCATAGACAGAGCACAGATTAGCCATTTCCTAGGCTTGGTGGAGGAAGGAATGGGGAATGACTGACTGCTTAATGAAAGTGGTCTGGAACTAGACATGGTGATGGTTGACCAATATTATGAATGTACTAAATGTTACTAATGGAAAATTTTATATGTATTTTACCACAATAAAAAAATACATTACATTGGAAGGGGACACTTGTTCCTTTAAACTATTTTTGCTCATGGTATAACATGTGAGATTCCATTTCCATATTATATCTTAGTGGTTTCTTTCTATAAGGGTTTCCATAACCAAATAACTTTGAAAAATCTCTTTTCAATAAAGTTAAATGCATGTTTAGTTTTAAAACAACTATGAAAACAAACAAAAAGTTTTGAGTGTGACATTATCTTACTATACCTCTAGATTTCCTTATTAAAAAAAAACAGTTCTAATGTACTGTATGATAGTGAGCTATAGGCTATAAATTATATCATAATTTTTCATATTGCTACCAAAAATTTAATTCTCCTCTCTACACACTTAGGAATTTTTTAATGTTATGATATTTATATTACAGACTGAGAGGCCAAATTAATTATTTCCATAATTAGTAATGTAATTTTATAAGATGTCAGCAAATTTATACAACAGTATGAATGCCTTATTTTATGTGAAACTACTGTGCAATCATTTCAAAATAAATGATAGGCTGTCTTTTGTGTTTATTTTTTATTTCACTATGGTACTAAGGATTTTTCAAAAGATCCTATATACACTGGCAAAAAAGTCCCATATGACCTGGATGCTTATATTGGACAGACTGTTTCTGAATGTTTTTCAGGAGAAAATTTGGTCAATTTGCTGATTCAGTTATTCAGTGAAAATCTTTGGTATTTAATATTTATTGAGCACAATTATGATGACAGCAAACACGTAACAGGCACCCGGTTATCTTTTAGTCCACAATTGATATTGCCTTAATTGCTGTTTTAAAGGTTCTTGTTTTCTGTAGGAATTCCATAGGGAAAGAAATGTTTGAAAAAAGGGTTGGCTCATCTCCATTGAAATGCTTTCTTAAAGGCAGTTTTAATTATAAAAATGTTAACCTGAGTGTAATAATTTTCTTGTTCAGATATCACTTTTAAAGTACTGATTAAGGCCAAGTCATGGCAAATTTTTCTCAATAAATGTTTCTAAATTTCTATGTTAGTCATATTGTTTGATTACTATCTACAGAGCAACATTTATATATACAATTCTCTACCCTAACTTAATTTCTTTCTCGTGACATGTATAACTCTGAGCTTTACATTAAGACAATTCCTAATTTGGGCCAGAATAACATAAAAATTCTCAGTCTCATAAAGTAAGCATTTTAAAATAAATTTTATTAGACCATAATAACAATTCACCTCTTTAAAATGAAAAAAAAAATCAAGAAACCTGTGAATTAACATTATGAAGAGGACACACATACTGTGTCCATGATTTTCTGAAATCCAAAATTCCTTTTTGAAAATCCAGTAATGTTTAAATTCACAGAAACAAAAGATACAATGAGAGATATCAATGGAGGAAAGATTGGAAGACATTTTTGAAGACTTAAAGATGATGCAAAAATGCTGTTAGATGAAACAGATCATATGCTTTTCAGAGCATGTGTGGATGGGATTTAAGGGAGGAGGAATAAAATCTACCCTGCATAGCTTTAGAGAGAGACTGTTCTCAGAGCAGATTGGGCCAACTGTGGTTGGAATATTAAATGAAGCTTAAACTGAGGTATATTTGAAAATTAGCATATGTAGCAGTCTTCTGCTATCCTTATCCCATGGCTGTACTCAAAGTACGATGAAATTTTCCACCAGTGACTCCACCAAAAAAAAAAAAAAAAAAAGTCATCTGAAGAAATTGAGCAATAATCTCTTTGCAGAGACTGGAGGAGATAACGTGGGAATTGGATTCCAGAATAAAATCTTATTCCCTTTAGTACAAATGCCCCAGCATAAAAGAGAGATACACACATGATCATCCTAAAAATAACCCACCAATGATAAGACTGTCAAGGGAAAAGACTTCCTGTTGCTTGCCTGATATTTGAAGAAAATTGTAGCATGGAAGACAAAGCCCAGGATATCCCAACTAAAACACACACACACACACACACACACACACACACACACACACACCAAACATACAAACAATAAACAAGGAAAAAAAGATAACTTGAAGAACAAAGAAAATGAGGGATTTGATTTTTAAAATCCCAGAGAGCATTAAGGAGATACAATTTCAATAAAACAAGAGGATAATTTTAATTTAAAAAAATGAATATAAAAATGTAAAATCAATAGATTAAGGAAAGGTAAATTTGAGGAAGAAAACTGCTAAACAACAAAGATAGATATCAAAGATGTACATTACAGTTCCAGAAATTAGCTCTCAGGCTGCACAAGGTATCCAGAGAGAAAAATATAAATAGAGATAGAGATGAGAGACAGAATAAATGTAACTGACACCTAGAGTACAACATTATAAATTCTTAAAATTTTATACAGCTTCTTTATTGAGATGTTTTTCAAACTTGTGTGACCGCTGCCAGAAATACTTTTTGAACATTTTCATCACCCAAAAACAAACCTGCATGCCCATTGAGTTATTCTAAATTTCCCCTCAATCCTCCAGCCTTAGGCAAGCACTAATCTACTTTCTGTCTCTGTAGATTTGATGTTCTGAACATTTCAAAAAAGCAGAGTCATAGAATATGTGGTCTTTTGTGACTGGCTTCTTTCTCTTAGCACCTTTTCGAGGTTTATCCATGTTGTAACATGTATCAGTACTTCATTCCTTTTTATTGCTGAATAATAGTCTATTGCATGTGTATATATTTGTGCGTGTGTGGCTGTACATTTTCATCTCTTTTAAGTGTATATTTAGAAGTGCAATTCCTAATTACTCTATGTTTAATGTAATGAGAAACTGCCAGAGTATTTTCCAAAATAACTGCACCATTTTGCATTCTAACCAGCAATTTATGGTGTTGCCATTTCACTACATCCTCAGCAAAACATGATACTCTGTCTTTTTGATTACAGCCATTAAGGGTAGGTGAAGTGGTTATCTCATTGTGAGTTTGATTTTCATTTCCCTGATGGTTAATAATTTCGACTGTTTATTTATATTCTTTTCGGCCACTTTTATATCTTTTCTGGAAAAATGTCTTCAGATGTATTGCCAAATTTTAAATTCAGTTATTTTATCTTTCTATTAGTGAGTTGTAAGAGTTTTTATATATTATAGATATAAGCACCTTAACAGATGTATGATTTCCAAACATTTTCTCCCTTTCTGTAGGTTGTCTTTTTACATTCTTGATGGTAGTCTTTGAAACCCAAAAGTATTGAATTCTGATGATGTCTAATTTCTCTATGCTCTTTTGTCATTTGTGCTTTTGGTGTGATAGTTAATGCTTTGCCTATTCAAACTCATGAAAATTTTCTCCAACATTTTCCTCTAAACATTGTGTATTTTTAGCTTTAAATTTCGATTATGATCCATTTTGAGATAATTTTTGTGTATTTTGTGAGGTGGGGGTCCAATATCAGTCTTATGCATATGGATATCCACTTGTCCCAGAACTATTTGTTGAAGAGACTATTCTTTCCCCATTGCATTATCTTGGCATGCTTGTCAAAAAACAATTGTCCATAAATGTACAGGTTTATATCTAGAATCTCAATCTCATTCCCTTTAACTATATTTCTATTCTTAATTTATTTTCATCCTTATATGAGTACCACAGTTCTTTATTCCTGCAACATTGTAGTAAATCTTGAAATTGGGATGTGTGAGACTTCTAAATTTGTTCTTATTTTTTCAAGATTATTTTGCTGTTCTGGGTCCCCAATATTGTCATGTAAATTTTAGGATCAGTTTGCCAATTTTTGAAAAGAATCTAGTTGGAATTTTAATAGAGAATGCGTTGACTCTGTAGATCAATTAGGGGAATATTGTCATTTTAGCAACATTAAATGTTCTGATCCATAAATGTGTGATGCTTTTCTTTTAGTATGTCTCCTCTAAATTCTTTCAACAATGTTCTATAGTTTTCAACATATAGGCTTTACACTTATTTTATTATATTTATTCCTAAGCATTTTATTCTTTTGATGCTACGTAAATGGAATTTATTTTAGTTTCATTTCTAGATTGTTCCTTGCTAGTATAAAGAAATACAACTAATTCTTTATATTGATCTTTTATCCTGCAAACTTGTTGAATTCACTTATTCTAAAAAATGTTAGTGGGTTCATTGGGATTTTCTATACACAAGAGTATAATATCTGCAAAGA
Source organism: Monodon monoceros (assembly GCF_005190385.1). Lineage (NCBI taxonomy): Eukaryota > Metazoa > Chordata > Mammalia > Artiodactyla > Monodontidae > Monodon > Monodon monoceros. Next base: position 37,051,497 of record NW_021703767.1, read on the forward strand.
GAGATTATTTGATTTATTCTTTTCCCACTTAGATAATTTTATTACTTTTTCTTGAGCAATTCCCCAGGCTAAATATTCTAGTACAATGCTATGAGAAGTGTTAAGAATGCACATCCTCTTTTGGTTCCTCATGATAAGGAGAAAACATTCAATTATTCACCATTACATATGATATTAACTGTAGGTTTTCCATAGCTTCCCTATATAAGATATAGGAAATTCCCTTTTATTTTTATTAGGATGAGTATTTTTATTATGAAGCATTGTTGAAGTTTGTCAAGTACTGGTATTATAGACTGAGTTGGGAACAGTCCCTTCCGCTTCTAATTTTTGGAAGACTTTTTTGTTTTTAGATTTTATTGAAGTATATAGTTGATTTACAATGTTGTGTTTAATTTCTGCTGTACAGCAAAGTGACTCAGCTATACATATGTGCATATTTATATATTATATATGCAGTATTATTTTTCATATTCTTTTCCATTGTGGTTTTTATCACAGGATATTGAATATAGGTCCCTGTGCTATACAGTAGGACCCTGTTTGTCCATCCTATATACAACAGTTTGTATCTGCTAATCCCAAACCCCAATCCTTCCCTCCCCCAACCCTTCTCCCCCTCAGTAACCACAAGCCTGTTCTCTATATTTGTGAGTCTGTTTTTGTTTTGTAGATATGTTCATTTGTGTCATATTTTAGATTCCACATATAAGTGATATCATATGGCAACTGTCTTTCTCTGTCTGACTTACTTCACTTAGTATGATAATCTCCAGGTCCATCCATGTTGCTGCAAATGGCATTATTTCATTCTTTTTAATAGCTGAGTAATATTCCATCTTCTTTATCCATTCATCTGTCGATGGACATTTAGGTTGTTTCCATGTCTTGGCTATTGTAAATAGTGCTGCTATTTCTTTTCAAATTGAAGTCTTGTCTGGGTATATGCCCAGGAGTGGGATTGCTGGATCATATGGTAACTCTATTTTTAGTTTTGTGAGGAACCTTCACACTCTTTTCCATAGTGGCTGTACCAGTTTACATTCCCACCAACAGTGTAAGTCTCCCTAGGCAACAGAAATAAAGACAAAAATAAACAAATGAGACCTAATCAAACTTAAAAGTTTTTGCACAGCAAAGGAAACCATAAACAAAATGAAAGACAGCATATGGACTAGAAGAAAATATTTGCAAGTGATGTGACAGACAAGAGCTTAATTTCTAAAATACAAACAGCTCCTACAGTTAAATAACAAAAGAAACAAACAACCTGATCAAAAAATGGGCAGAAGACCTAAATAGACATTTCTCCAAAGAAGACATACAGATGGCCAATAGGCACATGAAAACATACTCATCATTCCTAATTATTGGAGAAATACAAATCAAAACAACAATGAGGTACCACCTCACACTAGTCAGAATGGCAATCATTAAAAAGTCTACAAATAATAAATTCTGGGGAGGGTGTGGAGAAAAGGGAACTCTCTTACATTGTTGGAAGACTTTGTGTTTGTGGAGAATTATCATTAATTCTTCTTAAATATTTGGTAGAATTCACCAGTGATGCCATCCGGGCTGGGTTGTTCTTTTGGGGGAGTATTTAAATAAATAATTCAGTCTTTTTATTTGTTATATAAGGTCTATTCAGATTTTCTATTTCTTCTTTAGCCAGTTCTAGTATTTTGTAGCTTTAAAGGAGTATATTTGTTTCATCTAAGTTATCTAATGTTTTGTCATATAGTTGTTCATATTATACACTCATTATCCATTTTTATTTCCATAGTATCTGTAACATTTCCCCTCTTTCATTCATGATATTAGTAATCTAGTCTTCTATTTTATTTTTCTTGGCAATCAAGCTAGATTTTTGTCAAATTGTTGATCTTTCTAAAACAGCAAAATTTGGTTTGGTTGATTTTTCTATTGTTTTTCAATTTTACCTCCGATCTTTATTATTCCCTCCCTTCTGTTTGCATTATTTTTAATTTGCACTTCGTTTTCCAGTGCCTTAAGGTGGAAGATTGATGATAATTTACAATATTTCTTCTTTTTTAATAAGTGTTTATGGTATAAATTTCCCTCTAAGCACTGCTTTAGCAATATCCCATAAAAGTTTGTATTATTTTAATTTTCATTCATCCCAAAGTATTTCTAGTTTTCTTTATGATTTCTTGTGCTTTTTATTTTAATTTCCACATATTTGTAAATTTCTCAATTTAGAAATTTACATTTCAATTTATATATATCAATATCTATCCAGCTAACTATCTATCCACTATGTTATATTCTATAAATCTACCCTGGATATTTATGTACTGACATCTCTTTTAAAGAGCAAAAAGGAATGTGCCTTTCTTAAAGATATCATGAGAAGAATATGAACTTTTATAGAAATCTTCCAGTCACAATGGTACTCAGAAGATGTAATGACCCCCTGCTGCTCATGAAGATTTCAAGCCCAGGGCCTATCAGTGCACTATGCTCACCTGTAAGGCAACTGGTGAAAGAGAGATTGTGGAGTTATATTTGTTTCACTAAAACAATTCTAGTGATTTTAGAACAAATTCCTTAAAGACGCTTTCTCTTTAAACAAAATGTTGTTTTGAGGGGTTAGTGAGATAATTGATAGAAATAATTTTGCAGGTGCCAAAACAAAACAAGCATTTTATGCATACTAATTATTATTTTCATATTTATAATAAATGGAATATATATATATTTTCAATATATATATGTACATATATGTTTATATATATATATATATATATATATATATATATATATATATATTCAAGAATCATGAGTGGTGCCAGAATATAACTTTCAAAAATCCAGAGTTTGATCTGAAAGACATATGAAGACACCTTAAAGTGCAAACTAAATGGCAGCTGTTGGTCACTACTAGTAGAGATTCTAACACTTGGTTAACTTTGCTGACTAGAAAATGGTTTATCCTTGATAGAAAAAGATGCCAGAATAATAATAAAAAAAAAGCCAGAAGGAAACACTTTAAGAATATGTCATTTCATAGCAATGCCAAGTCTGACTACTGTGGTTGTTATGACTGGAAGGGCGCACAAGGAGCAGCAGATAAACTACAGCTATAGGAAACTAGTTTGCTTAGAGACTTCATTTGTCACAGACCATTAAGGGAGGCGGGAAGAAGGAAGGGTAGGAGGAAGAAGAGGAAGAGAAGGAGGTGTAGGGGGAGAAGCCATTATCAGGGAATGGCACAGACACATGAAGAAGAAACTAAAAATGCATTGAGAGATTTTGGATGGGCTGCATCTAATGCAATTTTTTTCCTTTTAAAGGTCAAGTTTAGTATTTTCCCATATTTAGTGAGCTTCAAATTATAAGAATTATCTTGAAGCTAAAACTATTCCTCTTGTCATTATCCCATGGTGATTTATTTGGCAGGACAGGGCACTCAACCACTTGCCATCATTTGAGATCTTGGCATGACATAAGCAAAGATTAGGTACTATTTTCAGTTACATCCTACTGTAAGAGTTAAAGGTAATGGCATATGAATTATTTGACCTTGGGGAAATATTTTCTTCTGGAAAAATAAAAGTCTTGTTTGCTAAAGATATTTTTAAATTTTGAGTTGCTGTGGTAATTTTGCATCTTCCTATAGTTCTCAACTTAATTTTAGTTTGAAATTGACATGAAGTAATTTAAAGAAGGATTTTAAAGCTGATTACATGAAAAGGATTCTTTGAATTTCACATCCTTCTAAGGTTCATATAATGTGTAAGGGGCACCTGGATATTTTTAGTGTTCAAATAAATGACTATTAGTTTCATATATATTCATCATTTATTTCTAACTTTTATTTTTTGATATCTATTTAATAAAGTTGAAGGATACAAGTATCAGTTGAATATAAAGATACATAAAATACAAAAATGTATGGAATGTTCTATACATATATGTCAATTAAATTCATTTGTTATATATTAATGTGTTATTTAAGGCCTGTGTTTCCTTACTGATTTTCTGTCTGGATGACCTGTCCTTTGATGTAAGTGGGGTGTTAACGTCCCCTACTATTATTGTGCTACTATTGATATCTCTTTTTATATCTGTAATATTTGTCTTATATATTGAGATGCTCCTATGTTGGGTGCATATATATTTACAATTGTTATATCTTCTTGGGTTGATCCCTTTATCATTATGTAATGTGCTTCTTTGTCTCTTGTAACAGTCTTTATTTTAAAGTCTATTTTTTCTGATATAAGTGTTGCTACTCAGGCTTTCTTTTGATTTCCACTTGCATGGAATACATTTTCCATCCCCTCACTTTCAGTCTGTATGTGTCTCGAGATCTGAAGTGAGTCTCTTGTAGGCAACATATATACAGGTCTTGTTTTTGTATCCATTCAGCCACAGTATGTCTCTTAGTTGGAGCATTTAGTTCATTTAATTTTAAGGTAATTATTGGCATGCATGCTCTTATTGTTATTTTGTTAATTGTTTTGAAATTTTTATGTAGATTTCTTTTTCCTGTCTTCTTTTGTTCTCTTCTCTTGTGATTTGATGATGGTTTTTAGTGTTATGTTTGGATTCTTTTTTATCTTTTTGTTTTTATGTATTATAGATTTTTGGTTTGCAGTTACCATAAGATTTTTTTGTATAGTAGTCTATATATACACATGATGGTTTTAGGTTGCTGATCTCTTAACTTCAAATGCATTTTAAAAACCCTGCATTCCCTGTAAAAGGAATCCAAATTGTAAAGGAAGAAGTAAAACTGTCACTGTTTGCAGGTGACTTGATAGTATACATAGGAAATCCTAAAGATACTACCAGAAAACTACCACTGGAGCTCATCAATGAATTTGGTAATGTTGCAGGATACAAAATTAATATACCAAAATCTGTTGCATTTCTATACACTAACAATGAAGTATCAGAAAGAGAAATTAAAGGAAAAAGTCTCATTTACCATAGCATCAAAAAGAATAAAATACCTAGGAATAAACCTACCTATGGAGGCAAAAGAACTGCACTCCAAAAACTACAAGATGCTGATGAAATAAACTGAAGATGACACAAACATATGGGAAGATATACCATGTTCTTGGATTGGAAGAATAATATTGTTAAAATGGTTATGCTACTCAAGGCAATCTATGAATTCAATGCAATCTCTATCAAAATACTAATGACATTTTTCACAGAACTAGAACAAATAATTTTAAAATTTGTATGAAAACACAAAAGACCCTGAATAACCAAAACAAATCTTAAGAAGAACAGAGCTGGAGGAAGCAAGCTCCCTGACTTCATGCTACACTACAAAGCTACAGTAATCAAAACAGTATGGTGCTGGCACAAAAGCAGAACATAAATCAATGGAAGAGGATAGAGAGCCCAGAAATCAACCCATGCACTTATGGCCAATTAATCTATGATAAAGGAGGCAAGAATGTACAATGGAGAAGAGACAGTCTCTTCAATAAGTGGGGTTGGGAAAACTGGACAGCTGCATCTGAAAGAATGAAATTAGAACATCTTTAATACCATATAGAATAATAAACTCAAAATGGATTAAAGATCTAAATGTGAGACAGGATACTATAAAACTCTTAGAGGAAAACAGGAAGAACACTCTTTGACATAAGTTACAGCAAGATCTTCTTTGGCCCACCTCCTAGAGTAATGGAAATAAAAACAAAAATAAACAAATGAGACCTAATGAAACTTAAAGTTTTTGCACAGCAAAGGAAACCATTGACAAAACAAAAAGACAACTTACTCAATGGGAGAAAATATTTGCATATGATATGACTGATAAGGGATTAATATCTAACATATACAAACAACTCATACAACTCAAAATCAAAAACAAACAAACAAACAAACAAATGACCTGATTAAAAAATGGGCAGAAGAACTACACAGACATTTTTCCAAATAGAAATGCTGATGGCCAGCAGGCACATGAAAAGATGCTCACCATTGCTAATCATCAGGGAAATGCAAATCAAAACCACAATGAGATATCACTTCACACCTGTTTAGAATGGCTATCCTCAAAATGAACACAAATGGGCTTCCCTGGTGGCACAGTGGTTGAGAGTCTGCCTGCCGATGCAGAGGACGCGGGTTCGTGCCCCGGTCCGGGAAGATCCCACATGCCACGGAGCGGCTGGGCCTGTGAGCCATGGTCGCTGAGCCTGCGCATCCGGAGCCTATGCTCCGCAACAAGAGAGGCCACAACAGTGAGAGGCCCGCGTACCGC